>NC_064626.1:1113894045-1114200255 GCF_023864275.1 Schistocerca cancellata | reverse complement strand
CGTGTGTGCTACACGCTTCCCTTTCAAGACGTCATCTGAATGAGAAATCCAGAGGATCTGGATGAAATGATCATACGAATTGTTTCAGATACTCTTGTACAGACTCGTAAATCTTGACAAAACGATACAATTTGTTGCCTCAGTTTTTCAACGGTATCAACATGTGTGCTGTACGCTCCACTTTCAAGATGTCCACCGATTGAAAAATCCAGAGGATTCGGGTCAGATGATTTTGGACGTCTAGATACTGACCCTGCTCAGTGCATCAGTCCTGGAGCATACACTGAGGTGATAAAAGTCATGAAATAGCGATATGCACATATAAAGGTGCCGGTAGTATCATGTGCATTGGCGGAGCTGCTATTTGTTCTCAGATGATTACTGTGAAAGTTTTCCTATGTGATTATAGCCGCATCACGGGAGTTAACACACATTGAACGCGGAATGGACCTAGATGCATGGGACAATCCGTTTCGAAATCGTTAGAGAATTCAATATTCGGAGATCCACAGTGTCAACAGCGAGCCGAGAATACCAAATTTCAGGCATTACCTCTCACTACGGACAACGCTGTGGCCGACGGCCTTCACTTAACGACCGAGAGTAGCTACGTTTGCATAGAGCTGTCAGTGTCAACAGGCAAGAAACACTGCTTGAAATAACCGCAGCACTCAATATAGGACATAGGATGAACGTATCCGTTAGGACAGTGCGGCGACATTTGGCGTTAATGGGCTATGGCAGCAGACGACCGACGCGAGTGCCTTTGCTAATACACTCCTGGAAATTGAAATAAGAACACCGTGAATTCATTGTCCCAGGAAGGGGAAACTTTATTGACACATTCCTGGGGTCAGATACATCACATGATCACACTGACAGAACCACAGGCACATAGACACAGGCAACAGAGCATGCACAATGTCGGCACTAGTACAGTGTATATCCACCTTTCGCAGCAATGCAGGCTGCTATTCTCCCATGGAGATGATCGTAGAGATGCTGGATGTAGTCCTGTGGAACGGCTTGCCACGCCATTTCCACCTGGCGCCTCAGTTGGACCAGCGTTCGTGCTGCACGTGCAGACCGCGTGAGACGACGCTTCATCCAGTCCCAAACATGCTCAATGGGGGACAGATCCGGAGATCTTGCTGGCCAGGGTAGTTGACTTACACCTTCTAGAGCACGTTGGGTGGCACGGGATACATGCGGACGTGCATTGTCCTGTTGGAACAGCAAGTTCCCTTGCCGGTCTAGGAATGGTAGAACGATGGGTTCGATGACGGTTTGGATGTACCGTGCACTATTCAGTGTCCCCTCGACGATCACCAGTGGTGTACGGCCAGTGTAGGAGATCGCTCCCCACACCATGATGCCGGGTGTTGGCCCTGTGTGCCTCGGTCGTATGCAGTCCTGATTGTGGCGCTCACCTGCACGGCGCCAAACACGCATACGACCATCATTGGCACCAAGGCAGAAGCGACTCTCATCACTGAAGACGACACGTCTCCATTCGTCCCTCCATTCACGCCTGTCGCGACACCACTGGAGGCGGGCTGCACGATGTTGGGGCGTGAGCGGAAGACGGCCTAACGGTGTGCGGGACCGTAGCCCAGCTTCATGGAGACGGTTGCGAATGGTCCTCGCCGATACCCCAGGAGCAACAGTGTCCCTAATTTGCTGGGAAGTGGCGGTGCGGTCCCCTACGGCACTGCGTAGGATCCTACGGTCTTGGCGTGCATCCGTGCGTCGCTGCGGTCCGGTCCCAGGTCGACGGGCACGTGCACCTTCCGCCGACCACTGGCGACAACATCGATGTACTGTGGAGACCTCACGCCCCACGTGTTGAGCAATTCGGCGGTACGTCCACCCGGCCTCCCGCATGCCCACTATTCGCCCTCGCTCATAGTCCGTCAACTGCACATACGGTTCACGTCCACGCTGTCGCGGCATGCTACCAGTGTTAAAGACTGCGATGGAGCTCCGTATGCCACGGCAAACTGGCTGACACTGACGGCGGCGGTGCACAAATGCTGCGCAGCTAGCGCCATTCGACGGCCAACACCGCGGTTCCTGGTGTGTCCGCTGTGCCGTGCGTGTGATCATTGCTTGTACAGCCCTCTCGCAGTGTCCGGAGCAAGTATGGTGGGTCTGACACACCGGTGTCAGTGTGTTCTTTTTTCCATTTCCAGGAGTGTAGTACAACATCAACGTCTTACCTGGGCACGTGACTATATTGGTTGGACCCTAGGCGACTGGAAAGCCGTGGCCTGGTCAGATGAGTTCCGATTTCTGTTGGTAAGAGGTTATGGAAACCTTCGGGTGTGACGCAGACCTTTGAAGCCATGGACCCAAGTTTTCAACAAGGCACTGCGCAACGTGGTGGTGGCTCCATAATGAAGTGGGCTGTTTTTACATTGAATGGACTGGGTCTTCTGGTCCAACATATCCTGAAAATACAGCGATTCATGGAATTCCAGTTTCCGCACAACGATGGAATTTTTATGGATGACAATGCGCGATTTTACCGGGCCACAATTGTTCACGATTGGTTTGAAGAACATTTTGGACAGTTCGAGTGAATGATTTGGCCACGCAGATCGCCCGACATGAACCCCATTAGAAATTTATGGGACATAATCGAGATGTCGATTCGTGCACAAAATCTTGCACCGGCAACATATTCGCAATAAATTATGGATTGCTATAGAGGCAGCGTGGCTCAATATTTCTTCAGGAGACTTCCAGTGACTTGTTGAGTGCACTCGAAATCGACTTGCTGCGATACGCCGGGCAAAATGAGGTCCGTCACGATACTACGAGTAGGGTGTATCCTACGACTTTTGTCACATCTATGTATTTTCACGTTAGATGTCGCTTTAAGTCGGCAACACAACTTGCCAGTGTCCCATCGTGCTTGTACTACGAGGTGCATTCAAGTTCTAAGGCCTCCGATTTTTTTTCTAATTAACTACTCACCCGAAATCGTGAAAGTGGCGTTACTTCTCGACGTAATCGCCCTGCAGGCGTACACATTTTTCACAACGCTGACGCCATGATTCCATGGCAGCGGCGAAGGCTTCTTTAGGAGTCTGTTTTGACCACTGGAAAATCGCTGAGGCAATAGCAGCACGGCTGGTGAATGTGCGGCCACGGAGTGTGTCTTTCATTGTTGGAAAAAGCCAAAAGTCACTAGGAGCCAGGTCCGGTGAGTAGGGAGCATGAGGAATCACTTCAAAGTTGTTATCACGAAGAACCTGTTGCGTAACGTTAGCTCGATGTGCGGGTGCGTTGTCTTGGTGAAACAGCACACGCGCAGCCCTTCCCGGACGTTTTTGTTGCAGTGCAGGAAGGAATTTGTTCTTCAAAACATTTTCGTAGGATGCACCTGTTACCGTAGTGCCCTTTGGAGCGCAATGGGCAAGGATTACGCCCTCGCTGTCCCAGAACATGGACACCATCATTTTTTCAGCACTGGCGGTTACCCGAAATTTTTTTGGTGGCGGTGAATCTGTGTGCTTCCATTGAGCTGACTGGCGCTTTGTTTCTGGATTGAAAAATGGCAGCCACGTCTCACCCATTGTCACAGCCGACGAAAAGAAAGTCCCATTCGTGCTGTCGTTGCGCGTCAACATTGCTTGGCAACATGCCACACGGGCAGCCATGTGGTCGTCCGTCAGCATTCGTGGAACCCACCTGGGTGACACTTTTCGCATTTTCAAGTCGTCATGCAGGATTGTGTGCACAGAAGCCACAGAAATGCCACCTCTGGAGGCGATCTGTTCAACAGTCGTTCGACGATCCCCCAAAACAATTCTCTCCTACTTTCTCGATCATGTCGTCAGACCGGCTTGTGCGAGCCCGAGGTTGTTTCGGTTTGTTGTCACACGATGTTCTGCCTTCATTAAACTGTCGCACCCACGAACGCACTTTCGACACATCCATAACTCCACCATCACATGTCTCCTTCAACTGTCGATGAATTTCAATTGGTTTCACACCACGCAAATTCAGAGAACGAATGATTGCACGCTGTTCAAGTAAGGAAAACGTCGCAATTTTAAGTATTTAAAACAGTTCTCATTCTCGCCGCTGGCGGTAAAATTCCATCTGCCGTACGGTGCTGCCATCTTTGAGACGTATTGGCAATGAACGCGGCCTCATCTGAAAACAATGCGCCTGTTTCTATCTCTTTCCAGTCCGGAGAAAAAAAATCGGAGGCCTTAGTACTTGAATGCACCTTGTACATTCCCCAACCATGCATCACGGGTAAATTTCGAGTCCAGTATCATGGAGAGTTCGTCGAAAAGCTTACTTTTGAAATTCAGTTTTACTAACCAGTATTTCATAATGAATTGAGTGACGACTCGTAACCAAAGATTCGGAAGTGTCTCGCAAACAGCTCGTTTGCTGGCCCATGTTTACGTGAATAATTTTGCTTCTGTTGTCGTATACTTTCATTCGTGTACATCTTCGTTATTAATTATGGTACGCCCTGTATATTCTGGCTAAAAAGAAGTGTGGCTAAGATACACTAGAGCATTGGCGTTTGTCATGGATATAGCCGGTTCCAATCCTAGCTCCGGCGGAGGAGGTTGATGGGGGAGTATGGTTTCTTAATGCCCCGAGCCTCTCCACGCTGACTCTCATGAAGTGAAGCGGCGTGGTGCTATTGGTGGTGATCCGCCCGTCGGGTGAGGACTTTAAGCTGGGCGGTCCCCCTCGGTGTTCTTCAAGAGGATTGGACTACTTACCGGCGCCGAATTGGCCTCCTTCCTCCCTTTCATTCGTTATTAGTGTCCGCCCCCGGTAGCTGAGTGGTCAGCGCGACAGAATGTCAATCCTAAGGGCCTGGGTTCGATTCTCGGCTGGGTCGGTGCTTTTCTCCGCTCAGGGACTGGGTGTTGTGTTGTCCTAATTATTATCATCATTTCATCCCCATCGACACGCAGGTCGCCGAAGTGGCGTGAAATCGAAAGACTTGCACCCGGCGAGCAGTCTACCCCACGGGAGGCCCTAGTCACACGAAATTTACATTTTATTCGTTTTTAGTCGATATCGTCACAAGCAAAACACACCACTCCGCACGTCAAAGTCATCTGCCCTAAACAGTTACATTCTGGACACATGGGACACCAACCACCAAATCGGGCTTATAGCAATCCCTGAACCACATCACGAGACGCCTATGCCCAGACGAAGCAGTTCCGTTCACAATGTGAATTAATTAGTGTCGAGTCGAATCGCACTATAGTAAAGATATACTAAGTCTGATTAATTTTACAAACACAGCTCGAAAATTAACGAAACAATTAACTGAAAAGAAGAAGAAGCTATGTTAAGTCCTCCCCATCACCGCAACAAAATCTGTTCGAATATGCAGCATGTTTCACCTATCTGTCTGTCATGCTTGGAGTATTGTTATTAAGTTGCATCGTCTGTGTAAGACGATCTCAAGGCTCCATTATTTTTTACAGCAAATGCTCAACCCTTCGTTCCTGCAGCCTTTTTTGTGAGCATTCTCAGCGTTTGCCTTCTTGTTGAATATTATGAGGAACAGCGAGGACAAGGTTACGCTAACGACAGCGCGCTATTGCTTTTAAGCAGTTATTTTTCCCGAGCTTCATACGCGAATGGAACGCAAGGATACCCTGATATGTTGTATACCGGAAAGTAACCTCCACTACGCACTTCACAATGGTTTCCAGATTGTAGATGTAAATGTGGAGTGCCCATACTGCAATAATCGCCAGCTCCACGTATGATTACTTCTTTCCCTATGAATTCACTTAGAGTAAATCCGTTAAATAATATCCTTGACATATTCGAGTTATTGTAGCTGTACCACATGTGGGGGACACCTGAATAAAGTGTGTTATTCGTGGAGGTAACACTGTCGAGAAACTGAAGATCACACATTGAGGAGGCAATAACATACTGTACTATGCTTTTCGGAAATTGTGATTATGTATCGAGTTGCCTTCAAAGGATATATCACTATACACCCATAGAAATCAGTCCCCTAGAACTTAGATCTACTTAAACCTAACTAACCTAAGGACATCACACACATCCATGCCCGATGCAGGATTCGAACCAGCGGTCGCGCGGTTCCAGACTGTAGTGCCTTGAACCGCTCGGCCACGCCGGCGGGCCCTAACGTTGTCATCTACTGTGTAGCTACCAGTTTCTGATGCTGAAGGCCTGAAGATGGTGCACTGAAGCGCCGAAATTGGTAGCCACACAATAAAGGACAACATAAGGACGGCTGTAGGTGTTACATTTGCTTACAACAGAATTTTAGTGTTGCGTGATCGGAGCGATTTTAGACGCAACGACTATATAAATCTAATTGATGGAAAGCTGTCTATCAGACTGAGATTCACAGGAAGAGCGTTGCAGAAAGTGATTCATCCAAGAAGAATGCAGGTCACAAACTTCTCGTTAGTCGAATAATGCTTATCTCCTTAAAATTTATTATGGACAAGATAGAGAAATTTCAGAGAAGGATGCGCATTACTGCCGAAAATAATGAATCTCCTGATACCAACTGCCTTCTTTGACTCACGATGTCTTCAAAATGACAGACATACACCACTCATCGAATTCGAATTTTTCTAAACCACGCCTGATAGCAAAAATTATACTCACTCGCATGACGTACCATTGATCAACTTCGCCAATTCACAGTCACACTGTCTCTTTGAAACCTAACTTAGACGTTAGTCTCCGTTACAGACTAATATTTCACCACAGAGTCTGTATCACGTTTGTTTGCTGTGCCAAGTCACAACCGAACTGTCAAAATGGTTCAAATGGCTCTGAGCACTATGGGACTCAACAGCTTAGGTCATAAGTCCCCTAGAACTTAGAACTACTTAAACCTAACTAAGCTAAGGACATCACACACACCCATGCCCGAGGCAGGATTCGAACCTGCGACCGTAGCAGTCCCGCGGTTCCGGACTGCAGCGCCAGAACCGCTAGACCACCGCGGCCGGCCCGAACTGTCACCTTCTAAGTTAACCTCGACTCCGAGTTACGATACAGGTCGGTTTATCATCACGATCTACATTGTAAAAATAATATAGAAGCAAAATAATTTTGTCGTATCCGTTATGGACGTTGAACCAGCAACTTTGATTAACATATCGGACGATTTGTGTTGAATCTGCGTTTTTTGGTGCCTTAAAACAAATTTCCTCCCATTATTTAGCTTTCGGGTCCCTACATTCCCATGTTCAGATGGTAGGTATTTACAGGCACTCCATATTTGGTACCAGTGCACTAGCACTAAAATATAAAGTGCCCTTGGTAAAGTGTGTGTAAACACGCACCAGCTGAGCAAGAGCGTGGATTGGCTCGATTGCCATCTAGTGGACGAATGACAGTTTTTTGAAAAAGACACAAAACGACTGGTCGCAGTTCCAAAATAAATATTGTAAGTGTTTTTTTGTACTCTGTTTGCGCTCGTATGACGTCACACATCACAATATTATTGCTTCATGGGTCAGAACGGACATCCGGTATCGATAGCTTCAATATATGGAAGATGCCACAACAGAGGCGTTGTACATCACGAGGAAGGTCGCCATTGAAACTCCGAGAGTCGAGCAACACTGTAATTCCATCCACATATATACGCTTATCTCAGGAAATACTCATAGCGATGACGAGAGAATTTCTTGTGTTTACAGAAATTTCCAACCATTTATATCTCAGTAAATACTTATGGTGGTGACATAAAGGAAATTCCAGTGTATACAGAAATTTACCAGGTGCCGTTTTTGCCGTGTGCAGCTGACGAATGGAATAGATTTTGGGGAACGTGGGTGTCGGTATACTTTTTACTCTCCGCCACAGTACTTACAGTGATGAAGACGTATGAAAACTAATGTTGGGACGCATCGCTTTGGAAAGTCGGCGGTGGAGCGAGTGCTTGGGCAGGTGTGTGGTGGCAGTGCGCGACCTCGAAGGCAGGACGCGGCAGCGGGGGCCGGCGTGTGGGCAGCGCCGCTGTCTCTGGCGACCCCCGCCAGGGTCACTGGCCGAGGCGCGACCCCAGTCAACGGCACCAGCACCGCTGCGTCCGTCACACCGCAGACGTCACCTCCCCTCCCCTCCCCGCTGTTTAAGCTGCCAACGGAACGCTACGTCACCGTTACGTCACACTGCTTCACAGTTTCTGGGCGACAGTGTTTCGACGATAGATTGACCGAACGGGAGCGTCGCTGAACGACAGTTATCCGTAAATCAACTGCACATCTGCCAACGCCATACTTGTGTGCTGCACTTCCATTGCGCTGTGGAGGACACCAAGCCGTAAACAGTTACGTGCTAGCCAAGTCCATAACCATCACTTATACTGTTGATATTATTGTCACTGCGCTACTGAAGTGAACCTTATGTCACCAAAAGGAATTACGTGAGTGAAACTTTCTGGCAGATTAAAACTGTGTGCCGGCCCGAGACTCGAACTCGGGACTTTTGCCTTTCGCCGGCAAGTGCTCTACCATCTGAGCTACCGAAGCACGACTCACGCCCGTCTTCACAGCTTTACTTCTGCCAGTACCTCGCCTCCTACCTTCCAAACTTTACAGAAGTTCTCCTGCGAACCTTGCAGAACTAACACTCCTGAAAGAAAGGATATTGCGGAAACATGGCTTAGCCACAGCCTGCGGGATGTTTCCAGAATGAGATTTTCACTCTGCAGCGGAGTGTGCGCTGATATGAAACTGTGAGGACGGGTCGTTAGTCGTGCCTGGGTAGCTCAGATGGTAGAGCACTTGCCCGCGAAAGGCAAAGGTCCCGAGTTCGAGTCTCGCTCCGGCACACAATTTTAATCTGCCAGGAAGTTTCATATCAGCGCACACTCCGCTGCAGAGTGAAAATCTCGTTCTGGAAATTACGTGAGTCTCATGTCAAGATCACCACAAAAAATGGCAGCAGCCTGAGAACTGCAGCTTCACCAGAAGTAACCAAGGGGACATTTTGAATATTTTATGTAAGATACAAACCAGTTCGTCTGCTGGTTGCATTTTTCTGTTGTTTTCCTTGATTGTGGAAAATAAAGTGTTTCCGGAGCCGTGTGCATAAGAAAAAACCACTGACGAACCAAAACGATGTGACCACCCGCTTTATAGCCCACTGGTCCACGTCTGAAACGAAATACAGCAGAGATTGTATGTGGCAAGGATTCGACGAGTCCCTGGTAGGTTTACGGAGGTTTGAGACGCCAGATGTCTGCGCACAGGTCCCGTAAATTACAGGCTTGTGGTTTATGAGCGCAGAAGTGGCGCCCGATAACGACACAGATCTGTTCCATCCGCTTCATTTGTCTGCTGCGTAGGTTATGATGATAAGTTATTCCAGGGTTGTAGGTTAACTGCCGTTACTGCGTATTGTCATTCAAGAGGAACGACTCCTTTTCTGCGATATGAGAGTATATTAATATCGTGAAATAAGTCTAAACTAGGCTGGAAATGAGCCTTAATGATAAATGCCGCCGGCCGGATTGGCCGAGCGGTTCTATGCGCTTCAGTCTGTAACCACGCGACCGCTACGGTCGCAGGTTCGAATCCTGCCTCGGGCATGGATGTGTGTGGTGTCCTTAGGTTAGTTAGGTTTAAGTAGTTCTAAGATCTAGGGGATTGATGACCTCAGACGTTAAGTCCCATAGTTCTCAGAGACAAAAGTCTAAATTGGTAAACAATGCGAAAACAGTGTATGTTCAACGAAGTCTCTGGTACCGAATTTCATCAGCACTCTACGGATATTAGTGGATCCCTAAGTAACGTTCCAGTATGTCCTCGAACATAAACTGAAGTTAACTGTAGTTTAGACCAAGGAGCGACATCAGTTATTTTTTCCTTGAATCATCCGTGATGATGTAGACAGAAAATACAACTATGCTGTTTTCTACAATGAAGTTTCATCGTTGGGCGGTCGTAAGACTATGCAGAAAGACATCAACAAAATTTACGGTTTGTGTGGTTAATGTTAGCTCTCTATAAATGATGATAAACGTAAGATAATGCCTATAACAAAGGAAAACAACCCAATCGTATCGGAGTACTAGATTGGCGGTGAACGTCTTCAGCACATCACACCGTGTAAAATTTATGGATAATTCTGAGAAGCAATATGAGACGGTACATCATCTGTCGGCTGCTGTGGCCGAGCAGTTCTAGGCGCTTCAGTTCGGAACCGCGCGCTTGCTGCGGTCGCAGGTTCGAATCCTGCCTCGGGCATGGAAGTGTGTGATGTCCTTGGGTTAGGTTTACGTAGTTCTAAGTTTAGGGGACTGATGACCTCAGATGTTAAGTCTCATAGTGCTTAGAGCCATTTGAACCATTTGGTACATCATATACAATCAGTATTAAGGAACATAGATGGAAGACTCAGATTTGTCGGGAGGGGTACTGTAAAATTCAGTGCGCCTGCAAAGGAAATCGGATAAAGATGCTAGTGCGACCAATTACGTTGTTCCAGCGTTTGGAATCCTTATCAAGTGGCATAAGAGCAGACATCGAACAATTCAGAGACGGACGATCTGGTTGGTGTCATGGATACATAAATATAAGACTAATACTCCACGAACTTAAATGGGAATCCTTGCAAGAAAGACGCACGTACAGGGCATACAGGTTGAACATTAATTATACACAAAAGTTGTAGGGACGGATTCCTGATTGGAGAGGGAGGGAAAAGTTTCTATGAACATGTGTCCAAAAATGCAACATTGCCACGATAGAGACTGACGCAGCGTACTGCAAGCAGCGAAGCTGTCTGGTATTCATGTTGGGAACAACCTGAAATGGTGTTTGTGTAGGACCAAACAGATGGAAACTGTCGTTGTGTAGAGCCAAGCAGATGGAAACGGCCGTTGTGTAGGGCCAAGCAGATGGAAATGGTCGAGAGGCAGCACGGCTATATCAAAACAAGTACCCTCACAAACACCAACCACATCACACAACATTTCAAGCCTTTTTTGGGCGTTTGTGTGATCATGGGTCGTTCCAGACAGACGAACTTGCAGGAAGGCTGCAGACTGTGCGTACACTAGATTTGGAGGACCGTGTTCTACGGGGTATTGAGACGAACCATAATACAAGCTCTCGGCAAGTGGCCCGCCAACATGGTGTAAACCAAAGTACGATTATATGCATCCCCAGGAGGCCACTTTGAACACCTGTTGTGACGTGGATGCGATGCAGCTCCCTACTATGTTCCGGTACGATTTATTTTCGTTGCACGCACACGCACATCGTCCTTTTCCGGACACATGTTCATAGGATTTTTTCCCCTCCATTTCCAATCAGGAATCCGTCCCTGCAGTTTTTCGGTTTTATTAATGTTCACCCTGTGTAGACAGTCAAACTAACGGTGTACATTTGGGTGTTCAGCCGACCTGTTGTTTCCATTTCACGCAGAATATTTCTACGACCAACTAGTAGTCTTTCTTTAGATGCTGCGAGATGTGCTGTTACAGGTACTCGCAACCTGAACTTCGATCAAAATATTCTGCATGCAATGGAAACATCTCGGCTCAACACCAGAAGTACACAATTAATCAATCACGCTGAGAAAATCTGAGGGATCACATATAGATAGTTATTCTTCCCACTCAAAACGCGATTGGGATAGGACAAAACATAATGATCCGATGTATCCTCGACTATGCACTGTACAGCGACTTGCGCAGTAATATGTATAAACTATGTGATCAAAAGTATCGCCTTTATGATGGCTTTTGCTGGGGACACTTTTTATGAGGTATCTGAATGCAGAGAAATGGTTGTCCACTCTTCCTCCAGAGCCGAAGTCAGAGAAGATAGTGAGGTTGGGCGCTGAAGTCTGGAGCGAAATCTACGTTCTAACTCATCTCAAAGGTCTTCCATTGGGTTCAGGTCTGGTCCCTCAATGGGCCAGTCCATTTTAGTAATGTTATTGTCTACAAACTATTGCCTTACAGACGTTGCCATATGAGAGGGTGTATTCTCATGCTAAAACAAATTGCTGTCTCCGAACTGTTCCTCTACCGCACGCAGTACACAGTGGAGCAAAATGTGGTCTTATCCATGTGCATTACGCATTTTCTTGAGCGTTGTATGTAAACCAAACCCCATACCGAAACACCCCTCTTTCGTACTTCACTACAGCAGCTAACGTTCTCGAGGTATTTGCTAAAACTACACCCTTGCATCGTTTTGTCACGGGGTATAGCGTGGTACATCACTCCAAATCATACGATTCCAGTCATGTACTGGCCATTAGCGTCGCTCTTTACATCACCTCAAGCGTCGCTTGGCGTTGACTATAGGCATGTGGTGATCGACGATCGTCATCAAACAGTGGATGAGGTCTGCGTGGTCGTGATTTAACTGTGATTGCTACTTCGCTTTTCCACATCACAGTCACATCTCCAACACTTGACTTGGGCAGCTTTAGAGGGGTCGAAATGTCCGCGATGGATTTGTTAGTCAGGAGGTGACGTCCAATGGCTAGTCCACATTGGGAGTTACTGAACTCGCCAGACCAATACATTCAGCTGGTACTGCTTCTGTAAATGGGAACACAGTACTCTCCGCTTCGTTTTATACTGGCGCTTCCGCCTCTCATGACATCTAATGATCCTTCCGCGTTTCATGGGGATATCAGTCAGTGTATATGGTATAAGCGAAAGTGTAATCCAGCTTGAACGTTACGGTGACCTTCTCAGTAATGTTGTAATGTGCAGTCAAAATCTAACAGCTGGAATCTGCAAAGAACAACTTTTACGTCAAGTGGAAGGATGGAGTGAAACGTATTGTCGAATTCGTGGGTTTTAGAGACGGAGTGCTTTCTCACTTTGACAGAATAAGGGAGACAATCAGCCTTGACTGTGTTGAAGGAACTATTCGTGAACTAGCCTGACGTGATTGAAATTCAGATGGCTGGACGGCTTTAGAGCACTCTCGAATACCACTTTACTGACTTAATCAATGCACAGTTAAGAGCAGTATTACTTAAGCTAACGCGGTGGTCTCGCGGTTCTAGGCGCGCAGTCCGGAACCGTGCGACTGCTACGGTCGCAGGTTCGAATCCTGCCTCGGGCATGGATGTGTGTGATGTCCTTAGGTTAGTTAGGTTTAAGTAGTTCTAAGTTCTAGGGGACTGATGACCACAGCTGTTAAGTCCCATAGTGCTCAGAGCCATTTGAACCATTTTACATAAGCTAATGAGTTAGCTAGATATAACTTTGCCTTAACTGTTCGTAACATTTAGCACTCGGGGGGAGGGGGGGGGTGACATGTTTAGTTTTCCTGAAGAATAATTGGCTAAGTACTACTGGAAACTGAGCCCATTCTACCGGGTGATCAAAAAGTCAGTATAAATTTGAAAACTTAATAAACCACGGAATAATGTAGATAGAGAGGTAAAAATTGACACACATGCTTGGAATGACATGGGGTTTTATTAGAACAAAAAAAATTCACTAATTGTCCGACAGATGGCGCTGTCAGCAAAACGTCAGTGACTGCGCATGACAATCGTGTATAAAAGGAGCTGTAATGAGAGAGAGAATCAGATGCGCCAGCAGTCGCAGCATGTTGACGTTACTTGAAAAGCCGCTTTTAGTGATGCTTATTATCAAAATGGGGAATGTGCTAGTTCAGCGTTACGATCCTATCGCCATAGGAAGGGGATTCGAACGGGTAAAGGTCCGTTGACAAATGCAGCTGTGGCGAGAATGATTTCGAAGTTCGAAGCCACGTGTTGTTCAGACGATAGACCCCGTAGTGGCCGACCGAGCACAAGGCGTAATGTTGCTGAGACAGTTCAGGAAGAAATGGAGACTGTAGCGGGTTCGTCTATGCACGGGGAAGTCAGCGCTTTGCAGTCACCCGTCGCACCGGCATTCCATACACTACTGTTTGGTTGGCACTTACGCGTACCTTCCTATGCTATCCGTACAAAATCCATCGGCATCATGAACTGTTACCTGGCGATTTAGTGAAGCAGAGGGCATTTGCGGTGTGGGCGTTTCAAAAGATGGCGGAAGAAGACGATTGGTTGAGTAACGTGTTGTGGACCGACGAAGCTCATTTCACGCTCCGAGAGTCTCTCAACGTCCACAACTGCAGAATTTGGGCTACCGAAAATCCTAGAACTGTCGTGGAAAATCCATTGCACGACGAGAAAGTCACGGTATGAGTTGGATTTACCACATCTACCGTTATCGGGCCTTTTTTCTTCGAGGAAATGCGTGATTCTGGTTTTGTAACTGCTACCATGACGGGTGAGAGGTACGCCGATATGTTACAGAATCGCATCATCCCCAGCCTGGCTGATAAACACCTGCTGGAACGTACGACGTTTATGCAGGATGGCGCTCCATCCCATATTGCTAGCCGCGTGAAAGATCTCTTGCGCGCGTCGTTTGGTGATGATCATGCGCTCAGCCGCCACTTTCGTCATGCTTGGCCTCCCAGGTCCCCAGACCTCAGTCCGTGCGATTTTTGGCTTTGGGGTTACCTGAAGTCGCAAGTGTATCGTGATCGACCAACATCTCTAGGGATGCTGAAAGACAACATCCGACACCAGTTCCTCACCATAACTCCGGACATGCTTTACAGTGCTGTCCACAACATTATTCCTCGATTACAGCTATTGTTGAGGAATGAAGGTGGACATATTGAGCATTTCCTGTAAAGAACATCGTCTTTGCTTTGTCTTGCTTTGTTATGCTAATTATTGCTATTCTGATCAGATGAAGCGCCATCTGTCGGACATTTTTTGAACTTTTGTATTTTTTTTGTTCTAATAAAAACCCCATGTCATTCCAAGTATGTGTTGTGTCAATTTGTACCTCTCTATCTACATTATCCCGTGATTTATTCAGTTTTCAGATTGATGCACCAACACACAATGTTCTAGAGGCACTGTAATTTCTCTGCATAGGAATTGCGCGTAATGAATAGAAATTCTGAACCATCGTTGTTGTCGAAAAAGAGCTGTGACTCAGTAGTGAAGTAATCACTTCCTGTAATTATCTCGGGTGATCGCGATCGTGACAAAGTCTCTTAAGTCTACACAATTACTTTGCATGGATACTGCTGGTAGTTTATGTTGGTATCGCTGCATTTGTGATATTGTCGCAAGTGTGAATCACTCTTTGATAACATTGACGGAAAGTAAAAAAGTCCATGTAGGAGGGTGGTGACCAGTGCGTGTGCGTGCGTGTGTGTGTGTGTGTGTGTGTGTGTGTGTGTGTGTGGGTGTGTGTGTGTGTGTGTGCTGGAGGGGGGGGGGGGTCTGTTAGCGTATTTACTCTGCTGGATTGGGCAGCTGGACAGCTATTTTAAACGCATGTATCGCAAATCATAGTTTTGTAACTCTCAGTGCTATACATTACGCGTTTTTTTCCGGTACGTTTTTCCCTTTTGGCTCATATTGACACCAGAACGCGTTTAACAGAGACCTGTAGGATGCTATTTTTTCTCAGGAAGTGCTAGCATTTCGACAGAATGTCGCCCACTAGGTCTGCTCGGCGCAAGAACTGGAGAAAGACTCGGGCGCATCCATCTGACTAAGTGCAGCTGCCCGAATCATACTTGGGTTCCGATCACAATGTGTTACAGTTGCTAGAAATAAATTCATGCTCGCTGCACTCATGAACGGCAGCACCCATCCAGAATCTGATCTATCCTCGATAGATCCTTGTTCTATCTGTGATGTCCTTCTAGTACCACTGCGAGAAGCTTTCCGTCGCTTTTACAGAGTGCTTTGTTGGTGGTGTTACAGACTTTGTGGGATGATGGAGAAGGGTAAATGTGCCACACTGACGTAAGGGACCCTGTTGCGGGAACGACAGAGTCGAAAGATAAAAGCGAAAATCGTTGTGATACGTAAGACAGTAGATCTCTTCTGCTGCAAGCTCTTTCCATCTTTTGGGAGAAGGCGGTATGGACCAAAACAATAAACGAATGAGCATTAAACATGGGCTCTGAAGTGCATGCCTTTAAGAGCTATAGCACTTTTTCATCTCTGTTACTATGGAAAACATCTCTGTTCCTGAATAAGTACTCATAGCTCTTAAGTTACGCGCTTTAGAGCCACATGTTTACTAGACGATTTTTTCTTGTTTTGTGTCATACTACCTCTTCCCAGAATATGGAACGCATAGAGCTTCCAGTTGAAGAAGTCACATGTCAGAGGTGTTGTTATTGTAGTGTTCGGTCAAAAGATTATTTTGATACGACTCTCCATGCTATTCTATCCTCATCATCTTCGAATAACTACTGCCGGCCGTTGTGGCCAAGCGGTTCTAGGCGCTTCAGTCCGGAACCGCGCGACTGCTACGGCGCAGGTTCGAATCCTGCCTCGGGCATGGATGTGTGTGATGTCCTAAGGTTAGTTAGGTTTAAGTAGTTCTAAGTTCTAGGGGACTGATGACCTCAGATGTTAAGTCCCATAGTACTCAGAGCCATTTTTTAAATAACTACTGCAACCTGCATCCTTCTGAATCTGCTTGTTGTATTCATCTCTTGGTCTCCCTAAACGGTTTTTACCCCCCCCCCCCCAGGCGCTCCCCATATATATATACTGCCCTGCAATACTATATTTGTGATCTCTTGAAGTCTCGGAATGTCTTATATCAACCTATCACTTATTTTAGTAAAGTTGAGCTACAAATTTTTTTCATCCTATTTCTATTCAGTGCCTCCTCATTAGTTACGTGGTGTACACAAACTAATCTTCAGCATTCTTCTGTAGACCACATTTCAACATCTTCTGTTCTCTTCTTATCTAAACTGTTTACTGATGTTTCACTTCCATACAAGGCTACACTCATAGAGATACTTTCAGAAAAACACCTCCCAACACTTAAATCTATATTCGATCTTAACAAATTTCTCCTTCAGAAACGTTTTTCTTGCCAGTCCACATTTTATATCGTCTCGACTTCGGTCATCTTCAGTTATTTTGCTGCGCAAATAGCAAAACTCATGTACTACACTATCTCCTTTCCTACTCCAGTTCCCTCAGCATCGGTGATTTAATTCCACTACAATCCATTATCCTTGTTTTGCTTTTGTTGATGTTCATCTTACGTCCTTTATTCAAGACTTGTCAATTCCGTCCAACTGTTCTTCCAGGTCCTTTGCTGCCTCTGACAGAATTACAATGTCATCGGCCACCCTCAAAGTTTTTATTTCTTCTCCCTGGACTTTAATTCCTATTCCAAATTTTTCTTTGATTTCCTCTGCTGCTTGCTCAGTGTGAAGGTATGAGAACCATTTTGGCTTATAACTTTCGACTCGGTCGTTTCCGAACAAGGATCCCTTCCCTCAAATTGAAATATTTATTGTTCTCCATCGTACATGAAAGTTTGTAACATCATCTCGGAAGTGTATCGTTAGCAGTTAATTTTCTCATGAAAGACCAGGACGTAATGATCAGAACAGGGAATACCTATGCAAGCTCTCCGGACAAAATGTTAATCATCCGCATTATAAAAGCACACTGGTCGCTTTGGAGCGCTGTATGCGGGGTAGAACTATTACCAGGCGATCATGAGATATGACTCCTGGCGGTGATGTGCTGTGAACTCGTATGCGCCAGTCCGTTTTATGGAATTGGTGCAGTAAGATGGGGCGATGTGGTGACATGAGAGAATGGCAGTAAATTAAGTTGGAGAGGGTACCTTGCAAATCACCGTATCTCACAGCGGCTTACAAAACTGCACGTTTTCAGTGGTCCAAACAACCGAGAAACTGATCAGTAAGATGTCTGGAGGCGTATTGCGTGATCTGGTGATTAGCGATGTTGACTCTTTTCTTGTTGATCAATTGGGAGGGGGGAGGAGGGAGGGGGGCAAACGGCGAGGTCATCGGTCCCATCGGACTAGGGAAGGATGATGAAGGAAGCCGGCTGTGCCCTTTCAAAGGAACCGCCCTGGCGATGACCGGACGCGGGTCTGAACCGTCGTCCTCCCGAATGCGAGTTCAGTGTGTTAACCACTGCGCCACCTCGCTCGAAGTCTAATGCATCGACTGCCCAATGACGCAACGTGTGGAGGGTATAGCTCAGGCCGGAGATGGTTCTGTGGTGTTTCTCTTCCATTTTTTCGTACAATTATTTGGGCCCAGTAATTCTGGTTACCGTTAACATTAACCCAGGATGTTTATTTCAACATTCGTACCAACTGTTGCCCTTTTTCTTCTACGTGTTGAGTATGCTGTGAAGACTCCGGTCAACTAAGCCGCGTTCGCATGCCTGCAGACATATAACAAGTTTGTTTGCGTGGTCAAACTGCACATATATGCTCGTTGTTCGAGAAATACTCAAGCACTCTAAAGGACGCTGAGTGCCCCACTAAATCTCCTTGTCTGAATTCCTTAGAAAATATACGGGTCTGTTGGGAACTGCGGGTGAGACTTACCAGTCAACATCCCCGTGTTTCGCTGTCTGTACCGTATCTAATTATCAGTCGGTGACTTCGAGTCATGGGATTCCCTGAATAAACTTGTTGACTAAATTCTTCGACAAACTGAGGTCGTTATCAAGGCTAGAGGCGGTATTGAACGGTATTATCGTTGTCTCCTGGAGGTGACCAATTATTTATCCGATTTGCCTGTGCGAACAAGTTCCATATTGATATTTTATTCATTCCATTCCGTTCTGTAAGTTCACATCGGAAAGTTCAGTGGACGATACTTGGAACTGTCGCTTTTAGTTTCCCAGTGATGGCAAAAATATTTGATATTTATAATATCACTTACAGATTTTCGGAACGCCGACTGCACGCTTTCATTAATCGACGTAGTTGAGAGTTTAACTGTAATGTAATGTTTAGCCAAGTTGAAACCAAATATGCATTCTCATTGTTTAATTTGTTCCTTGACTTATAGCCAACAATTTCAAATATATTTGTTTGCTTGAATGTTCCGCGAAGTTTTTAATTAGCGTTTCGTTATTTGCAGGTGATGCCAAATTCAGACATCTTTGGTAAGTACTCCTTTATATTTTTCTCGACAAACAGCTTTTGCCACTTGCTGCCAACACAAATCAGTCCTCATTCAAATGGAGTCCACTTCGGAGAAAATATTATAATGTACTAGTTGTTCTACAGTCATTTTTTTTTCGGTAGTGAGGCATACCAGATATAATCAGTCTTCCGATATGCGTATGCCAGAAATTGACATATAACCAAGAACACAATTACTTGAAATCGCTTTCGTAGAAAAATTTTCTTAGGTGAGGCCTGCGTGGTGCTGCACAGCCATGAAAACAGCTGTTTCATAGTGTTACACTTTTTTTTTTTTTACTCAAAACATCAGTAAGTGACAAACGTACACAAACATGTGTATATTCTTCAAATCATTACAAAGAACTTTTTTTCTGTTAATGGTTGGAGCGGGGAAGAGATGATTCTCTGCTGGAAATACACTGAAGCGCAGGGAAACTGGTATAGGCATGCGTATTCAAATACAGAGGTATGTAAACAGGCTGAATACGGCGCTGCGGTCGGCAGCGCATATATGACAACAAGTGTCTGGCGCAGTTGTTACATCGGTTACTGCTGCTACAATGGCAGGTTATCAAGATTTAAGTGAGTTTGAACGTGGTGTTATAATCGGCGCACGAACGATGAGAGCCAGCATCTCCGAGGTAGCGATGAAGTGGTGATTTTCCCGTACGACCATTTCACGAGTGTACCGTGAATATCAGGAATCAGGCAAAACATCAAATCTCCGACATCACTGCTGCCGTAAAAAGAACGGGACCAACGACCAACGACGACTGAACTGTCAACGTGACAGAAGTGCAACCCTTCAGCAAATTGCTGCAAATTTCAATGCTGGACATCAACAAGTGTCAGCGTGCGAACCATTCAACGAAACATCATCGATATAGGCGTTCGGAGCCGAAGGCCCACTCGTGTACCCTTGATGACTGCCCGACACAAAGCTTTACGCCTCGCCTGGGCCCGTCAATACCGACATTGGCCTGTTGATGACTGGAAACATGTCGCCCGGTCGAACGAATCTCTTTTCAAATTGTATCGAGTGGATGGACGTGTACGGGTATGGAGACAGCCTCATGAATCCGTGGATCCTGGGGACTGTTCAATCTGGTGAAGGCTCTTTAATGGTGTGGAGCGTGTGCA
The DNA here is from genome assembly GCF_023864275.1 of Schistocerca cancellata. NCBI lineage: Eukaryota > Metazoa > Arthropoda > Insecta > Orthoptera > Acrididae > Schistocerca > Schistocerca cancellata. Next base: position 1,114,180,100 of record NC_064626.1, on the reverse strand, counting down.
GTTGGAGTGATATGGGACCCCTTATACGTCTAGATACCAGTCTTGACTGGAGACACGTACGTGAGCATCCTGTCTGATCGCCTGCATCGATTCATGTCCATTGTACATTCCGACGGACTTGGCAATTCCGGCAGGACAATGCGACACCCAACACGTCCAGAATTGATACAGAATGGCTCCAAGAACACTCTCCTTAGTTTAAATACTTCTGCTGGCCACCAAACTCCTCAGACGTGAACATTATTGAGCATATCTGGGATGCCTTGCAACGTTCTGTCCAGAAGAGGTCTCCACCCCCTCGTACTCTTACGAATTTATGGACAGCCCTGTAGGATTCATGGTGTCGGTTCCCTCGAGCGCTACTTCAGACATTACTCTAGTCAATGCCACGTCCTGTTGCGGCACTTCTGCGTGCTTGCGGTGGCCACACGATATTAGACAGGAGTACCAGCTTCTTTGACCCTTCCGTGTATATCAGGCCTTGTTGAAAAGTAATGCCTCTGAATTTTTTATTCTGTTCTCAGTATCGGTTGAGGTTTTATATGGCACGCGTATTACTCTGTTGACTTTCCCGTTTCGCTGACGCAGATTGCAACCTTCTGCCGCTAGAAGGCTCCCAGTTGTGGTGTGTAGCATGGATTGTGTAACGTAACTATATCGGTGCGTGAGAAACAGCTTGCTGTATTGAGTTTCGAATTCTAAGAGTTCGTCCACACATGGCGCATCCTCTCCTTCACCATGACAATGCCACACCACACACGAGCGCCGCGACATCTGCAACAATCCAACGCTTGGGGTTCACGATCTTCGATAAGCCTCCATACTTTCCCTACTTGGCCCCATCCGATTTTCGTCGTTTACAAAACGTAAAGATCACCTTCGACGACTTCACTTTGATAATGATGAAGCGGTGCACGCAGAGGTGACGTTGTGGCTCTGTCAACAAAGTCAAACATTCTGCTGTGACGGTATCGACAAACTCGTCTCTCATTGTCTGAAATGACATCGCCTGGGTGAATATGTTGAAAAATAAATATGAAGACCTGAAGAATACAGATTTAGAATGTTAATAACGCTGTTTTATTTAAAAAGCTGTAAGAGTTTTCACATAAGAAATTCTGAGGCATTACTTTTCAGGACGCCCTCGTACATAGTAGGCTGAAGATTTTATAGATTTATTTATTTTAAACTTCATTCTAAAAGCGGTTTCTTAGAATAGTGATCTATTTCGTATCGTTCTTCGAGTTCCTGCTATTTGAGGCTACGGTTTTTCTATTACGTTCTTTTACGAGTAAAAGAAGTTGTTGTTATCACCCATTCACTGTGTTCTTTGTATTTTCTCACTTTCTGTTGTTAGTACAACACAGTATGAATCTCACACACCTGAACTTGTAAGCAATCTCTTCCGAGAACGATTCTCTGTTCCCCAGTACCGTATTAATTATAATCGCACGCATTGCTTCTACCATCTATTTACACTTCGCCTACTCAAAACGCTACTAGATTTTATGTATTGCATATTATGCAGCTCCACATTGCCCTGCTTTAAGTGATTCTAGCCCATATTAGTTCCCTTCTGATGATATTTTCTCAATATCTCATTCAATGTTTCTACCAGTTTTGTCGGGTGAAACTCTCTCATAGATTACCTCATGGTGATTGTGAAGGATGACTGAAAACGGTGGCGCTTCACATCTGCAGCTGTAGCCTGCAAACCAGCGTGAAGTGCATAGCAGAACGTATTTCCCTTTGTACCATTTATTGGGTGTTCGTCCAGTTACATTGGTGTATAGAGCGAATGACGGCTTAAAGGTTCCTGTACGCACTATTCTTTCTTCCTTTTGCTACTGCCTTTATCCTGCATCATGCGCAGGGTCAGCAGGGTTAAGTACGCATTTGGCATGGTTTAGTTAAGGGGTGGCCAGATGCCCTTCCTGCCGTCACCCCATACCCCCCGGGACGGAAGTAGTGTACCCCATCTGTCTGCGTCTAGTGGTTCAAATGGCTCTGAGGACTATGGGACTTAACTGCTGTGGTCATCAGTCCCCTAGAACTTAGAACTACTTAAACCTAACTAACCTAAGGATATCACACACATCCATGCTCGAGGCAGGATTCGAACCTGCGACCGTAGCGGTCGCGCGGTTCCAGACTGCAGCGCCTAGAACCGGTCGGCCACTCTGGCCGGCTGCGTCTAGTGTAAATCGTGAAATAGTGGGAATGTGTTTCAAATGTCTGCGGGTCATGTAACTGAGGCGGGAGTTGGGGACCAGCCCTGTATTCTCCTAGTAGGATGTGGGAAACCGCCTAAAAACCACATCCATGCTGGCCGGCACACCGGCCGTCGTCGGTGATCCGGGGCCGGCGCGCATACCCGAGTCCAGGAAGCAGCGCGTTAGCGCTCTCAGCTATCCTGGCGGGTGTTCCTGTACGGTCTATAATTAATTTTCGGAGTCCATATAGGGGTGTACGAGGTGTGTGAGAAAAGTAATGTGTCTGGCAGCACTGCGAGCGATCTGGCAACACAGTCTTGTTCTACGTGTGTAGACCGGAGTGTTCAGCTCTTCCAGATGCTCAGTCCGAGTTCAAGCTCCGTGCAGCTAACACGTGATTTTTGAGAGCCCCATGAGTAGTGAAGTTGTGTTTTTGTTGTGTGTTAAATAATGTTATGCCATCACGTTTTGTATTAAACTTGGGGAATCCTCTAGTGTGGCCTTTGAAAAGTTGAAACAGGCGTATAGAGAACATTCCTTATCAAGAGCACAAGTTTTTCACTGGCATAAATCAGTTTTGGAAGACTGAGAACGCTGAAGATGAACCTCGCTCAGGGAGACCTTCAGCTTCAAAACCAGTTGAAAACGTCGAATGTGTGCATGCTCTTGTAAGATTAGGCCGACGTTTAACAATAAGGATTATGGATGACCTGTTAAACAGTTGCACCGCACATCAAATTTTGACCAAAGTTTCCGCATGTGAAAGGTTTGTGCCAAAATCGTGACGAAAAACCTTACAGCTGAGCAGAAGGAAACTCGAAGAAATGTGTCCATTGATCTTCTTGTTAAGATTGCCAATGACCACGAGTGGTTCAGTTGTGTGATCAAGGTGATGAATGATGGATTTTTGAGTACGGTCCTGAGACAAAGTGGCAAAGTGAAGAGTGGCAAACTGGGACTTCTTCTGGACCAAAAAACGATCGAATGAGCGAATCAAAGATCACAACAATGTTGATTTGCTTTTCTTACAGTAGAGGTATCCTGCGTAAGGAATTTGTTCCTCCAGGAAAAATTGTCAACCAAGTGTTTTAAAAAAATGTCCTCCAAAGGCCCAGGAAAATGATGAATCAAACGGGACCGGAGATTGCAGACAACTGGATGCTGCATCTTGACAGCGCACCATGTCACACGGCCAGTTCCGTCACGGAATTTTTGACCTCAAAAAGCATTGGCGCTGTTCCACAGACCCTCTATTCGCCTGGTCTGAGTTCTTGTGATTTTTTTTCTTTCGGACTCTGGAGAAAATTCAAAAGCATGTGACGACATGTTAAAGGCTCTATCAGTTAAAGCCTTTCAGCGCTGCTGCCAAAACTGGGAACAACGACTTCGCCAGTATATTGCTGCCGAAGGGAAGTACTTTGAAGGGGACAGTATTGTTATTTGGAAAAAATCGAAAAGTTTTGTAGATAAAAAATCATTGTCATTACTTTTCTCACATTCCTCGTACGTAGGGTTCTATAGTTATTCCTGGATCTTTCCCCTGAGGCTGATTCTTGAAACTATGCAAGCACGCTTTCGCGATATAGCGGACGTCTGTATATAATCACTTGCCAGTTTTAATGGAAAACTTTGCGCCATAAGACATTGTCGTCTGGTGCAGTGGCTTTTGTTTTCATCTACTGGACACTCTTTACTGTGGAAATTATGAGTGTATCGAGCAGTATGAGGTGTAGTGCCCTGTGTGTGCTACTGATGATGAGAAAGAAGGGGCTAGGTGGTACTCGACGTCAAAGCTTGGCCTATTCCTCTGAAATAACACCAGACACTAGGATAGCGCCGAGCTTAACTCCCCATCAGACGGAGTAGACACATTCCCTCCCTTTTATGGCATGCAACCCATAACGCTGCCGCAAGATATAATGATTAGGAACTTCACATAAATAATTCTGCAATTCACGCCGCTCATATACTGCTGTTAAAAATGTTCGTTACCGAGTTTTGTGATGTTTACGTCCAATAGGGGAGCTATCAACATGAGCGTGCTCCAGCTTTCACGACTACAGAGGCAAACCAACATAACGTTGAAGCCGTCGTGTAACTCGACAGCTCACTGTGAGAAACCCTCTGAATTTAGGAGAAATCTTATATGTATTATAAATGCGAAAGTTTATGAGCATGCGTTTATGTTAATACCTATCTATCAAAACGGTTAGTGTGAAAAAGAAGTGTAGCCCACGATGTGCGAATACCCATACTTTATTCGTCCAGTATTTGCGAATGGGAGTTACTTAGTGATTTGCAACAAACTTTACAAATAATTTGAAACCTTTGCGAAACTTTCTTCCGCTTTCAACCCCCTCAAAACGATGGGAAAAAAACGTTATCGTATACTACATTTTCACTGTGCATGCAGTAAAACTGCCGCATGAAGCATGTCGTTTTAATTTATTACTTCTTTTGCTCCTTACTCTGTTCGCAACATATTTCGCATAAAGTATCCACATACGTCGTCGAATATATCTAGAAAATAAAGCATTGTAAGACCCATAGTTCTGGAGATACGACGTCAAATACTGAGATGCCTGAAAAACTGCCTCATCACGCATGACGTTTTAATTTATTGCTTTTTTGCTGCTAACCACAATTAGCAGAGAGTAGAAACTTACTGTATATCACTGGATATATACACCCATGCTCATAAATTAAGGATAATGCTGATACATGGTGAAGCAACGCACTGGTGGGCGGTTTGCGGGTTTAAATCACCTCGGGGTATGACCATGCGGTGCATTTGATCTGCGGTCCTAGCAGGGTGACGCTGGCAGCAGTCCACATACGCAGAGGTGTGTTGGTGCATGTCAGAGTACAGTGCAGCGAGTAAGTCTGCCAACGTTTTCAGACATGTTAATGGTGACTGTGTGTTGAAAATGGGCTCAAAGAACACATATTGATGACGTTATGAGGGGTAGAATACTAGGGCGACTGGAGACTGGTCAAACACAGCAGGTCGTAGCACGGGCCCTTCGTGTGCCACAAAATGTGATCTCAAGATTAAGGCAACGATTCCAGCAGACAGGAAACGTGTCCAGGCGCTACAGTACGGGTCGTCCACAGTGTACAACACCACAAGAAGACCGATATCTCACCATCAGTGCCCGCAGACGGCCACGGAGTACTGCAGGTAGCCTTGCTCGGGACCTTATCGCATGCCGGCCGGAGTGGCCGAGCGGTTAAAGGCGCTACAGTCTGGAACCGCACGACCGCTACGGTCGCAGGTTCGAATCCTGCCTTGGGCATGGATGTGTGTGATGTCCTTAGGTTAGTTATGTTTAAGTAGTTCTAAGTTCTAGGGGACTTATGACCACAGCAGTTGAGTCCCATAGTGCTCAGAGCCATTTGAACCATTTGAACCTTATCGCAGCCACTGGAACAGTTGTCTCCAGACACACAGTCTGCAGACGACTGAACAGACATGGCTTATTCGCCCAGAGACCTGCAAGGTGTGTTCCACTGACCCCTGGTCACAGGAGAGCCCGTAAAGCCTGGTGTCAAGAACAAAGGACATGGTCATTGGAACAGTGGTCCCAGGTTATGTTCACGGACGAGTTCAGGTATAGTCGGAACAACGATTCTCGCCGGGTTTTAATCTGGCTTGAACCAGGAACAAGATACCAACCCCTTAATGTCCTTGAAAGGGACCTGTGTGGAGGTCGTGGTTTGATGGTGTGGGGTGGGATTATGATTGGTGCACGTACACCCCTGCATGTCTTTGACAGAGGAACTGTAACAGGTCAGTTGTACAGTGGGTCCCACCTTCCTCCTGATGGATGATAACGCACTGCCCCACTGAGCTGCCATCGTGGAGGAGTACCTTGAACCAGAAGATATCAGGCGAATGGAGTGGCCTGCCTGTTCTCCAGACCTAAACCCCATCGAGCACGTCTGGGATGCTCTCGGTGGACGTATCGCTGCACGTCTTCCAACCCCTAAGACACTTCAGGAGCTCTGACAGGCACTGGTGCAAGAATGGGAGGCTATACCGCAGCAGCTGCTCGACCATCTGCTCCCGAGTATGCCAACCCGTTGTGCGGCCTGTGTACGTGGGCATGGTGATCATATTCCATATTAATGTCGGGGTACATGCGCAGGAAACAGTGGCGCTTTGTTGCACATGTGTTTCCGGACGGTTTTCTCGACTTATCAGCAATACCGTGGACGTAAAGATCCGTGTCGTGTGTGTTCCCTATGTGCCTATGCTATTAGCGCCAGTTTTGTGTAGTGCCACGTCGTGTGGCAGCACGTACTGCAATTATCCTTAATTTATAAGCATGAGTGTATACTGCAAAACTACATCATTGTATCACACATCCACCCATGTTTAAAAACAACAAAACGCCTTGATCGATTAGAGACAGAACGTTCATATTCGCAGGACATGTACAGGGTTATTACAAATGATTGAAGCGATTTCACAGCTCTACAATAACTTTATTATTTGAGATATTTTCACAATGCTTCGCACACACATACAAAAACTCAAAAAGTTTTTTTAGGTATTCACAAATGTTCGATATGTGCCCCTTTAGTAATTCGGCAGACATCAAGCCGATAATCAAGTTCCTCCCACACTCGGCGCAGCATGTCCACATCAATGAGTTGAAAGCATCGTTGATGCGAGCTCGCAGTTCTGGCACGTTTCTTGGTAGAGGAGGTTTAAACACTGAATCTCTCACATAACCCCACAGAAAGAAATCGCATGGGGTTAAGTCGGGAGAGCGTGGAGGTCATGACATGAATTGCTGATCATGATCTCCACCACGACCGATCCGTCGGTTTTCCAATCTCCTGTTTAAGAAATGCCGAACATCATGATGGAAGTGCGGTGGATTTCCTGTTGAAAGATGAAGTCGGCGCTGTCGGTCTCCAGTTGTGGCATGAGCCAATTTTCCGCGGGCTACGAGTGAAACTTGCCCGCACGCGTTCAATCGTTTCCTCGCTCACTGCAGGCTGACCCGTTGATTTCCCCTTACAGAGGCATCCAGAAGCTTTAAACTGCGCATACCATCGCCGAATGGAGTTAGCGGTTGGTGGATCTTTGTTGAACTTCGTCCTGAAGTGTCGTTGCACTGTTATGACTGACTGATGTGAGTGCATTTCAAGCACGACATACGCTTTCTCGGCTCCTGTCGCCATTTTGCCTCACTGCGCTGTCGAGTGCTCTGGCGGCAGAAACCTGAAGTGCGGCTTCAGCCGAACAATACTTTACGAGTTCTTCTACGTATCTGTAGTGTGTCGTGACCATATGTCAATGAATGGGTTTACAGTGAATTTATGAAATCGCTTCAATCATTTGTAATAGCCTTGTACATTAGTATTTTCTACAGAAATGGTCAGCATTTAAACCGTGTCGGCCCTGCGGGTTCAGGGTCAACATTTATATCGCTGCTCTACGCCACCTACCGATAAAACGTGCCTGCGGCTCTCGTTGTCGCTGTCGTTGTCGTTGTCGAAGATAATGTATCTGTGTGACTTGAGCAGACGTGCAGCATGCCTCGCAGACAAGCGTGAACAGTACCTCTTTCAGAAGGCGCATTATTGGCACGAGAGAATGTGATACACCCATCCGGAAAATTGCTGCTCGTGTGGGGCGAAGTGTTTCATCAATGCAACGTGAGTGTGCAGAATGGTTCACGGAAGGACTTAGAACGCGACAAGATGGATTAGGTCGCACCACCCACACTCCCCTGCCTCCTTCCCCCCCTCCCAGAAGATCGACACCTCATCCGAATGGCATTGCACGACAGGTATGCGCCCTCCTCGGCTCTGGAGGCACAGTGGAACACAGCGTACACTATCAGGGGCGACAGACCGTCATCTTACTAAGGCATGAGCGACGGGCGTCGCGCACCTCTCCGGCCGCCTTTGGCGCATGTGCAGAAACATGCTAGACGGCAATTATGTATTAACCGACGTCACAGGGGACAGCAGTGGCATCAGATACTGTTTTCGGACGGATCCAGCTTCTGTTTGTTTGAAAATGATGGCCGCATTTTGTTTTGCCGCAGACAGGGGAAGCGGCGTCTCATTGACTGCATTCGCGCAAGACGTACATCGCCAACTGAAGGCCGTATGTTGTGGGGCGCTATTGGGTACAATCACAAATCACAGTTGGTGTGTGACAGGGAGCTGTGGCCAGCGTGACGTACGTGAATGACACCCTGCGACTCTTAGCCATATCCTTTCTGCAAAGCACCCCAGACGCCATTTTTCAGCAAGACAATGCACGACCACATGTTGCTGCACGAACACGTGCCTCCTTGGTGTCACAGGATGTCAGCCTTTTGCCCTGGCCCGCCAGATCACCAGACTTGTCGACAATCGAAAATGTGTGGGATATGGTGAAACTATGGTGAAACGATGGTTACAGTGCTGTGATCCAATGTCAATCACCACAGATAAACTTTGGAACCAAATGAATTCTGCACAGATGCAGGACGTCATTCATGTCTTATACGCGTCGACGCCATCACGCATGGAACAAGTTATCAGTACCCATGGTGCATCTGTGCTTACTGGGCAACGGGACACATGCCGAACCCAGGTGACTGAAATGCTTATCATTTCTGCAGTACATACTAATATACATTTCCTGTGACATCAAAATCCTACCGCTAGTCATTGAAGGCTTTTTTCTTTACTTTTCCTTTCTTTTTTTTTCTTTCTTGCACATGCGTGTAGTTCATTGATACGACGTCATAAACACTGAGCTGAGTGAAAATAAAATTGTAGGGCGAAATTCGCTAGCGATACAGGTGAAATACATGTACAAATACGTGAAATATGTTAAATACATGTGACATATATTTGACGTGTGCACACGTCGGCAAAGACACATGTAAAAAGCGCCTTGTAAACCCCTAGAAAGATTTCATGTAATTTGACTCACGTATTAGTTATGATGTGGAAAGAAATACTGTGGGTGTAAGAACCACCAATCTCCTGTTGGGTTGGGGGTGATAACGTTTGAGAGAGAAGGAGAGAGGAGACGGGGAATGGGAGAGAGGATATGGATAAAAGTGGGAGGGGTGGAGAGAGGGTGTGAAGGAGGAGGTGGATGGAGAGGGGGAGAGAGAGAGAGAGAGAGAGAGAGAGAGAGAGAGAGAGAGAGAGAGAAGTTGAACTGGGAGGGGGGAGGTGGAAATTTACACGGGGTATACGAGATGAGCATAGAGGGGCGAGCAGGCGATGGATTAATAGAACATTGCAATAAACATATTATATCCGGCAATTTTTTCAACACACTTCAAAAAAACTGTTGCATCACCTCGGTTCCGAGATTTCCGGTACCTGTACGGAAAATTGGAATAGAGAGCAACATGAACATCATTTCCGCCCTTTTTATTGCTCATGAAAACCAAAAATTGCATGTTCTACCACCGTACAGCGATACCATCAGAGGTGGTGGTCCAAATTGCAGTACACACCGGTACCTCTAATACCAAGTAGCACGTCTCCGGCGATTGTCTGGTTGAAGGCATATGCGACACTCATCGGTGAAGAGAACATGATGCCAGTCCTGAGCGGTCCAATCGGCTTGTTGTTGGGCTCTTCTGTACCGCGCTGCTTAGTGTCGTGCTTGCAAAGATGGACCTCGCCATGGACGCCTGGAGAGAAGTTGCGCATCATACAGCCTATTGCCCACATTTTGAGCCATAACTCGACGTCTTCTGGCTGCACGAAAAGCATTATTCAACATGGTGGCGTTGCTGTCAGGGTTCCTCCGAGCCATAATCCGTAGGTAGCGGTCATCCACTGCAGTAATAGCCTTTTGGCGGCCTGAGCGAGGCATGTCATCGACAGTTCCTGTCTCTCTGTATCTCCTCAATGTCCGAACAACATCGCTTTGGTTCACTCCGAGGCGCCTGGACACTTCCCTTGTTGAGAGCCTTTCCTGGCACAAAGTAAGAATGCGGGCGCGATCGAACCGCGGTATTGAACGTCTAGGCATGGTTGAACTACAGACAACACAAGCCGTGTACCTCCTTCCTTGTGGAATGACTGAAACTGATCTGCTGTCGGACCACCTCAGTCTAATAAGCGCTGCTCATGCATGGTTGTTTATATCTTTGGGGGGGGTTTAGTGACATCTCTGAACAGTCAAACGGACTGTGTTTGTGATCCAATATCCGCAGTCAACGTCTATCTTCAGGAGTTCTGGGAACCGGGGTGATGCAAAACTTTTCTTGATGTGTGTATAAATAATTATTTAACTACTGACAAAACAACAGGGCGGAGTAAGTTCAACATAAACACACTTCAGATCACATCGATATAGACTAATTCTGCGCAGAAATCGTTAGAGTGATGTAAACGTTTGAAGACCAGCGTGGAGTACGGACAGGTTTTGATACGAGGTAGGTATTGAGTTTGAAAGTCGAATTTGTTGTGGACTGGTATTTTTTCCTTAGACTTAGAAACAGGAGAAGAAAGATGAACGAATTACTTTGCCGACGCATCCACTAGAGGGACTTTCGATTAACTGATACGTCTGGTAGACAGGTAGAAGTGGCAGATTAATCGATTTGACTCAAGCGTATAGTCTACAAATAAGTAACTGTATGCTATCGTCTGTCTCCTTGCCAGGATGACAATGACAATGATACAGTCTGAGAAAAAACGAAAACGACGCACCACGATGGAGTTATCCTAATGGGCCTGAAATTGGTAGGTCTGATGTACATCTGCAGACAGAGAAATGATTACAATTTCAGAAAAATTAGATGATTTATTCAAGAGAAAGAGCTTCACAAACTAAGAAAGTCAGTAACACGTTTGTACACTTCTGGTCGTTATGCAACCAGTTCGGCTTGCCATTGATTGATTGAGTTGTTGGGTGTCCTCCTGACCGATATCTTGCCAGATTCTGTCTAGTTGGCAGGTTAGATCGTCAAAATCCCGAGCTAGTTGGAGAGCCCTGCACGTAATGCTCCATACGTTCTCTGTTGAGAGATCCAGCGACCTTGCAAGCCAAGGTAGACTTTGGCAAGCTCTAAGACAAACAGTAGAAACTCTCACCGTGTGCTGGTAGGCAGTACTTTGCTCAAATATAAGCCCAGGATGGTTTGCCATGAAGGCAACAAAGAAGCATAAAACGCCGTCTACGTACCGCTGTGATATAAGGAATACAAACCTTCACTGGTCATCAGGGCGCACTTCGAAGTGGGACTCATCACTGAAGACGATTCTACTCCGGTCAATGAAATTCCAGGTCGAAGACGTGTCTGGAAACGCCACACACAGCGTTGGGATACCGACCTGATTGTCACCTGTCACATGGCCCGATAGCCAGGAGTGGCGGTATAGGCTGCCATTTCATATCATAGCAGGACCCAGTGGTTGTCAATGCAGCACCATTGCAGTACAGCGGTACGTCGACGATATTCTGCGCCCCGTTTTGTTGCTCTTCGTGGCGACCCGCCCTGGGCTTACATTTCAGCAAAGTACTGCCTGTGAGCACACGGTGAGCCGGCCGGTGTGGCCGAGCGGTTCTAGGCACTTCAGTCTGGAAAATCAGATGTTAAGTTCAAATGGCTCTGAGCGCTATGGGACTTAACATCTGAGGCCATCAGTCCCGTAGAACTTAGAACTACTTAAACCTAACTAACCGAAGGACATCACACACAGCCATGCCCGAAGCAGGATTCGAACCTGCGACCGTAGCGGTCGTGAGGTTCCAGACTGAAGCGCCTAGAACCACTCAACCACATCGGCCGGCAGATGTTAGATCCCATAGTGCTCAGAGCCGTTTGAACCATTTGAACCGCACGGTGAGATTTTCTACTGCCTGTCTTTGTGCTTGCCAGCAAGGTCGCTTGATCTCTCTCCGACAAAGAAAGTGTGGAGAATTAAGTGCAGAGCCCTCCAACTAGCTCGGGAGTTTTGACGATTTAACGCGCCAATTGGACAAAACTGGGCCCCATATATCTCACGAGCACATCAGAAAATTCTGCGATCAATTAAAAGGCAAATAATTGATTGCGTACGGGGTCAAGAGGTGGAAAACGCGTTACTGACTTGCTGAATTTGTGAAGCTCTTTCTTTTCAGTAAATCATCCAATTTTTCTGAAATAGTAATGAATTGTTTGTCTGTACAGGTACACAAATTTAAGGATTTCTGTCCCATTTCGACCTTTTTTATTTTTGTTATTGTTAGAGTATTTTTTTCAAAAAACGGGAATCAAACCTCGCTTCGGAAACTGGAATTTATTGACATCTACAAAGTGACAGGAATGTTATTATTCACATTATACTGTATAGCTGTGATTCCATCGGATCACTCCTTAGCTATGCGGCAAGAATGTTACATAGCTTGTAAGTTACCTCTACGTTCGACGGGCATTAGTTCAGAGACACAGATAATTTATGACAGTGTTTTAATGGCGACGAACATAGGCGCATCTGTTGGTGCAGACAGCGAAAAAGTCTTTAATCCAGGCTAGTAACAAAGCGTGCGCGGACATGCGGTATTGTCCTGTTCCACAGACGTGTGATTTATACGCGACCGTATATATCCGCGAAAGCCAGCTAACGAGACGGCGTGGCGTGGGCTGCGGAGGGTCTCGTGCGACAGGGGGCGACCACATTCCCAGGCACGCCCCTCACCGGCTCCAGCACGCTTGTGTGTGTTGGCGGGAGGATGATTTTCCTAAATGGGGACAAACTGTGGGAAACGATCATTAAGAGGATGAGGGACAAAAGTTGTCATATGCACATTGGGCCGGAGTTGCGATCCAAGTGAGCTACACGCATTGAAGGTAGAGATACAAAGATGTTTGACGGTCACCCCAGTATCAGTAGCAGACACGTGGCTCACTAGCATGGAGTGAACCAGACGACCGTGCGCAACATTCTGCACGGCACTTGACACTGTCCTTATTACTTACAAAGCGTGCAGCCCTTATTACGTACGGACTTGCCGGTGGTTTTATTGCAGGTTCGTCGGACAAGCCACAGTGCTGGGATTTTTGTCATCCATCCTTTTCACGGATGAGGCTATCTTTACAAGGGTGGTTCAAATGGCTCTGAGCACTATGCGACTTAACTTCTGAGGTCATCAGTCGCCTAGAACTTAGAACTAATTAAACCCAACTAACCTAAAGACATCACACACATCCATGCCCGAGGCAGGATTCGAACCTGCGACCGTAGCGGTCGCTCGGCTCCAGACTGTAGCGCCTAGAACCGCACGGCCACTCCGGCCGGCTTACAAGGGTGGTATCGTCAGTCTTCACAACACTCACCCTTCGGCTATGGAGAATTCTCATAGTATGGTGGTAATGAACCGTCAACACTGGATCAACCCCAGTGTGTGAGTAGAGGGTAATTGGCTCGAAATGGCTCTGAGCACTATGGGACTTAACATCTGTGGTCATCAGTCCCCTAGAACTTAGAACTACTTAAACCTAACTAACCTAAGGACATCACACACATCCATGCCCGAGGCAGGATTCGAACCTGCGACCGTAGGAGTCCCCCGGTTCCGGACTGAGCGCCTAGAACCGCTAGACCACCGCGGCCGGCTGGGGTAATTGGCGATCGCGTCCTGGGGCAACACTTCCGCAACAGCTCACAGGTGAGACATAATAGCTACACACCCTGCGGGTGACCCCACCTCCCCTACTGGAAACTCTGCCTTTGGTGATGTGAAGAATAGCTACGACTTGATGACACTCCAGCTGACTGCACTCTTGTGTGGAACTAAAACAGTAGTAAACACAGAACTTTCCCGTTGGCTTGGTGTGTTTAGGTGTGTGCTTTCACACACTATCAAAGATTTTTATCTCCACCTTCAAGCGGTAGTGCCTCCCTTGAATTCATTTTCAGCTGTAAGCCCGCATTACCTTTTTGTTCCTTGTCCTCTCAGGGGCTGTTTCCTGCAGATTGTCCCCATGTAGCAAAATGACTCGTGTAGCGTTAGCTGTAAGATTCTAACGGCACTAGATAGTTTTAATATCTTATTTAATTGTGTGTGTGTGTGTGTGTGTCATTTTTCTGAGATCGCAGACCTACCCAGATTTGCTTTACTATGGAACTGTGATTTATTATTGAATTTTTAACAGTTGTAAGTAACCATATTTCAGACTGTCTAATATTCCGCCTTTTAAATTCCATCAAAATGGAATGATGACAACGAAAATTTTTGCCGGACTGGGACGTAAACCCAGAGATCCTGCTTACTGCCAGCAGTCGCCTTACCATTTGGCTATCCGAGCACGACTCACGCCCAGACCCAGAGTTCCATTCGTTGTCAACCATGTGTCTACAACCTTTACTCATACATCCATTATGTATTTTCCTTTACGGGGGACACATTTTACTTGAAAGTCACTTGTCTGGTGTCGGCGGATAAATACAATATCGCAGTGCCATCATTATTCTGAATTAAGATGCAACATTCGTTTGGGCATGCGTGCATGTACGCTTCCCTCCAATACTGTGCTGACGATTCCTTGATGACTCAGAATGTGTGTTGTCAACCGAACCCTTCCCTTAGTCAAGCTACAAAGTTGTTTTCTCCCCAATTCTGTTCTGTTGTGTAATACTTCGTACACAGTGGTAAGGAGAGGTGGCAGGGTTGCCACAAGTTATGGAAATCAGGGAATTTCAAACGTGTCAGGGAAATATGGAAAAAAGCACTGGAAGAACCTGGTTCTGTCTCAGTAGATGGAATGGTTTGTTTACTGAGATGTCATGGATCGTCGCCGGTTTGACGCAGCTGAGTACGTGTGCCGCTTCCATACTCCCTCATTCTTACTGCCTCTCCCCTTCCTACCACTGCTCTCTGCTTGCAGTCAGTTGCCGACGAGAGGCAGAGAGGCGTGAGGAGTGGTTTGTTGGGATCTGTTTCTCAGAGACTGTTGACCCAGCGCCCAGAGACGGCAGTCATGTGAGCATGAGCTGTGTCTGAGTGATTGTGTGAATGTGTGGTGTGCTCTGAGTTTCTGGCAAAGGCTATGGCCAAAAATTTAGTTGTGAGAGTGTGACTATCTTTTCTATGTGGTTGTCTGCAGCTAAGCGATCATGTTTACGGTGAGTTGCTACCTATCCTCATTAGTATTGATCCTTAGCGTTTTCGCGCAATTCATCTGTTGCACAGATTGATCACCGCAGTCTCATTTCATCAACATGGTGTCTGTGACATGTGAATAGCTGGCGACACGAGTGGATTCCTACAACCGGTCAAAACCGCCGGCCGTTTCTGCGGGTAGCCCTAACGGATCGGGCCTGCCGACCTGAAACCCGTCGTTTTTCACTTAATTGCAGACCCTTCCCATCGGATCTAGTCTCACCGATCTCACCACAGGCCAAACCTGTTCGTGTGTGGCGTAATGCGACGGATTTTCGTGGTTTATCCGTGGACCGAGCACTGCGGTGCTCCAAGGCAGGCCAGACGCAACGACCGATGGATTTCAGGAATTGCGACTGCCTCACCGCAAGTACATTGTACAGTGCGGCGTTTTATGGACATTTTATTTATTCTTGTACAATTTGTCACTTCGAAAGTAGTTTATGTAATAGGAAGTATGGACGGTAAGAAGAAGAAAATGGTGGCAGTCGCTGGCTGTTTGTATGCTATGTACTCACGTATTTCTTGAGAGAAACACCACACAATATCTTAAAATAATAGACATAACACAGTGTGTGATAACCGACAATAACGAACATAGTAGAAAAAACATTTTACTGGTAGTGTTTGTCGACACCGCTCTTCCCTGACTTATACACTTCTTTCAAGAGGCCTACTTTTTTCGGTGGTTGTTTTTGAAATTATTGAAGGTATTTTAAATCAGTCGTGTGACTCCAACGAATTGCGTATTTTTGTCACCAACTGTGTTTCGTTTTATTGAAATAAAATAACATTAGAGTGGTCTTTTGGCTCGCTACATGGCGCTGCCACAGGTCAAACGGATATCAAATGCGTTTTTTTAAATAGTAACCCCCATTTGTTATTACATATTCGTGTAGTACGTAAAGAAATATGAATGTTTTAGTTGGACCACTTTTTTCGCTTTGTGATAGATGGCGCCATCTGGTTTCCCCCTCCAAGCTAGACAAGTTTCGTTCTTTGTAGTTTTTTCGCCAAATGGCGCCATCTGGTTTCCCCGTTCAAGCTAGACAAGATTCGTTCTTTGTAGTTTTTTCGTTTGACGCTTATTTCGTGAGATATTTGGCCCGGTCACGATCAATGAACCATCCTGTAATATATATATATATATATATAATCATCTGGCTTGCTTTCTCCATCTAAAAACTTTTCGTCACATGAAGGGCTTATTTCAATAGTGGTACAAGTCCACTTTTGTTCATTTTGAGATACAGAGTCCTAAAGCTAAATGAGCGCTGAAAAATCTGCAGTTGAGATACCAGAAATATTTAAGCATATGGCTTCTTACTAGAGATGAACCTTTCTTTCTGTTTGTTTGAATCATTAATTTCAGAAGCATTATAGACAGAAAAGTGGAGGTAATGGACTTGTGCCACTATTGAAATAAGCCCTTCACATGTTGATGTTAGTACTTTAAGATTTTGCCCACACGTTTAGAAATACAGAAGTCGTTATATTTTTTGTCAACGTATGTCCTTACTTACCCTTGAGATCTCAAAATTTTTCCAAGGGAAAATGCTAAAATTGTCTGGAAATCAGGGAAATATCAGGGAATTTCACTTGGGGAAACTTGTGGCAACACTGGGTGGGCTACAGAATGGTGCAGCAGCTGTAGTGTAGGGAAGCTGAACGAAAGCAGAAATGATTAGCGAACACCTGAATGCAGTAAACCGAAGTTATCCTCTTACCTTTCTCCAAGCATTGTGAAGGAACTTTACAAAGGAGCAAACAGCAGTAAAGTCCAGCTATTACAGGAAGCAAACTAATGATTGTTGTACAGTGTGAACTTCCCATTACCGTTGCACGAACGAACAGTCTAAGGCCATCTAAGACTGAAGACTGTCGGACACTGTAACTGAGACTGGCCGAGTAGCTGTCGCCAGCCATCCTGTATGGCAGTAGCAGAGGGCGCTCGTAATCGAAGCTGTTGAAGGCGCGCGCACAGCTATAGATGCCTGTCGGAAACGTGCGTTTCCATTGCCAACTGTCAGACACTGGTGAGTGTGGTATCGATCTATGATACCAAGCATTCAGTACCTGCTCATTGGTTACATGATCCACCCATCTAATATACAGCATTCCTCTGTAGCACCACAATTCAAAAGATTCTACTCCCTTCTTGTCTAAACTGTTTATCGTCCATGTTTCACCTCCATACGTGGCTACACTTCAGACAAATACCTTCAGAAATGACTTCTAACACTTAAATCTATATTCGATATTCAAAAATTCCTCCTCTTGAGAAACGCTTTTCTTGCCATTGCCAGTCTACATTTTATATCCTCTACTTTGGGCCATAATCAGCTAGTTTACGCCACAAGTAGCAAAACGTGTCCACTATTTGTAGTGTCCCGTTTTATAATGGAATTCTCTCAGCATCACCTATTTTAAGTCCACTACGCTTGTTTTGCTTTTATTAATGGTCATCTTATATTCTCCTTTCAATAAACAGTCCATTCCGTGGCAACCCCCCCCCCCCCCGTCTCTCTCTCTCTCTCTCTCTCTCTCTCTCTCTCACACACACACACACACACACACACACACACACACACTGCCCCTCTTTCTTTTCGGGAGGGGGATCGGGCGGCAAACCTAGCAAAACTAGCATAATGAGGTGGTTCAAAAATTTTAAAAAGACATGCAGTGTCGGCGTCCTTTCTCGAAGTGGACGTGCCCATTGGTCTTAGAGTTTTTCTCTCTTCTCCTTGAACTTCAATTTCTACCCAATTTTTTCTTTGGTTTCCTCTACTGCTTGCTCAATCTACAGATTGAATAACATCAGGAATAAGCTACAATCGTATGTCAATCCCTTCTCAACCACTGCTTCCCTTTCATGTCCGTCGACTCTTACTTATAACTGCCGTGTGGTTTCTGTCAAGTTGTCAGTAACCTTTCGTTTCATTTATTGTACCCTGCTATGTTCAAAAATTTAAACAGCGTGCTCCAGTCTACATTTTCTAAAGATTTCTCTAAATCTAGAAATCTTATAAACGCAGTTTAGCTTTCCTTAACCAGTCTTCTAAGATAAGTCGTTGGGTCAGTATTACCTTACTTGTTACAACAGTTATCTGGAACCCAAACTGCTCTTCCCGCAGGTCAACTTCTACGAGTTTTTCCATTCTTCTGTAAATAATTCGTGTCAGTTAGAGATAGGGAATTGTGGTTTGTTGCAAAATGTTATGAGCTCTGGAAGTTCTTTTCTTTTGTCCTTCGTTGTAAATTTGACATGGAGTGCATCAAAATGGCAGCAGACAAGGAGTAGATGCAATGTGTCATTTGGTGATGTGAATCCAAATCTGTGACAACCCCCCTCTCTCTATCTATCTCTCTCTCCTCTACTTACTTTATTTTTATTATTATTATTATTATTTATTATTTTGGGTGCGGATGTCGGGCAAACCCGGCACAACAACCATAATGGGGTGGTTCAAAAACTTCAAAGTGACGTGCAGTGTCAAAGCCCTTCCTCGAAACGGATGTGTCTCTGTGTCTCAAGCACGTGTTGACATATTTCAACATGAGTCTCAATGCTGCCCGCAGAAGTCAATTTTTCGTGCATTGGGCGAATTGCAGGAAGCAAGATCAACGGCCCCATAAGGAGTTGCATAAGCGGTTACGTCCTTTTGCGTACGACATGCTAATGATCCAGGCATTGCAGCCAAAGGATCGTCGTCTGCGGTATGCATTCGCATTTTCCATCCTGGTATAGATGCTGACAATGACTACCTGCTGAAAGAGCCTGTTTTCAGATGAAGCAACCTTTCATATTTCTGGAAATGTGAATCATCACAATATTAGGGTTTAGGTCTCCGAAAATCCACTCAACACACTGGAACACATCCATGCTAGCCCTAAACGTAAGTCTGATTTGACGTAATGGATGTTAGGGTGATAGGACTTTTTTTTTCATCACAGAGAAAGTCAACCAGAAAAATGTTTACCTGGACGTGCTCGATTAGTTCGTGCATCTGCAGATCAATGAGCTACAGCCGTCCATCATTATCCACCGTGATGGTCAGCGCGCGCGCGCCCACACACACACACACACACACACACACACACACACACACACCATGGAGTTTGACTGTGCGGGATCTGCTGGATGACAGATTTCCTGAGAGGTGGACTGATCGTGATGCTCCCATGGTATGGCCACCGCTTTCTCTCCATGTCACACCATTAGGTTTCTTTCTTGAGGCTTCGTTAATGATCGTTTGTACGCAATGGTATCATTGGCATTGCTACCCTTCGTTCAAGAATCAGTGAAGCAGTCAGAACTGTTGATGCTGCAATTGAGATCCGTACATGGGCAATAACACAATAACTCGAATATCCCCTTGATATTCTACGAGCGATGAGTCGTGCACACAACTGAAGATCGGTCGCCCCCCCTCTTTTTTTTTGGAAGCTGCTAAACGTACAATAAACTATGATGCTCTATCACTAATACACTCCTGGAAATTGAAATAAGAACACCGTGAATTCATTGTCCCAGGAAGGGGAACCTTTATTGACACATTCCTGGGGTCAGATACATCACATGATCACACTGACAGAACCACAGGCACATAGACACAGGCAACAGAGCATGCACAATGTCGGCACTAGTACAGTGTATATCCACCTTTCGCAGCAATGCAGGCTGCTATTCTCCCATGGAGACGATCGTAGAGATGCTGGATGTAGTCCTGTGGAACGGCTTGCCATGCCATTTCCACCTGGCGCCTCAGTTGGACCAGCGTTCGTGCTGGACGTGCAGACCGCGTGAGACGACGCTTCATCCAGTCCCAGACATGCTCAGTGGGGGACAGATCCGGAGATATTACTGGCCAGGGTAGTTGACTTACACCTTCTAGAGCACGTTGGGTGGCACGGGATACATGCGGACATGCATTGTCCTGTTGGAACAGCAAGTTCCCTTGCCGGTCTAGGAATGGTAGAACGATGGGTTCGATGACGGTTTGGATGTACCGTGCACTATTCAGTGTCCCCTCGACGATCACCAGTGGTGTACGGCCAGTGTAGGAGATCGCTCCCCACACCATGAAGCCGGGTGTTGGCCCTGTGTGCCTCGGTCGTATGCAGTCCTGATTGTGGCGCTCACCTGCACGGCGCCAAACACGCATACGACCATCATTGGCACCAAGGCAGAAGCGACTCTCATCGCTGAAGACGACACGTCTCCATTCGTCCCTCCATTCACGCCTGTCGCGACACCACTGGAGGCGGGCTGCACGATGTTGGGGCGTGAGCGGAAGACGGCCTAACGGTGTGCGGGACCGTAGCCCAGCTTCATGGAGACGGTTGCGAATGGTCCTCGCCGATACCCCAGGAGCAACAGTGTCCCTAATTTGCTGGGAAGTGGCGGTGCGGTCCCCTACGGCACTGCGTAGGATCCTACGGTCTTGGCGTGCATCCGTGCGTCGCTGCGGTCCGGTCCCAGGTCGACGGGCACGTGCACCTTCCGCCGACCACTGGCGACAACATCGATGTACTGTGGAGACCTCACGCCCCACGTGTTGAGCAATTCGGCGGTACGTCCACCCGGCCTCCCGCATGCCCACTATACGCCCTCGCTCAAAGTCCGTCAACTGCACATACGGTTCACGTCCACGCTGTCGCGGCATGCTACCAGTGTTAAAGACTGCGATGGAGCTCCGTATGCCACGGCAAACTGGCTGACACTGACGGCGGCGGTGCACAAATGCTGCGCAGCTAGCGCCATTCGACGGCCAACACCGCGGTTCCTGGTGTGTCCGCTGTGCCGTGCGTGTGATCATTGCTTGTACAGCCCTCTCGCAGTGTCCGGAGCAAGTATGGTGGGTCTGACACACCGGTGTCAATGTGTTCTTTTTTCCATTTCCAGGAGTGTAATTTCCAAGTCATGATTTTCTGAAATAACATCGGTACTTTATGGACACGCTTTGGTGACCTTTGGACTCCTACGCATGAAACAATAACATACTAGAAAATTTTCGGAAAAAGCCATACCTTCGAGTTTTATTTTCCTAAATTTCTGTGCCAAATCTTACAATTCATGCACAAGCATCTCTTATTTACTTTTTCGACGTTTACGATAGCTGTCATGTATTAACTACAGTTTTCTTCTAGCTCTATACTGAATTAAAACATTCTTTAGGGATATTCTGGAGCTATTGTTTGGCTGAGTTGGAGAGTCTGTGTACGTCATTCAGTTCACCCACGTAGCCAAGCACTTTACATTTAAGTAAATGGTCCAGTGATTGGATTTCAGTGCACTCACATTCAGCACTACCTGATAGACTCCGTTTATTCATCAGCTCTATACATCTACCAACTCTCGTTCTGGCAACAACCTCTTAAATTATCGTTTTTGAGTTCTAGGGCTACTACAGACTCAGTGGCTACTATGTCAGTATGTTTTGGACGGTAGTTCAGCTTTCAGGTATAGAAGATTTTGGCGACGACTCTCACACAAGCCTGTTGGCTCTCATAATGTTTATTTTCCTCCTTCTTTTGTCGTGATATTCAAGTTGTGATTTAAATGCCTTCTAGCGGTATGGTCTAATGGTAATTGACTTCTAGCTGAATCATACAGCTTAAGATCAGCATAATGTAAGCAACCAGTACTCCTTATGCGTTTTACAGCAGGTGGCAGACTTGGCTGCAAACGCCCGGCACTGCTACGTGCAGTGGAGTTAATCATGTTTGCTGCTGCTCCTAGTAAGTCCTTGTCGTAAAGCGTCTCTCCATGTCGCGACAACTGGACTCTTTTGAGTGCCGACGTAATTCCATATATGGCAGGCCGTAGTAGAACGCCGACGTGCTGGCTGATCCTTTACTGCGTGTTAAACTTTTAATTGCCCACGTCAGCGGAAAGAAGACTGAGGTATGGCTGTACTTCGCGTCGTGCACATTGGCACAAGGCTTGCTGCAGGGCTACGCCGACCGAAGCGGTCCCACGGGTTAAGGCACTGACTCGCTTATTGGGAGGAACGGGGTCAAATTCCCGTCCGACAATACAGATTTAGAATTTCCGTAGTTTCCCTAAATCATTTAAGGCAATACCACGATGTTACGGTAAACATGACGCGGCTGGTTTCCTCCGCTATCACTATCAAGTGGGAGTGTCCCGTGGTGTAGTCGTTGACTGGAAGTTCAGCCCTAGTCTTTCCTTTGTCGAACGGTACAAGCAGAAAGTACCGTATCCTGCAATTCACCATTAGAGATCAGAAATGAGCTCCCTATACTCGCTATAAACCTCGCCAGCGGGTCCTGTGACGTCATCTCAGACCGCGCCGTCTCCCGTGTGCTGAGCCGCTGCCCACTCGTCAGGTGGTACAAGTCGACTGGACTCACTCAGAAAGCAGAGGGAGTACACGAGTTCTCAAGTATAACCGCAGACTTGCGGCACTTGCACTACATGCGAAACCGTTTTGAAAGAAATTTTCGTCATTAAACTGTAAATTACTGTTCATATATTTCACACGATGATGATTTCGGCCTTATAGCCATCCTCAAGTGCAAGTTCAAATGTCGCAAAATGTCCGACCTACCTGAATAACAAACACAAGTTATATGTTAATGTAATGACTGATCGGTTAGCAGCGAATATTGTTCTGTATGTGCATACATTGATATACATAAAACTATTTCGAAGACTGCTGTAAACTTATTTTAATTTTTAACATCAATTCAAAGACTGCCTAACAATTAGGTTTAGATATACACACTTTTGAAGCGTTACGATTCTACAACAATAATGCCAGAAAACATTACATGAGGAGAAGTGCAATCTCTAAACGATGATTAATTATAAAAATAAATTGGAGAAATGAATGATAAGCTACACAACTCGCTTTTAGCTTTAAAAATATAGAAATAGAGCGTTTTTTCTGTCGCGGGGATATAACAATGACGTTGCTCTGTACCGAATTTTCGTCTGACGCAGCACTTACGTTTTCTTGTAGCGGAAGTGGAATAAACAAGAATACAACCACTTTGTTTACATTGAACGAAATTTGTATGTTTTTCGTCTGAAGCGCGGACTGTAGCGTGAAACTTATACCAGATGTCACTCCTCCTCTAGTTGAACAAATTTCCAGTTGTCTACTTTGCATCAATTAATTTTCGTCCTACACCCTCCAAAGTCTCACAAACCACAGCTTCGTTAAAGGTCGTCTGATCCCGACAATCTGTCATTTCGCCTTGTCAATCCAACTTTGTAGCAGCAAGATCGTGTACTCATCTTACTAACCGTAAGTTCGAGTAGTAGTATGAGAGAAGGAGTCGACGAGTATGAAGTGACCGCAGTGCAACAATTCTCAGATTCGTCATACTCGCGAAACTATAGCTGGAGCGAAGGAAGCTCGTTAGCAGTGATGTAACACAGGCGCCTTGCTTTGTGAAGAATGCAACCCGAACGTTACACTCGTACTCCTTCCGGTTCTGTTCTCTATTCATCATAGCTGGGATGTATTTTCCTGCAAGGACACATGTATTTAGAACTAATGGTGCCTTTTAATAGTCTATTAAAATAATCTTCTGGTTTGGATATCTCCAGAATTAGTTCATCGCATACTGTCGGAATCCACCTTGTCAGAGATTAATACGCTTAACACTTGAAGTGTATTGTAATCATTTACTGTTGAAAGTGGCCTATAGGCTTATCCTATCTACTTAAATGAAACTCTAAGTCCATGATACATTAGATGGTTTAACATGTCTCGCAAACATCATAATAGCAGTGACGATTGTTCAAGTTCTTTACATATCAGAGAGACATCTGAATACTGATTAACATCGTCTAAGAACATAAGAAATAGAAATGATACATTGGTAGTTCGGCCGCAAGAGAAACTAGCAAGACGAAACAAAAGACGTCACTTGGAATGAGTTCGACCAAAAACTTAGCAACGTGACGGGACAAAATCAGTTGCTTTGATCATCCTGTACTGTACAAATGTTTATTAAGCATGTATGAGGCTGAATTACATCTGCTCGGTAATGGATAAGCAATTCCGAATCTATCGTCCACAGGCGAGTTAAAGGTAAAGACTGGTTGAGATACAGAATGGAACTAAGTGAGTTCCTTGACGCTTGACAAACTCATCTCGAGCTTAACGTCCTATTTAGCGATGCTTAGCACTTGTAACGGCCGCCTTCGTATAGTGAGGACAGCACCAGCGCCTGTCGGACTCTGCTTTCATGGGCCTGAGGTTGCGCCACTCGCGGTCGGCCACCAACATGGAAAAATCTCCTATTCCATTAGGGGCTTCGCAGCACCAATGAGGCGAGGAAAACGCGAAGTTGTTCTCCGCTTCCCCAGTACGTTTAATGAGTAGGCAATCAGATTTTACCATTCATGAGAGGAATTTTTTGTTTGTTTACTGAGCTGTAGTGGCGCCATTTGTCGCGACAATAACTGTTTTGTGAGCACAGGAACGCGACCACCGGAGACCTCTCACCGCCCGGCCATTGCTTGAGTAGGCGCGATTACCCGGTAGCCGGTAGCAGGGTAACATTTTGAGGAAGAGCTCAGGAAAAATAGCTTCATCGAGAACAAGAGCCTCGTTTCATATTCTTCCGATTAGCGCGTGACTAAGCTAGCATGTCGCGCCATCCTTATTACAAAAACAGCTCCTTGATTTGCAACAGACTTGTTCTTGGACAGACGAAACGGGAAGACGTGTCTCACCTTAGCGTCTTGGTACCGACTCGCCACACATGCCGCTAAAGTCGCCGTATTGCTAAAGGGTCAACTCCGTTCAGCCCTGCAGGTGTAACCAACGTTTGTGAATAAGTGGCAACTGGGGGCCCCGACTGTTTTCGGCTGGATTGAAAAGAAGAAAAGAGTCTCCATGCAGTCGAGACGTGCCCATTTAAACTCTAACAAGAGGGCGAGAAACTATTTTATGAATCATTACAATTTCTGTACCATTGCTTCACAGAGTTGTATCCAGACAACACAGAAAATGCGATGTTGCAAGGGGTTCTAAATCGATCTCGTGCAGTTGTTTGTATCATTTCTGATAACTACTCTGATTCTTTCGCTACCATGGTGGCGTAAGGTGCATAATATGAAACCAGTCGATCAGTAAACACGATACCACAGTTCATCAAGAGTAGTGACTGGAGTATTGTGACGAGCCAGTTGCTCATCGCAGGCGCTCCTGTCTGTGATGCAGCGTCAAGGGTAACCGCAGCCATGGTCTCCGAGATGATAGTCCATGCTGCTGGAAACGTCGTCGAACTGTTCGTGCAGATAGTTGTCGTCTTGCAAACGTCCCCATCTGTTGACTCAGGGATCGAGATGCGGCTGCACGATCCATTACAGCCATGTGGATAAGATGCCTGTCATCTCGACTGCTAGTGATACGAGGCCGTTGGGATCCAGCACGGCGTTCCGTATTACCCTCCTGAACCGACCGAGTCCATATTCTGCTAACAGTCATTGGATCTCGACCAACGCGAGCAGCAATGTTGCGATACGATAAACCGCAATCGCGATAGGCTACAATCCGACCTTTATCAAAGTCGGAAACGTGATGGTACACATTTCTCCGCCTTACACGAGGCATCACAACAACGTTTCACCAGGCAACGCCGGTCAACTGCTGTTTGTGTATGAGAAATCGGTTGGAAACTTTCCTCATGTCAGCACGTTGTAGGTGTCGCCACCGGCGCCAACCTTGTGTGAATGCTCTGAAAGGCTAATCATTTGCACATCACAGCATCTTCTTCCTGCCGGTTAAATTTCGCGTCTGTAGCACGTCATCTTCGTGGTGTAGCAATTTTAATGGCCAGTAGTGTATATAAGCAATTATGCTACAAATTTGCTCCACTTGGATCCTACAAAAATATTCACTCTTCCACTACAAAGGCGATTTGGCTATTCCAGCAGTCCAGCGCCTAACAAACCAAGCTATGGGAGCTGTGGTCAAGACACTGGTCTCACATTTGGGAGGACGGCGGTTAAAATCCCCGTCCAGCCATCCAGATTTAAGTTTCCCATGATTTCCGTAAATTAGTTAAAGCTAATGTCGAGATCGTTTCTTTGCTAGGACACAACCATTTTCCTTCTTCATCTTTCTCAAATCCACCTCTATTCTTCGTCTCTAGAGACTTCGTTGTCGATGGTCCGCTGAATTGCGAATGCAGTGTCGTAAAAACCGACACGACGGGATAAATTTCTTTATGACTAGTTACCATTGTGTGTAATACTCTCGATCTTCTTTTAATCCTCCTTCATTCCTGCTGTTCTGTCGAGTTTGAATTATCAATGGTTATATGCTAAAGTCAATAAAAACAACAACAGCAGTCAGTGATACACAAGGATGAAAAAATTTTTATTTACTCGTAATGCCGCTGAAGGTTATGCTTGCTTACGAGAGCACGCCTTTCGAACTGTTACCAACATATTCATAACTATATATTTCGCAACTGTGTCCAGATTTAAAGTTATGCTTTAAGTATCTGGTTGTGATTATCCTAGATACGTAGAGTAATGTGACGTTACACGGCAAAATAAAAAATAAATCTTTGGTAAGTGAACCATAACTCACTTAAAAGGTAATGCTGCTTTGTTACACCCTGGCTGTGAACTAGTCCTGCAGTATCCGATTTACATTCAACCTTCCATATACTGCGGAATATCATGATCATATACGAGGTCAGAAATCATATCGTCTTTGTTTGATATTTTGGCTTTAATACTGATTTAACGTAGACCGGAGTTTTTCTGCTTGTCGTATAAGAATAAGAATTTTACGCAGTAATTTGGATACGAAATATAAGTCTTTGACATTTCATAAATGTTTAAATCATTAGTTGTGATTGAAATGAAAGAGAGAAGAATCCGGCTGTGGTCGTGTTTCAAAGAGTAATATTGCGGAAGTGACGTATCCTAAGTAAGTTGGCAGGACAGGGATTTCAACCCATTTCTTGGTAATGTATGCCCCATGCTTTAACCGATTCGGATGATCGTGTTTGAGAAGTTGGTGGTCGATGGAAAGGGCCGAGGAGGATGGAGAGGGAAACACCTGCAGCATTTGGCGGAGTCTTTATGCAGTGGAGGAACGGACGCCTCCTCCAGGTAACTAACGTGATGGACTTAAACGAGTTATTAAGCTGCTTGAGTGAGCACGCTACATATTCTTGTACCTCTTATTCCAGTATTAATGACTTACGACGAATGAATGAGGATGATCCTATCTCGAGTCTAGCGTGTACGTAGACATTTTTCTCCTGTGTGGCATCGTCTCACAGACGTGATTAATAAATCTGGAGTAACTGTTCGTCAACGGCAAGTGTTAGGTCCTAGGCGTGTCTTGAGGTCGTTGTCCTCCTTGGCTTCCAGTTCTATCGTTTATCTTTTTCTGGAATCCGATAGACACAACAGTGTCCGATATGCGTTTCTCAAAGGTAATGGGGTTTCTACTGACTCTGAGTAACGAGAAATAACTGAATGTGAATGTTGTCATAATCACGAGTAGTTGTAAATATGCAGATACACAATAGCTTCTTTTAATGACCCTAATTAGCGTGACAGAGTTCGGTCCCAAATCGGTCCACGGAAGTACGTGATCAGCGTGATCTAAGGCTGTGTCGCGTCTCTACCTTTAGTTGTCGTAAATAGCTGAATCGGAATCAAGGTGCAAAATTTTTAATGCTACGAAAGAAGAAACATTAATTTTTTTCTCTATGATGTTGAGCATTACGCTCATCACAGTCGAACGTTTTAGTTGATAAGAATGATCATTTTTGTGTTCTTTGTTTGTTTAGATCTTAATGCCAATCAGAAGTAAGATATTCAACACTGAAGCTTCAGCTCATTTTTTTAAGCAAATGTGAAAAGAACTGCTGAATGAATTGTTGGGTGTACTTTACGAACCTCAACTTCGTGAAGTTTTTATCTTCTCTGCCTACGAATTTGAAGTGACAGGGCCCGCACCAGTATAGTACATGACTAGTATTTAAATCGGAATTTATGGAGACGATGGCCTCTGTATTGCGTAGGACATGACTACATTTTGAGTGATATCTTGTATTCGGCTATCGTTTTGTTGTAGTTCATTGCCATCAGTCGCGTGAAGGGAAGAAAAGGAGGTGAGATTTATGATTTTGGCCTCTACCTCTTCTTTGGGATATAATATATCGCTGATTACGAAAGAAGCTCGTTTCCGCTTGTTGCTGGCAAGCAGTATTTTATTTATTTATTTATTTATTTTTGCAATTTAGAGTATTACTCATCTTCAAAAAAAATTCTAAAATGAATTTGATGATGGATGATACTCGAAACTGCAGTCCCAATAAATTTAAAAAAAATTGAATAGTACTTGAAGGCTGCAAACGAGAATGTTTAATAGCTACATGCAGGCTATGGGCCCCTCCCACATCCTTGAGGCTCTCTGTAATTTATGACTTCAGAAGTACCTGATATTAATATTAAATGAATGCGATTTGCAGATCAAATTGTACTGTGTATTGTGTACTACAGTGGATACGGGAACGTGAAACTTATTAAGTATTTTTCTACTCTGAATATCACCATGATTTGTAGTTCAAGTAAAAACGTGAATCCGAAGACATGACTGACCACACGACTTCACACCATCATATCTCTTCGTGCTCCCATTATGGCCAAAGGGTTTATGTTTTAATCACCGTCTAAAAATTCTTAAAGCTGCCGATCAACTTTTTTCTTACTGTAAAGTCCGTTAGTTGTCGCGTAAAATACTCTAAACGAGGCATTTTCCCTTGAATCTGTGACAGTGTTAAGTTTACGCCTAATCCAGCATAAGATCATACAAGGGAAAAAGAGGACAAACTTTATAGATACTCGTATTTTGTTTCCCGAAAAAAAAAAAAAAAACACGCTTGCGTCCTTTTCGTAGCTAAATTTTTTTCTCGTCCGCAGGCATCATCATTATTTCGTTAACCCTCCTCTCGTAGTTAAAAAACATTTATCACTGTCGTGTTAAAAATATTAAGCTACGATATCAATGTTTTTTGCTTTCTAAGTAATTAATTATTCGATTGATGTGAGCTAGGATTTCGGATCACAAGTTTGGCTCAAATGGCTCTAAGCACTATGGGACTTAACATCTGAGGTCATCAGTCCCCTAGAACTTAGAACTACTTAAACCTAACTAACCTAAGGACATCACACACATCCATGCCCGAGGCAGGATTCGAACCTGCGACCGCAGCGGTCGCGCGGTTCCAGACTGTAGCGCCTAGAACCGCTCGGCCACTCCGGCCGGCGATCACAAGTTTATTCTCATGATGACTAACCTTCCCTTCTTTAATAAAGAGAGCGAGAGTTTAATTACGGTGTGCGTACAGATCACTAGAAGGCACTGGACTCGCATTGTGGAGGGAGGAGGCGGTTCAGATCTCTTTCGGTACATCTACGTGCATGCTGTGCAAATCATGCTAAAGTGCCTGGCAGAGGGTTCGTCGAACCACCTTCACAATAATTCTCTATTATTCCACTGTCGAATACCGCGCGGAAAAAACTAACGGCTGTATCTTTCCGTGCGAGCTCTGATTTCTCTTATTTTATAATGGTGGTCATTTCTTCCTATCAGGTTGGCATCAAGAAAATATTTTTGCATTCGGTGAAGGAAGTTAGTGTTCGAAATTTCGTGAGAAGATCTTGCCGCCACGAGAAACGCCTTTGTAATAACGATGTCCACCCCAGATCCTGTATCATATCAGTAACACTCACCCCTATTTCTCGATAACACAAAACGTACTGCACTTCTCTGAACTTTCTCGGTGTATTCTCTTAATCCTATCTGGTAGGGATCCCACACCGCGTGGCGTAGTCTAGAATGGAACGGACAAGCGTAGTGTAGGCAGTCTCTTCAGTAGATCTGTTGCATCTTCTAAGCATACTGTCAATAAAACGCAACCTTTGGTTCGGCTTATCCACAAAATTTTCTATGTGTTCTTTTCAACTTAAGTTGTTTGTAATTATAATTCGCAGATATTTAGTTGAATGTACGGCTTTATATTTGATTGATTTATCGTGTAACTGAAGTTTAACGGATTCCTTTTAGATGACCGCACACTCTTCATTATTAAGAGTCAATTGCCAATTTTTACACCACATAGATGTCTTTTATAAATCGTTTTGCAATTCTTTTATGAATCTTTTTGCAATTTGATTTGATATTCCGATGACTTTACTGGATGATAAACGTCAGCATCATCTGCAAACAACCTAAGACGTCTGCTCATATTGTCTCCTAAATAATAAATATAGATAAAGAACAAAAAAAGGCCCGTAACACTATCTCGGGGAACGCCAGAAATCACATCCGTTTTACTCGATGACTTTCCGTCAATTACTATAAACTGTAACCCCTTTGATAGGAAATCGCGAATCCAGTCCCATAATAAAGACGATATTCCACAAGCACACCACTTGATTACAAGCCACTTTTGAGGTACTGTGTCAAAAGCCTTCTGGAAAACTAGAAATACAGAATTAATTTGAAATCTCTTGACGTTGGCACTCAACACTCCCTTTGAGTAATGAACTAGCTGTGTTTCACAAGAACGATGTTTTCTAAATTCGTGTTGACTCTGTGTCAGTAGATCGTTCTTATCGAGGTAATTCTTAGTGTTAGAACAGAATATACCGGGTGATCAAAAATTCAGTATAAATTTGAAGACTTAATAAACCACGGAATAATGTAAAAAGAGAGGTAATAATTGCCACACATGCTTGGAATGACATGGGGTTTTATTAGAAAAAAATGCAGAATGGTGCTCCACCACATATTGCTAGACGCGTGGAAGATCTCTTGCGCGCGTCGTTTGGTGATGATCGTGTGCTCAGCCGCAACTTTTGTCATGCATGGCCTCCCAGGTCCCCAGACCTCAGTCTGTGCGATTATTGGCTTTGAGCTTACCTGAAGTCGCAAGTGTATCGTGATCGACCGACATCTCTAGGGATGCTGATAGACAACATCCGACGCCAATGCCTCACCATAACTCCTGACATGCTTTACAGTGCTGTTCACAACGTTATTCCTGTACTACAGCTATTTTTGAGGAATGAAGGTGGACATATTGAGCATTTCCTGTAAAGAACATCATCTTTGCATTGTCTTACTTTGTTATGCTAATTATTGCAATTCTGCTCAGATGAAGCGCCATCTGTCGGACATTTTTTGAACTTTTGTATTTTTTTGGTTCTAATAAAACCCCATGTCATTCCAAGCATGTGTGTCAATTTGTACCGCTGTATCTACTTTATTCCGTGATTTATTCAGTTTTCAAATTTATACTGACTTTTTGATCACCCGATATCATGTAGACGTAGGTGAAACGATATTGTGTTCGAACACTAGGAATTACCTCGATCAGAACGGTCAAAATCCTGCTGCATATTGACGTTAATGATATGGGCGTGTAATTTAGTGGATTACTCCTATTGTCTTTCTTGAATATTGGTGTGACCTGTGCAACTTTTCAGTCTTTGAATAAGAATCTTTCATCCAGTGACCAGTTGTATGTTATTGTTAAGTACGGAAGTACTGCATCAGCATACTCTGAAAGGAACCTAATGGGTATACGGTCTGGACCGGGTGAGTTGGTTTAGTAAGTGATTTTAGTTGCTTCACTACTTCGAGAATATCTACTTCGACGTTACTCATGCTGGTAGCTATTCTTGATTCTAATTATGGAATATTTACTTCGTCTTCGTTGTCGAAGAACTTTCGGAAGGCTGTGTTTAGTAGCTCTGCTTTAGCAGCACTGTCATCGATAATGTAGCCATTGCTATCGAACAGAGAAGGCATTGACTGTGTCTTGCCGCTACCGTATCTTAAATATGACCAGAATATCTTTGGATTTTCTGCACGTTTCGAGACAAAATTTCGTTGTGGAAACTATTATAATCATCGCATATTGGAGTCCGCGCTAAATTTCGAGCTTCTGTAAAAGACGTCGATCTTGGTGATTTTGCATTCGTTTTAGTTTGGCTAGTTTTTTTTTTTCTGCAGCAATGTTCTGACCTGTTTTGTTTACCATGTGGGATCAGCTCCGTCGTCTGTTAATTTATTTGGTATAAATCTCTTAACTGCTGTTGTTACTATTTCTTTGAATTGAAGCCACATCTGCTCTACAGTTACGTTGTTAATTTACAAGGAGTTGAGATGGTCTCTCAAGAAGGCGTCAAGCGAATTTTTATCTGCTTTTCTTAATAGATATATTTGTCGTTTATTTTTGGAGAATGTGGGAGTTACGGTATTCAGAGTCGGTGCGACAACCCTGTTTTCACTAATCCCTGTATCCGTTTTGATGCTCGTTTTTAGCTCAGGACTATTCGTTGCTAAAAGGTCAAGTGTGTTTTCACAACCATTCAATATTCGAGCGGGCTCATGAACTAATTGCTCGAAATATTTTCAGAGAATGCAATTCGCACAATTTCTGATGATGTTTTGTGCGTACCTCCGAATTTAAAGACGTAGTTTCGCCAACATATCGAGGGTAAATTGAAGTCACCACTAACTTTGATCGTATGAGTCAGGTACGTGTTGTATCATCTGTGTTAGGTCGGTGAAAGGATGCAATTATTATTTTATTCCGGTTGCCAAGAATGACCTCTACCGATAATAACTCACAGGAACTATCTGTTTTAATTTAGGTGCAAGAAAAACTACTTCTAACATTAAGAAACTCGCCTATCCTTTCTGAACACCGTTAGGTTCTTCGCAAAAATTTCGGCTGAACTTATCTCCAGCTTTAGCCAGCTTTCAGTGCCTATAATGATATGAGCTTCAGTGCTTTCTATTAGCGCTTGTAGCTCTGGTACTTTCCCAACACAACTACGATAGTTTACAACTGTTACACAGATAGTTCATAGATCTATGTTCTTTCTGTGTTTGACGTGCACCCATTGAGAGTGAGACTGAAGCCCTTTTTGTGTTGCCCCGAGACCATGCAACCAAAAAAATGTCACACAGTCCACGCCACACAGTCTCCACTACCCGTGTAGCTGCCTTCTGCGTTTAATGGAGTCCTAATCTATTTAACGGAACCCGAAACCCCACCACCCTGTGGCGCAAGTCGAGGAATCTGCGGTTTACACAGTTGCAGAACCATGTGAGTTTCAGATTCAGACGCCTCTCTCGCCTCTGTACCAGATGTACTGTTGACTATGCTGCTGATAGTGAGGTCTGCAGGCCTTTACCTCTTCTGATAGCTGCTCGAAACAAGAGAGAATCTCTTCCAGTCCAAAATCATTGGTACGAATGCGAGCCACCAATTACAGTTGGCTGCACCCTGTGCTCTTCATGGCATTCGGAAGACTCGTTCCACGCCTGAAATGACTCCATCCGGTATGGACACAGAGTGCACACTGCGTTTCTTGCTCTCTTTTTCAGCCATGTCCCTAAGGGGCCGCATAACACCCCTAACATTGGAGCTCACGACTACAAGTAATCTCAACCTCTGTGACTGCACAGATCTTGCAGACTGAGAGGTTTCCTCTGCAATGGAATAAGTGAAAGCATCCGGCTGAGGGACAGTGTCGGCCACAGACAGCAACTGGAACCTGTTTGTCAGACTAACCGGGGAGGCCTTACGTTCGGGCGGCCACGAAGTTTTTTGCAGTCTCCAACGCCCTGAGGCGTTCTCTCACTCGAACACAGGTGAGGGGCCAACCTCAGTGTGAGCAGCAACTGGGCTGGCCACCGGTACGGACTGATCGGCAGTCTCATGGGTCATGCTGGACGTGCTTTCGATCCCCACGGCGGCCCACATCACTGATGCCCATCCACTGCAGCCTCGAGTTGTGTAACCAAAGCCAACACAGCCTGGAGCTGAGAAGTAAAATGTCACCAACTCGGCTCGCATCCGCACACAGCAGTCACAGACCCTACCTATGTCTACATCTACGTAGGTACTCCGCAAGCCGTTGTACGGCGCGTGGCGGAGGGTACCTTGTACCATCACTTGTCATTTCCCTTCCTGTTCCACTCGCAAACAGAATGAGGGAAAAACGACTGTCGATATGCTTCCGTATGAGTCTTAATTTCTCGTATCGTCTCTTTGTGGTCCTTATGCGCAGTGTATGGTGGCGGTAGTAGAATCGTTCGGCAATCAGCTTCAAATGCTGGTTCTTTAAACTTTCTCAACAGTGTTTCTCGAAAACAACGTCGCCCTCCCTCCTCTGACTTGAGTTTCCCAAGCATCTCTGTAATACATACGCCTTTTTCGAACATACTGGTAACAAATCTAGCAACCTGTCTCTGAATTGCTTCGATGCCTTCCTTCAATCCGACAGATCCCAAACACTCGAGCAGTACTGAAGAACATGTCGCATCAGAGTCCTATATGCGGTCTCCTTTACAGGTGAACCACTCTTTCCATAAATTCTCCCAATAAACCGAAGTCGACCATTCGCCTTCCGTATCACAATTCTCACATGCTCCTTCCACCTCATATTGCTTTGCAACTTTACGTCCAGATACTTAAATGACTCGACTGTGTCAAGGAGGGCGCTAGTGATACTGTATCCGAACATCACAGGTTTGATCTTTCTATTCATCCGCATTAACTTGCATTTTTCAACATTTAGGGCTAACTGTCATTCATCACACCAACTGTAAATTTTGTCTAAGTCGTCTTCTATCTTCCTACAGTCTCTCGACTTTGACACCTTACCTTACACCACGACATCATCATCAAACAACTGCACATGGCTGCCCATCCTGTCCGCCAAGTCATTTATGTATATAGAGAACAACAGTCATCCTATCACACTTCCTTGGGGCACTCCTGATGATAACCTTGTCTCTATGAACACTCGCTGTCGAGGACAACATACTGGGGTCCATTATTTAAGAAGTCTTCGTGCCACTCACACATCTGTGAAATTATTCCATATGCTCGTACCTTCTTTAACAGCGTGCAATAGGGCACCGTGTCGAATGCTTTCTGGAAATTTATGATTATGGAACATGCCAGTTGCCCTTCATCCATAGCTCTCAGTATATCACGTGAGAAAAGGGCAAGCTGAGTTTCGAATGAGCGATGCTTTCTTGAACCATGCTGATTCGTGGACGTAAGCTTCTCATTCTCAAGAAAGTTTATTGTATTCGAACAGAGGATACGTTCAAGGATTCTGCAGCAAACATAAGTTAAGGATATTGATTTGTAATTTTGTGGGTCCGTAACTCTACCCTTCTTAGATACTGGAGTCGCGTGTGCTTTTCTCCAGTCGCTTGTGCTGTGTGAGGGATTCACGATAAATGGAAGCTAGGAAAGGGACCAATGCCGTAAAGTACTCTTCGTAAAACCGAACTGGGATTCCATCCCGACCTGGCAATGTAGTTGCTTTCAAATCTTTCATTTGTTTCTCTACGCCAGGTACGCTTATTACTATGTCGTCCATACGGGAGTCTGTCCTATGGTCAAATGACGGTATGTTTGTACGATTCTCCTGTGTGAACTGTTTCTTGAACGTGAAATTTAAAACTTCAGCTTTAGATTTGTTGCCTTCAACTGCCACACGAGACTGGTCAACAAGGGACTGAATGGAAGCCTTTTTCGTAAGACCAGAATTTTCTCGATTTCTGTGACAGATCTTTCCCTAAGGTGTGACGGTGGTAGTTGTTGTATGCTTCGCGCATAGATCTTTTCACAGACACACGGATCTCTAGTAACCTTCGCTTGTCGTCGTTTGTGCGTTCCCTTTTGAACGGAGAGTGGAACAGCCTCTGCTTCTTCAGCATCCATACTAAAGAGTGTGGAAAACTACACTGCACACACAAAGGGTTATTGACAAGCGCTGCGTAACTCTATTATAGACACTGACGAAACCGTAAGAAGCGTGTCTAAATAATTCGCTCCTGATTAGGAGCTTGTAATATCTTACAAAATCTGTTACTTCCTTGTTGCTGCTCTGTCTTAGCCGGCGGCTGCTGCCTGACTAGTGCCAACGAGCGATCACTAGCTTTCAAAACAAAACATCCGGATTTCGTTTTTCTGTGGTTACTCTAAATCGATTATTGCTAATTTGGGGACGGCTCCTTGGAGAAGGACATGGTCTATTTCCTTCCCCATCCTTATCTCGTGTGACCTCTCCTCCGCCTGTAATGACATAATCGATGACAGGACGCTACGCCCTATCCTTCCCTCCTTTCTTTTTTACGTAAAAAGGAAGTACCAAACTGACAACACAGGCAAGGGAGAAAAGGAGCGTTAAACCTGCCTCCATCTTCCGAAATACGATATGCAGAAAGAAAACATTATAATACATTGTCGTTTTCAGTTGCAGGTGTAGGTTTTAACGCAGTATGCCCTGTCAATCAGCGGATGGTTTTGAGGGATGTGCCTACCCTTTTCATTTAAGACGAGTTAAACTGTACAGAAGACTCCTTCAGTGAGTGAATGCCTATGGAGGAACGGCAGCACATTCTTCCTCAGCAGCTGAAACCAGAGAAGGTAGTGGTGTTAGAATCTGGGGTGTGGAGCGAAGTCGACAGTCTAATTCATTCCAAAGGTATTCCATTTGGTTCAGGTTACAACTCTGGGCAGGTCAGCCCATTTCGTGAATTTTGTTCTTCACAAACTGTTGCCTCACAAACTCTTGTTTATGACAGGGCACATTGTCAGGCTGATACAGTCATCGTCTCCCACCATTACTCTACTGTAAGAAGCACACAATGACAATTTCTTAAGCGCCATAAAGGGGACCACACGTTAACCACGAAAAACACCCCCATACCGTATACCGTCTCCTCCGCATTTCATTGTTTGCACTATACATAGCGGCAGATAACGTTCTCCAGCCATTTCCCAAACGCAAACCCTTCCAGCGAATTTCCACAGGGTATAGTGCGATCTCACCACTCAGAATCAGTCGTTTCCAGTCATCCACTGTCCAGCGGCCTCGCTCTGTGCACCATCTCAAGTGACTACAGAAATATGTCGCTTATAGAGTTGTTCGACTATTGTGTCCCACTCCGTTTAACTCCCTATGCACAATCATAGTGCTAGCTGGACTGCTGGTAGCACTCTGTAGCTTCTGGTATCTAGTGATGGGGAGCTCGTGAATGAGTCGTTCAAATGAACGCTTCACTCCTGTGAAGTGTGAACTAACCACTCAATTTCAATGAACTGGTACTTCAAACTCTTCACAGATAGCACACTCCACACTTTTTTCTAGTTCACTCACTCTCTTCCCCTCTCCCTCACCCACGTCACTCCTCCTCCCTTCACTTCACTCCTCCCTGTGCTGCCTGTCGACGAATCGCGCGGTTTTTGTGGGGAAAGATAGGGTTAGGACGGGTGAGAGAGGTGAGGGGCGAGGAGAAGGCAGCGTCAGCTGCTACCTGCAGTGCTGACATCATTACCCGTGACTATTTGTGCAGTTAAACTTCGCGTCTACGGGTAGCCTACCGTTGGCAGCGCTTGAAGACAAATGAATATTACAGATAGAAACGAAAAGGCTATCTCTGTGAGCACGCACAGCAAACATGAAAATAAAAGGTTTGTTAATAACACTGAAAGAGGGATTTTACCTGAAATCGTACAAATGACTACAGGTGACAGTTTACGTTTTGAATCTAGTGGGTTATTATTGTCAACAAAAATAAAATCTACAGGAAAACTTCTGAATAATTATTTAACGTAGGTATATAGGCTTTGTGACAGTGTTAAACATACTCATTCTATTTTGGATTAAATTTTAAAAGGAACATAAAATTGGACTGCATTTCGTTGGTAGCCCTATTTTTCAGTCCATGAATACAACAAATAATGTTTCATTCGGCAGATAAAGACTTTTTTGGGCGCTTCACGAGAAAATGTCGAGCAAGATTAAATGTAGTACCTTCTTTATATGTGACAGCCTTCTCTGTTTATCTTTCCTTTGTCCCCTTTTTTTGTCTTTATTGTCATTTTGAAACCTGTATGCAGGCAGGCCTGCAGCAGCATACTACGCCGCTCTTTGGCCGCAGAGAAACACAAAAGATAGAAATGAAGACAATTAGAGAAAAAAGATGGTGGACATATAAACGGAGACAAACACTTTTTAAAATACAAGGTGCCGTTCACGGGCGTAGAGTCCAAGATAAAATTGTTCAGACACTTAGACACAGACAGAAACGCCCTTTGTCCCCTTCGACCATGCTCTATTTAAGATAAATCAGACGCTGTAAGAGCGTAAAACGTTGCGCGTACGTTACTCCATAGTTCCGCCATCTGTTGATAAAATTGTGAAGTATTACGAAGCTTTATTGTACGAGCGGGGCGAAGCGAGCGTAGCCGCGGCTGAGCGGCGGACTGGGCAACTTCGCTAGGCTTCCGTACTTCACGAATGAACTACTTCATTTGAACGCTTCACGGCAAAGAGTGAAATGAATGAAGTAGTTCACGGGAATGAACGAGTTCGACCCATCTCTACTGGTATCAATAGCTACGATGCCACGGCGCAGGTGCAAGTTCGTAGGTTGGCACTACGACGCCGACACCGACGACAGCGCCCTCTAGCCGGCGCTGTTCAGCTCTACGAGCGCCGCTGCAGATTCTGCCCCATTTGATCAAGAGCAGACGGATGGGACACCTCGCTTCAGCTTCGCTTCATATAGAGACTGTGCTGCTTACGACAGGTATAAAAGGCTTCGCACCTACGTGCTCATCTGTACAAAGTTATGTATGCCTCTATATATATTCATGCACCAGTAAACCACTTTTACTTACTTGCAGTACCGACGCGTTTTACCTCACCTGCTCCTACTCAACCTTTCAGTTTTCAGGAGCCGACCCTTCGCGCCGCCTTCCAGGCGGGATACAAGATAGCTGATGATTAACTCATTTTGCAAATTTCAGGCGATGTTTTTTCAAGCACCCTTCAGTACATGAGGGGTGCCTCGCCTGGGTTTAGTCAATTTGGGCAGCTTTAGAAGGGTTGAATTGTCCCTAATGGAATGGATCTGTACTCAGATGATATTTGATGAGTACTCCACGTACGATGTCACTGAGTTGTTCTGACCGAGTCATTCTGCTGTTACTGTCTCTCTACTGACAACACATTACTCCACGCCTCGTTTTATACACACGGGTGACATCAAATGGTTTACTCCGCATTACATACGAGTAGCTAGATTCTTGTGGTTATGGAGTGTGATACAGCTGCCCCTTTCGTTGTCGTATTATGGAGCCAGCAACATTATATCTGGCGTTCAAAATCCTCGAGTTAGAGTTTCATATTCTGTCGCGCGATAGGTTCGAACTGTTGACGAATTAACAGGGCCTTTTTGTAGGAAATTTAATGTAGGTAAATTTTGTACTGGGATACGTTTTCGCTGGAGGACATGGTTTTCCAGTTTTTCAAGAAAAACTTACGAAAGTAACCTTCAAACGCACCTCCACCCCTACACTCATTCTTCACCAGTCAGAATTTCTAGTGTATTGTTCGTGCCACACCCTCCTACCACTGTACAAAAATATCTGACTACGCGAACTGTTCCGGTTATTCGACTTATTTTGGTTCAAAAATGGCTCTGAGCACTATGGGACTTTACTGCTGTGGTCATCCGCCCCATAGAACTTAGAACTACTTAAACCTAACTAACCTAAGAACGTCACACACATCCATGCCCAAGGCAGGATTCGAACCTGCGACCGTAGCGGTCGGCGGTTCCGGACTGAAGCGCCTAGAACCGCTCGGCCACTCCGGCCGGCACTTACTTTGGTCTCTGTCGATAAGAGCTATTACGCCACCAGCATAGTCGGCTAGTTCATTAACATTATTAGGTTAAACGTGCCCATGAGGGTAATGCTAATGAAAAAAAATTCTAAACTTAACGTTAAAACTAATTACGATAATTCGATCCAAACTTAATCCTTACAAGGACAGGAGTTTCTTAGTCAGGAAATCTGACAAACACGACGATGTAGTTATTTATTTTACCCTGTTAAAATTTACACGAACTCCAGTTCTACAATTTGTAAATGCTCAAATAAGGCAGTAGCTTAATGAAGCCTGTCAACGAAAACTAGAAAATATCGAGTATGGGAAATAATTCGTGCAGTCGGAAATTTTTGTACAGCGTCATGAACAATATACTTGAAATCCTGACTGGTGGACGGCTGAGTGTAGTAGGCGGCGGGGGTGCGTTTGGAAGACACTTTTGTCCTTTTTTCTTGAATAAGTCGGTAACTACGGCATCTAGCGAAAAATACCCCAGTACAAATTTTAACTACATTAAATTTTGTACAGAAAGAGCCAGTTCATTTTTTCTCTAGGGCTAATTTTTTGCTCGTAGCGACTGAGAGAATATGAAAATCTCACACGTGGTTTTCTACGAAGGCCAGATGTAACACTGCGGGTTGCATAAAATGACATCGGTAGGGGTAGTCTTACACAGGGACGACATTGGAGGCGTTCGCTGAGTCGAGGCGGTGCCGAAAACTGCGGCGTTGTAGCGGGCAGGCGGCAGGCAGAGCGGTAACAGGTAACAGGTGTCCGCGTGGCAGCGCCGTCACGGGCAGTTGCGCAGGCTCCCGCTATGCTGAAGCCTGTGGCACGACCTTCCGCTCCGCACTTCACACTGTCCGTTGTCCCTGCTGCCAGCACACCACTCCCTGCTCACGTTAGACTCGAGATTTCGTATCTTGTCGTGTAGCATTTATCTTCCCATTTACTCACCAAATCGTCAATTCAGAAACATATCTTACGCTGTTTTCTGCAAGTGATCGGCATAGTGGTGTTGTACGTAGTGAAATCTCAGCTTCCGCTTCACTGTGTGTTGCATGGTATAATAGTATTTTATTAAGTTCGTAGGCTGCCCGCCCGGGTGGCCGTGCGGTCTAACGCACGGCTTTCCGGGCGGGAAGGACCGCCTGGACCCCGGCGGATTTGTGTCGAGGCCCGGTGAACCGGCCAGTCTGTGGATGGTTTTTAGGTGGTTTTCCATCTGCCTCAGCGAATGCGGGCTGGTTCCCCTTATTCCGCCTCAGTTACACTACGTCGGCGATTGCTGCGCAAATAAGTTCTCCACGTACGCGTACACCACCATTACTCTACCACGTAAACATAGGGGTTACACTCGTCTGGTGTGAGACGTTCCCTGAAGGGGTCCACCGGAGGCCGAACCGCATAATAACCCTGGGTTCGGAGTGGGGCGGCGGAGGGGTGAAGTGGACTGCGGTAGTCGTCGTGGGGTTGTGGACCACTGCGGCTGCGGCGGGGACGGAGCCTCTCCGTTGCTTCTAGGTCCCCAGTTAACATACAGTACAAGTTCGTAGGCTACATTCGATATTTCATATTTGAAGATATCGGTTGTTTTGTGGAGGTCAACAGATCTACACAAGACACCGAAAGTAGTATCCCTCCTGTAAAGAATATCTTATGAAAGAACAAATTATTATTTTGAAATAAACACACACTTGTGAATGTAAGTAATCAGCTCTGAAACATTTATCTGTAAGCACAGTGAGTGTGCCAGATAGTGGTATGCTAGGGACGGGGTTCGGGGTGGAATGATTAGAATTGCCGCTGTACACAAAACTAATGATAGCGTCTTATGTAGATAGGAAAAGTAATAAGACGCCAAAAAAAAGGCAAAATCCCTACTTGAATGAATGCAGAAAACGAAAATTGAATGTTTCTTTTTCGTCCTGAGGCGTAACAGACTTGTGCAATATATACTAAAACGAAAGAGGAAGGCATTGACACAGGAAAGTCATCCCTGACGATATTATGAGTATTATGACGTTACCAGATTATGTGGGTATTACCATTCTGCGTATTTATTTACCTGATGGCCCCACTGTCGTATGGCCGAGCGGTTCTAGGCGCTGCAGTCTGGGACCGCGCGACCGCTACGGTCCCATAGTGCTCAGAGCAATTTGAACCAACCCACTGTCGTATAAAATTCGTGGCCACCTCCTTCGATTAACGAGGTAACTCTCCACTCTTCAATAGCGATGGTTACATAACACCAGACGATCATGTCTTCTCTTAGTTTTGAAATGTTTGCGAACATTTAACGTTCCGACACCAGCAAAAGAAAAGCCATGCGTACGATACGCATAGCGAGGTTCTGAGATGGACTGAAGTTTACGTGTCAGGCGACACGCACCAAGTTACCACTGACTCGGACTCACCCACAGACCACTCACCACAGGCCACTAATTTTCATCTAGTATATTGATGGTTTAGGGAATGATGGTAGTTGCTAACTTTCCGCAAATGGCGTGGTTAGCAATGAAAAAGTGTTATCCGGTCGCATACCGACAAAATATCTTCCTGGTGCTAAGAGTCGGCCTTTAATTTTCAATTATCCTGTGTAGCCATTTAAGACCTGACATTCCACTGTATTTGATGAGTTCCGACTTAATTTCATCCACCCCAGCTGCTTTATTGCACTGCAATCTATTGACCATTTTCTCCACTTCCTCAAATGTGATCCTATTTCCATCATCATTCCTATCCCATTCTACCTCGAAATCTGAAACATTACTGTTCGTATTTTCACCTCCATTGAGCAACTCTTCAAAATATTCCCTCCATCTGCCCAAGGCATCCACAGGATTCACCAGCAGTTTTCCTGACCTGTCCAAAATACTTGTCATTTCCTTCTTACCTCCCTTTCGAAGACTGCTAATTACACTCCAGAATGGTTTTCCAGCAGCTTGACCCATAGTCTCCAACCTGTTTCCAAAGTCTTCCCAAGATTTCTTCTTGGATGCTGCAATTATCTGTTTGGCTTTGTTTCTTTCTTCAACATAACTTTCTCTGTCTACCTGAGTTCTAGTATGTAGCCATTTTTGATACGCCTTGGCTGTGTCATTCCACCAAGCTGTTTGCTTCATCCTACTTTTACACACTACTATTCCAAGACATTCTTTAGCCACTTCTAGTACTGTGTCCCTGTACCTTGTCCATTCCTTTTCCAATGACTGTAATTGACTACATTCAACTAACTGGTACCTTTCTGAGATCGCTGTTATGTACTTGTGCCTGATTTCCTTATCCTGAAGTTTCTCCACTCTTATCCTCCTACATATGGACCTGACCTCCTGCACTTTCGGCCTCACAATCCCAATTTCACTGCATATTAAATAATGATCAGTGTCATCAAAGAATCCCCTGAATACACGTGTGTCCCTCACAGCCTTCCTGAATTCCTGATCTGTTATTATATAGTCAATGCAGATCTGGTTCCCCTGCCTTCCCAAGTATACTGGTGAATGTTCTTATGTTTAAAAAAGAAGTTTGTGATTACTAAGCCCATACTGGCACAGAAATCCAAGAGTTGTTTCCCGTTCCTGTTGGCCTCCATATCCTCTCCAAATTTACCCATAACCTTTTCATACCCTTCTGTTCGATTTCCAATCCTGGCATTAAAATCACCCATGAGCAGAACACTGTCCTTGTCCTTTACTCTAACAACTACATCACTGAGTGCCTCATAAAAACTATTCATCTTATCTTGATCAGTCCCTTCACAATGCGAATATACTGACACAATCCTAATTTTCTTGCTAGACACTGTCAAATCTATCCACATCAGTCGTTCGTGTACATACCTTATTGCAACTACGCTGGGTTCCATTTCTTTCCTGATGTAAAGCCCTACACCCCATTGTGCTATTCCTGCTTTGACTCCTGACAGGTAGACCTTGTATTCTCCCACTTCCTCTTCTTTCTCACCCCGTACGCGAATGTCACTAACAGCTAAAACGTCCAGCCCCATCTTACTTGCAGCCTCTGCCAGCTGTACCTTCTTCCCAGAGTAGCCCCCATTGATATTAATAGCTCCCCATCTCATTACCATTTGTTTGCCAAGTCGTATCTTAGGAGTCCCTGGTTTGTCAGTTAGAGGTGGGACTTTGTCACCTCCAAAGGTCCGAGGCATGTTGCTCTGATTGTTGCCAGCATCATATTTAAAGTACCAGGGAAGCAGGTTGCTAGCCTTACTTGCCCCGAGTCCCATTTGGTTTTACCCCTAACGGCTGAGGGACTAGCCGGTGGATTTGGTAGTCTTTGCCGTAAGAGCACAAAGGTGACCACGACTCAGAATATGTCCGAGATGCCCAGCCTTATTCCAAAGTAACTGGTATCCCAACTGTCGGGACCACTTACTTGGCCACTCATACGTTGCCCGTGGTTCATGAACTAGGACATGACTACAGGAACCCACACCACGAACCATGATAAAAGTTATAAAAAAAACGGTCAGGGTTTCTCTTTAAAATGACATATCTGTACAGTGTTTGGTTCTTGTGCAATATATAATTGAAAGTTTTCTCGGACTTTATGTACACCCTGTATTTTAACTCTCAGTGCAACGTGTTTTCCGCGGCGGAAAGTGGGGACCAGCCCAGAATTTGCCTAAACGAACGTGAAAAATGACCTGTAAACT
Source organism: Schistocerca cancellata (assembly GCF_023864275.1). Taxonomy (NCBI): domain Eukaryota; kingdom Metazoa; phylum Arthropoda; class Insecta; order Orthoptera; family Acrididae; genus Schistocerca; species Schistocerca cancellata. The sequence goes on along the minus strand of NC_064626.1, from coordinate 1,114,135,347 downwards.
ACATTTAAACTGGGCGGTGTACCAGCCACGGTCGTTAACCTTACGTTAGTCGTGCGCACCGCACAGGTGCATGGATTTGCATAAGAGGACAATAATCCTTCGGCTGCGGCTAGCTTATCACTTTCAAAGGTGTAGGAGACCTAATCACCCGTTCTAAGTCAATGACTTACTTGTCCACTCTCAAATAAAATAAAGTTTAGTATCTCCATAAATTTTGCTGTTTATTACTTCATTCACGGGCTTTCGAAGCTCCCGGACGCTCGGAAAATATTTTTCTGATAAACAGTGATGAAACACCGAACGAATCTGGTTCATCTTGCTGTCTGGGAAACTAGCGCGCTGCGATTTAGACTATACGAGCAAGTGCTGTAAAAACTTTAGTAAATTTGATAAGTTTGAAAAAATACAGCGAACATGAGTGGAAGACGAATGCAACGTCAGAACCGGTTCCTTTACAGTCATGCTGTAGATAAGGCAGTCACCAACATATAGTGTGCGGGCAGTTACGATATAACGTAATGTCGTAGAATGCTTCAAAGCCGTGGAAAATTTGCCAGTGCAGTAAACGCGGAAACAAGCTATACAAAATTCACACTGTGCTAAAAGTAAACATCATGTAAGGTGTGTAATGTTGGCGCGTTACACACCTTTTGTGTAAAGGTACTGTCAAACTACCGCTAAACTGATATTAAGTGCAGCTGTTTTTGCAACCTCCGACACGGTATTTCAGACAATGAGGTACGATCAAATATAGGATTATGGGAATGACAAACTGTATCCGTACATATTATAAAAATGTCTGTATGTGTGTTCCACAGCTGTGGCCGAGCTGTTCGAGGCGCTGCTGTCCGTAACAGCGCTGCTGCTATGGTCGCAGGTTCGAATTCTGCCTCGGGCATGGATGTGTGTGATGTCCTTAGGTTAGTTATGTTTAAGTAGTTCTAAGTTCTAGGGGACTGATGATCACAGATGTTAAGTCCCATAGTGCTCCGAGCCATTTGAACCATTTTTTTTGACACACTACGTAAACTAACTTATGCTAAGAACAAGACACACATCGATGCCCGACGGAGAATTCGAACCTCCGACGGAAGAGGCCGCGCAATCCGTGACTTGGCGTCCTAAACCGCGCTGCTACTCCTCGCAGCCATGATTTTGTGATCTATTACTTTTGTACTACGAATTCTGTTCCTAACATTTTTCGACATATGCCGCTTAATGTACCTGTAAAGTTAAATCGTTGTGGAACATATACTTCGAGAGATGAGACACCATAAAGATTAAGCTGCGTGAAAACGAAACTGCGGTGCGAATTTCGCTACAGATACAGGTGAAATATTCGTACAAATATTATCAAATTTCCAGAATGAGATTTTCACTCTGCAGCGGGCTCTGAGTACCGGGCGTGAGTCGTGCTTCGGTAGCTCAGATGGTAGAGCACTTGCCCGCGAAAGGCAAAGGTCCCGAGTTCGAGTCTCGGTCGGGCACACAGTTTTAATCTGCCAGGAAGTTTCATATCAGCGCACACTCCGCTGCGGAGTGAAAATCTCATTCTGGAAACATCGCCCAGGCTGTGGCTAAGCCATGTCTCCGCAATATCCTTTCTTTTAGGAGTGCTAGTTCTGCAAGGTTCGCAGGAGAGCTTCTGTAAAGTTTGGAAGGTAGGAGACGAGGTACAGGCAGAAGTAAAGCTGTGAGTACCGGGCGTGAGTCGTGCTTGGGTAGCTCAGTTGGTAGAGCACTTGCCCGCGAAAGGCAAAAGTCCGGAGTTCGAGTCTCGGTCGGGCACACAGTTTTAATCTGCCAGGAAGTTTCATTATCAAATTTGTTAAATATATGTGACATTGTGTTCTCTGACAAAGCCGAGGATATACACTCCTGGAAATTGAAATAAGAACACCGTGAATTCATTGTCCCAGGAAGGGGAAACTTTATTGACACATTCCTGGGGTCAGATACATCACATGATCACACTGACAGAACCACAGGCACATAGACACAGGCAACAGAGCATGCACAATGTCGGCACTAGTACAGTGTATATCCACCTTTCGCAGCAATGCAGGCTGCTATTCTCCCATGGAGACGATCGTAGAGATGCTGGATGTAGTCCTGTGGAACGGCTTGCCATGCCATTTCCACCTGGCGCCTCAGTTGGACCAGCGTTCGTGCTGGACGTGCAGACCGCGTGAGACGACGCTTCATCCAGTCCCAAACATGCTCAATGGGGGACAGATCCGGAGATCTTGCTGGCCAGGGTAGTTGACTTACACCTTCTAGAGCACGTTGGGTGGCACGGGATACATGCGGACGTGCATTGTCCTGTTGGAACAGCAAGTTCCCTTGCCGGTCTAGGAATGGTAGAACGATGGGTTCGATGACGGTTTGGATGTACCGTGCACTATTCAGTATCCCCTCGACGATCACCAGTGGTGTACGGCCAGTGTAGGAGATCGCTCCCCACACCATGATGCCGGGTGTTGGCCCTGTGTGCCTCGGTCGTATGCAGTCCTGATTGTGGCGCTCACCTGCACGGCGCCAAACACGCATACGACCATCATTGGCACCAAGGCAGAAGCGACTCTCATCGCTGAAGACGACACGTCTCCATTCGTCCCTCCATTCACGCCTGTCGCGACACCACTGGAGGCGGGCTGCACGATGTTGGGGCGTGAGCGGAAGACGGCCTAACGGTGTGCGGGACCGTAGCCCAGCTTCATGGAGACGGTTGCGAATGGTCCTCGCCGATACCCCAGGAGCAACAGTGTCCCTAATTTGCTGGGAAGTGGCGGTGCGGTCCCCTACGGCACTGCGTAGGATCCTACGGTCTTGGCGTGCATCCGTGCGTCGCTGCGGTCCGGTCTCAGGTCGACGGGCACGTGCACCTTCCGCCGACCACTGGCGACAACATCGATGTACTGTGGAGACCTCACGCCCCACGTGTTGAGCAATTCGGCGGTACGTCCACCCGGCCTCCCGCATGCCCACTATACGCCCTCGCTCAAAGTCCGTCAACTGCACATACGGTTCACGTCCACGCTGTCGCGGCATGCTACCAGTATTAAAGACTGCGATGGAGCTCCGTATGCCACGGCAAACTGGCTGACACTGACGGCGGCGGTGCACAAATGCTGCGCAGCTAGCGCCATTCGACGGCCAACACCGCGGTTCCTGGTGTGTCCGCTGTGCCGTGCGTGTGATCATTGCTTGTACAGCCCTCTCGCAGTGTCCGGAGCAAGTATGGTGGGTCTGACACACCGGTGTCAATGTGTTCTTTTTTCTATTTCCAGGAGTGTATTTGGGAAAGAAGTACAGTGGGGAGAAGACCACCTACTTCCTGTTGGGGTGGGGGTGGTGGACAGAGGTGGTTAGGGGAAGAGGAGATGGACAGAGAAAGCGACGAAGAGGAGATGGACAAAGAGAGAAATGGGGGAGGTGGACAGAGGGGGAAGGGGGAGATGGACTAGTAAAAGACTGGAATAAATACATACCTGGTACTCAGATAGTAAGAAATAATACAATACCGTAAGTTGATGAATTCAAAAAAACTCACTATGCTACAGTGGATGTTGCCGATGTCTCGACCTCAAGAGCACAAACACGGCTGCCCCTCTACTAGAACCGCCCTCCACTACAACCGGTGCTCCCAAGGCGCTAAATAATACAGTATGGGTAACCTCTGATGTTAAGTATAATAGTAACCTTTGAACGAACAGATGAGCCACTATTTCTTTCGGTTCGTTGGGTAGTGACTGTATGTTTCCTCCTCCAGTGGAATGTAGCTAGCGAGATCCTAGCCAGTGGAGTTGATGCAGTCCGCTATAACGGTGGCGGCGGCGAGCGCGCGGCGCGTGCAGTTTCCGCGAGGCGAGAGGCGGTGTGGTGGGCGCGTGCTGGCCAAGGCCGCGGGGTCACTGCCACGGCGGAAGCTGCAGCCGCAGCCGCGCCGCTCGCGTGGACGCCGGCCGCCGCTCCTGCCGCCCGCGGCCGGCTCGGTCCGGCGCATCCGTGGCGCCGGTGACACTGGCCGCGCGCCGCAAAAAGCCCGCTCGCCCGACGCGAAAGTAGACTTCCTGTCGACCTAATGGCAGGTACAGCACAGGTGCCTATGTGCGGACGCCATTCCTTCCTATATTTGCTTTGTGGTATTTTTTATATTTTTGACAAATACCGTTCAACTTTAAAATTGCAACACCAGGAAAGCCAGCAAAAAACGAAATTTTACTTGTTATGCGTATACACTACAGTAGGAACAATCATCATCATCATCATCATCATCATTTAAGACTGATTATGCCTTTCAGCGTTCAGTCTGGAGCATAGCCCCCCTTATACAGTTCCTCCATGATGCCCTATTCAGTGCTAACATTGGTGCCTCTTCTGATGTTAAACCTATTACTTCAAAATCATTCTTAACCGAATCCAGGTACCTTCTCCTCGGTCTGCCCCGACTCCTCCTACCCTCTACTGCTGAATCCATGAGTCTCTTGGGTAACCTTGCTTCTCCCATGCGTGTGACATGACCGCACCATCTAAGCCTGTTCGCCCTGACTGCTACATCTATAGAGTTCATTCCCAGTTTTTCTTTGATTTCCTCATTGTGGACACCCTCCTGCCATTGTTCCCATCTACTAGTACCTGCAATCATCCTAGCTACTTTCATATCCGTAACCTCAACCTTGTTGATAAGGTAACCTGAATCCACCCAGCTTTCGCTCCCATACAACAAAGTTGGTCGAAAGATTGAACGGTGCACAGATAACTTAGTCTTGGTACTGACTTCCTTCTTGCAGAAGAGAGTAGATCGTAGCTGAGCGCTCACTGCATTAGCTTTGCTACACCTCGCTTCCAGTTCTTTCGCTATGTTGCCATCCTGTGAGAATATGCATCCTAAGTACTTGAAACCGTCCACCTGTTCTAACTTTGTTCCTCCTATTTGGCACTCAATCCGTTTATATTTCTTTCCCACTGACATTACTTTCGTTTTGGAGATGCTAATCTTAATACCATAGTCCTTACATTTCTGATCTAGCTCTGAAATATTACTTTGCAAATTTTCAATCGAATCTGCCATCACAACTAAGTCATCCGCATATGCAAGACTGCTTATTTTGTGTTCACATATCTTAATCTCACCCAGCCAGTCTATTGTTTTCAACATATGATCCATAAATAATATGAACAACAGTGGAGACAGGTTGCAGCCTTGTCTTACCCCTGAAACTACTCTGAACCATGAACTCAATTTACCGTCAACTCTAACTGCTGCCTGACTATCCATGTAAAGACCTTTAATTGCTTGCAAAAGTTTGCCTCCTATTCCATAATCTTGTAGAACAGACAATAACTTCCTCCTAGGAACCCGGTCATATGCCTTTTCTAGATCCATAAATCATAAATACAATTCCCTGTTCCACTCATAACACTTCTCCATTATTTGCCGTAAGCTAAAGATCTGGTCCTGACAACCTCTAAGAGGCCTAAACCCACACTGATTTTCATCCAATTGGTCCTCAACTAATACTCGCACTTTCCTTTCAACAATACCTGAGAACAGTGGGAACAAACTTTATGAAATTTACTAAAGTTTCGGAAGCATACAGGACGTTTAAAAAAGGAGGGCTGCATATTTCTACAGAAGGTAGTATTGTCAAAACCAGAAAAAAATTACCCTAATACGTCCAGAAACCAGATGAAATATGGGCCAATCTATTCTCTTATTCGCACATGTCTGTTACATGCAGATAGACAACATAGCCACGTGATCATCACGCATCCTGATACGAAGAGCTCAAATACGAAAGAGACTTTGTCACTCAAATACAAGTTTCAAGAATGACCAGAAAATTTATTTTTTCCAATGTAGCATATTATGGTTTACTTTCGACATTTAAGTAATGATGACTGACAAAAAGTCACGGAGTACCTCCTAATATCGTGTGGGACCTCTTTTTGCCCGGCATAGTGCAACAACTCGACCGTGGCAAGGACACAAGAAGTCGTTTAAAGAAATATTAACCCTTGCTGCGTCTATAGCCGTCCATAACTGCGATTATGCACAGTAAATGTTCGATGGGATTCGTGTCAGGCGGTCTGGGTGGCGAAAATGTTCTTCAAACCAGTCGCAATCAGCTATGGCCCAGTGGCCAGACACGTTGTCATTCATAAAAAATACATCAGTGTTTGGGAACAAGAAGTCTGTTGCCCATTAACGCCAAATTTCGCCGCACTGTCCTAACGGATACGTTTGTGGCACGTCCCACATTGATTTCTGCGGTTATTTCAACTGTTGTTGCTTATCTGTTAGCGCTGATAACACAAACGCCGTTGCTCTCGGTCGTTAAGTGAAGCACATCGGCCACTGCGTTGTCCGTGGTGAGAGGTAATGCCTGAAATTTGGTATTCTTGACACGCTCTTTGACATTGCGGATCTCGGAATATTGAATTCCCTAACGATTTCCGAAAAGGAATGTCCCATGCTTCTAGTACCGATCACCGTTTCGTGTTCAGAGTCTGTTAATTTCCGTCGTGCGGCAATAATCACGTCTGAAACCTTTTCACACGAATTACCCAAGTGCAAATGACAGCTCCGCCAATACACTACCGTTTTATGCCTTATGTGCGTGATACTAACGACGTCTGTATATATGTATATCGTTATCCCAGGACTTTTGTCACCTCACTGTATGTATATGTTATAAGAATCTACAAACAAAAGTACAACAATAAATCATTAATAACACGACAATTCTGGACGTAGTTGTTTTTCATCAAACTGAAAGGACGTAATAAAAATGGTTCAAATGGCTCCGTGCACTTAACATCAGAGGTCATCAGTCCCCTAGAACTACTTAAACCTAACTAACCTCAGGACGTCACACACATCCATGCCTGAAGCAGAAATTCGAACCTGCGACCGTAGTGGTCGCGCGGTTCCAGACTGAAGCGCCTAGAACCGCTCGGCCACATTGGCCGGCAAGGACGTCATATATTTTGTTTGCATGAAAATAGGACATTGACCTCTTTTATTGCACAGTATTTTAATAAAATATGAAACATTATTTTAAAGAATTAAGTTATTGTAATAAGGTGAAATCCAAGTTCAGTGTACTTCCCGGGTAAACATATCTCGCAGCTTTACCGAAATACAAATAAAACTTAAACACGGAATCATATTTCAAACAGCCACACAACACTTCCTAGAGGGCCACCTGCTATAGGTGTATCGACCTACAGTCTCTTATACCATTCCAAACTGTTCTGCTAATACTAGTTATCGCTAAACGGTTTGCCGACAAGTTTTCCCACATCTTCAGTTTTCTCAATTGACAGTGCATGAGATGGCTGCATTTCCTGTAGGCTGAAATCCGTAATTTTCCTTGAGCTCCAACCTCTTTTCTGTACTCATGGAAACATATTTGTCTCATTTTCAAATCTGTGATATTTACATGCCTTTACTTGTTCTGCACATCTAATTGTATATTCCTTTCATTTGAGTGATTTTCTCTAAACTTTAACTTACTTTGCAAGCGGCTTAACATCATACACTTTCCAGTCGGTGTCTAAGAGCCTAATGTTATTCACTTTTCTAAACATACACTGAAGAGCCAAAGAAACTGGTACACATTCCTACTATTGTGTAGGGCCCCGCGAGCACACAAAACTGCCGCAACACGACGTGGCATGGACTCAACGAATGTCTAAAATAGTGCTGGAGGGAAATGACACCATGAATCCTGCAGGGCTGTCCATAAATCCGTAAGAGCACGAGGGTATGGAGATATCTTCTGAACAGCTCGTTGCAAAGCATCTCACATATGCTCAATAATGTTCATGTATGAGGCATACCGGTACACGTCCATCCGCTCGATGCAATTTGAAACGAGACACGTCCGACCAGACGACTTGTTTACAGTCATCAACAGTCCAATGTTGGTGTTGTGTCGTGCAGTCATCACGGGTACAATAGTTGGCCTTCGGCTCCGAAAACCCATATCGATGACGTTTCGTTGAATGGTTCACGCCCCGACACTTGTTGATGGTCCAGCAGTGAAATCTGCAGCAGTTTGCGGAAAGGTTGCACTTCTGTCACGTTGAACGCTTCTCTTCAGTCGTCGTTCTTCCCGTTCTTGCAGGATTTTTTCCGGCCGAGTGCTTGTTGTTCTCAGCAGAAAATGAATAAGACTGGTTGTTTTTATTCTGAGCAGCGTATACATCACAAAATAACCTAGTTTTCTTCTTATTTCCCAAATCTAAAGAAGTCAAGTGATGTAATAGAGCACTGGATACCTCTGTTGCATCTCGACCATCCTGATCTTCGGTCCATACATAAAACATTGGTGATATTTTCTTAGGGTCAGCAGTGCAGAAGTTACACATTTTGTGTGTCTCCTGTAATATGCCTCTTGAATAGGGGTCGTGGGAAGAGGCTGTACTAGTTATTTTAACTGATTTTAATAAAGAATGATAATTTTGTACAATAGCAGCAAATATCGGCTAGTATACTAATACAGCCTTGAATTCTGATACAAAAATTCGGCGAAACATTGTGAAGCTGACTTTGAGCGCAACAACTGCAAGTTTATTTATATTAAGTGAGGAGTCTCAACTATATGCTCTTCGACTTCTGCCTATTGTAACGGCTTTCACGGCCTTCAAGGTTCTTCAAAAAGTGACGCACACTTTTCTTCTTCTCTGTAGACTTGCTAGGCCTTCTGTCACTACCTCGCTTCTCTGTTACATGCTCATCACATTTAACATTAAGTGCTGTATTTCTTAGTCTTGTTGGTTTTTGCCAAAAGCATATACATAAAAGTGCCTTGCAGAAATTCACTGGTGTTCCTAGTTTTGTTGGTAAGACAAATTTCAGACTGTATACACGTGGTTGTTTATTTACTGTCAGTCAAGGTTGTCTTCTATTAATCGATCCCATGATAACTTTGGAAGCAATAAAATGATCCTGAGAAACTTTAGCAGGGTTTGATACTAACTTATCCCTTACAGATATGAAGGTCTGAACCATTTACACTGAAAACATCTGTTTCATGGGTACAAGGAGTTAACAGGTTATATCCAAAACCTTTCCCGTACCTCTTTCTTTTGCTCCTCTTGCTGTTGAACCTGAGATTGTCTTTCTAGTACCTCTGTTGCATTCTTCAACTAACTGCTGTTGACAAGAATCTATATTAATAATGTTCACATGAATAATAACCATGTACTTTTTGCTACAACTGATGATGCAGTACACGATGGGAATAACTTTCTGTCATGGTGGTGTTCTGATTGGCGGAAAGTGACAGAGTCTTGTTTGAATGAGTACAGCTGTGAAAAATGTTGATTTCTTAATGAATAGTGCACTTTCGGATACCAATTTCACAGACAAGTTTTATGTATAGTAAACAACGTACTGAGATCACAGATTGAAGCTCTTATGGTGAAAACCGAACTTAATTCATTTTTCTGTTTCGTAGACAGTCTCTTTTGAATATGAGCTCTTCGCTTCAGCGTTTCTACGCAGTGAATCACTCCCCAATTTAAATCCACGTGGCCCCTTTCAGATTCCGTAACTTGCGTTGGGCCCCTTTCAGATTGCGTAACATGCGTTGGTCACACACTCCTGTAACGTCTCCACATTATCGACGGTTTGCAATGCCTTTAAATGTCCCCATAGCAATAATCCAACACATTCAGGCTCCGTGAGCAGGAAGGCTATGCTGCCGTACTTCCTCGAGCAATTCACTGCCCGTGGTATGTTGCGGTGGGGTACTGCCGCACGATCTGTAGAAAGTAAGGTGGTGGCCTGTTGTGCATAAATCACAGTCATTATCTTTCTGCAAGCGTGAGGTTCTCCAATAGCGCTGCTAATTCATCGCGCACAAGTCGAAAAGCCAGTTCCCTTCATTTACATTCGTAATTCTGCCCAGGACATATTCGCCTTTTTGTGCTATGATAGGGGCATTTTTCATTCTGGTACCAAACTTTTACTCTATCACAATTTTGACATTAGACCGCCATAGCTTGACAACCAATGTAGATTTTTGTTGACTCGGGCGACGGCTGATCCGGTATAGATTATTTTATTGTCTATCGAACCTTGTTGTTTATATTGTCGCAATAGATAAATTGTTCAAAGAAAATCAAGACGACCATTAATTACATGTACTTATCTACTTTCTTACAAAATTTGAACCGAATGTCAGAAGTCTGAAACACACAAGCGGCGCGCATTAAGAAATCTAGGGGGGGGGGGGGGGGAACCTGGTTTTTGCAAGTAAAAACTGAACGAAGGTAGATTTTTGAAAACGAGTTTTCAATTTTATCGTAAGAACGCATTTTTTATTTATTTAATCCACCTTCAACCGTTTCCACCCATTCAGTTCCTATAAGAAGGAATTTTACGTCAGACATTTAGCTCGATTTTATACCATTGTGTTCCGACAGCAGATAAAGAGTTTTAACCGATTCGTACAAGTTTAAAGTTCAGAAGTGCTGCGCTTCAAACACCTTCCAGAAAACGTAACTTTTCGCATATTTTTGCGTGTGAAGTCCGAACGGTGCACATACAAATGTTGCCATTAGCTGAACATTGATTTCAGTCCAATTAAAATCTTTTGCAAAAGGAATTAATCGATTCGCACGATTTGCCTGGTTGTCAGCTCCGGTCTGTCTTTCAAACCTTGCTCGATATACTGTAAAATAATGCAGTGAGACAGATGTTCGAGTGGGTATGCAAAAGGCCGCTGGTCCGGTCTAAATCAAAAACTATTCACCCTATGTTCCTAGCTGAAATAAGAACCGAACACCAAGACCCCCCGAAACCATGATTCTGCGCGCGGCCTTTTCAGACATACACTTCCGTGCTGAAATGACAGGAACTTTTCTGCTAGTTTTGACCAATATCGCGTCCAGTGAAAATATGACTCTGTCTTGATTGATTTCAGTATTCCTGTCTGTGCATAATGACCTTACAGCCCATTACTAATTTTTGTCAAAATGCGCCCTTCAGCTAGAGAAGACCTTATGAAGAAATTGGCCACAAGAGTACTGCTGTTTCCCTGAGCTCTAGTTTGAAAGCATACTGTCAGTGGCAGGCTATAAGATCATATAAATATGTGAAAACGAAAATTGAAGTACGAATGTTTAATACTAATTATATAATGCAGGTACTAGTAGATGGGAACAATGGCAGGAGGGTGTCCACAATGAGGAAATCAAAGAAAAACTGGGAATGAACTCTGTAGATGTAGCAGTCAGGGCGAACAGGCTTAGATGGCGGGGTCATGTTACACGCATTGGAGAAGCAAGGTTACCCAAGAGACTCATGGGTTCAGCAGTAGAGGGTAGGAGGAGTCGGGGCAGACCAAGGAGAAGGTACCTGGATTCGTTAAGAATGATTTTGAAGTAATAGGCTTAATATCAGAAGAGGCACCAATGTTAGCACTGAATAGGGGATCATGGAGGAATTTTATAAGGGGGTCTGTGCTCCAGACTGAACGCTGAAAGGCATAATCAGTCTTAAATGATGATGATGATGATGATAATGATACAATTAGGCCAATGAAACTTACATAATTCGAAAGGTACTTTGCCGTAGATGTGCGCAAAGAAAAAATCATGTCTCTATGTAGCTGTTAAGAGTGATAAATGGAAGTAGATGTTTCTGTATTCATAACTCTGATGATACCTTCTCTACCACGCATTAAAATCTCCCATACGTGAACATCGACAATCGAAGTGCTGCCAACTTCTGCCCTGCGTACCGCTCAGGCGCTATGGTGGAAATGACACACGGAGGCAGTCCCATTCTAGGGGCGTTCATGTTTACTTGGCTTATTTACAGTGACACACACATAGTGGGCAGTTACAGTGCGACAACTGCTAGGTCGACGATGTTGTCAGCAGTGAAAACTCTGCAAGTAACTTTGTATGTTTGGGTCCTTATTTCGCTTAATTTTCTGTAGGAGTAACTTATTGATCATTTGTCGCAGTTACTATAAAATTAGAAGTAAGTTCCTAATTTTTAATTTTTTTATTTTGAATAACTATGACTTCCGACTACCCTTATGTAGAATGGTGACCCTTCGGTGTAAAAGACGCAGAGCTAGACACACACTATTTTTGCGTAGAGAGTGGAAGAGGAATGTGGACACTTCAAATGATAATGTATCTGTTTCCTTGGACATTCAAAATATTAAACGTGAACATGGAAAATTGAAGTACAGATTTTAAAAATTAATTGTACAAGGAAGCCAATGAAATTTATGTAATCCGAAAGGTACTTTGCCGTAGTTGTGCACAAAGAAGATCATGTGTGTAGATAGCCATTAAGAGAAGTATACCGATCAGGTGCTACGTTAGAAATGACTAACGAAAGTAACAACGTCTTCTGAAATCGCATTCTAGGGTCTTTCATGGTTAAATGTCGCGGATGGATGGTTCATTTGCAGTGACACACGCATAACCGGCAGCTCGAATGCTACAGCTACTACGTCGTTGATGTCATCAGCAGTGGAAACGAAATTTAGCAGCGAACTCGTTGGGGACAACAAGCGTTGTTTATTAGCGTCCTTTTTCCCCTTACTTGCGTCTAAAAGTAAACAGAACAAACTTCCTGGTCGTTTGCCGCCGTCACACAAAATGGGAAACGTTCCTAATTTTCAGTTTCTTCATTTTCCTTTATTATACGAAAACTATACTCATTTTAGGCCATGCCACGAAAAAGAATATTAATGGGTCGGACTGAAAGACGAAGAGATGTAGAGACGCAAATTTTACTTAGACAATGTAATATGAATAATGTGGACGTTGCTAATGATATTCCAGTTATTGTTTTGAAAGATACATTTAAATGTGCACTGAAAATAATTTTGATAGTTATCATTGCGGCCGGCCGCGGTGGTCTAGCGGTTCTGGCGCTGCAGTCCGGAACCGCGGGACTGCTACGGTCGCAGGTTCGAATCCTGCCTCGGGCATGGGTGTGTGTGATGTCCTTAGGTTAGTTAGGTTTAAGTAGTTCTAAGTTCTAGGGGACTTATGACCTAAGATGTTGAGTCCCATAGTGCACAGAGCCATTTGAACCATTTGAAGTTATCATTGCGGTTTGATGAACTTGCAGCCCTTATTTTGTGACACAAATCATTTCGCATGTGAGCTTACGTTGTGCGATACAACAGCATTCACATTTTGTTGTCATAAGTTAATTTGCCACCGTTAACACAAAATTTATTTTTCAACTCACTGTATGAAGGACTCACTTCAAACGATCGAACAGTTAAAGAGAAATCGAAGACTTATTTCAAGAATATTCGTAACTACAATACAGAATTTGCTGTGGGTCAGTTCTAAGGGTATAATTTCAGTTTTACGTGGAGTGTATCACTGTAAGATAGATGACTTTTTTTTATCACATATCAGGTCCACTGACTCAGCTGGTCGAAATTCGACCACAGACGATACTAGTTCAAGTAAATCCATTAACATTCGTTTCGCTGTAGAGTCAGTCCGAAAGTTCACATTTAAATCCCCACACAAAATCAATTTCACGTCCTTCTTAAGAACCGATCACAGCAGATCGTCAAGTCTGGAGAGAAAAACCCTGTAATTTGAGCTGGGAGATCTGTAGAGCCCTTAATGAAAACATTTTTCTTGAAATTTCCAACTCATTTGCGCAGCTTTCAAGTATATTGCCATTGCAGTATTTCAATATGTCAACGCTTTTAAATGAAACATTACTCTAGGCATAAATGCCCATTTCTCCCTTCTGCGACGAACTCCTTACATAGACAGCAGGAAATGTAATATCCCTCCAAAGGAGTCCTCAGTATTTCTTCCCTACGTAGATGACGCTATGAGACACAAATTTCGTTGGTAAGATCTGCTAGCAATTACTCTACTTTATCTCTAACTTCTATAATATATTGATGAAATAAACTTAATGTGCCTCCTGATATGGATTCTCCATTTACTGAACTAACTTCCCTCATTAGAGGAACCTTCATCAAGCAAGGTTACATGAAATGGTGATACATAAAATGATTCGTAAAGCTGTATATATATTTTATTATAAATGCTATTAGGAATCTATATTTGAATGACCTTTTATACTCATGACCTTCTGTGATCATGCGTATAATAAATATCAGTGATTGCGATAAAAGACAACAATATGTCCTCTCTCAATTTTTGTTCCTCAGCTAGCCTGCTCTCTCCTGCCTTGGCCATTGCTTATGTGAGCATTTGTAATTCTTAGTTAATAATAATTTCAGTGATTGGAAATGGCGTGTGTCTTTATTTTAAGAGCAATAATCACATTTTCACAGCTGATGAACCAGAGGTTCCGTACGTACTTGTAACGCTTTCCGGTATAATTGCTTGCCGACGAATGATTATCAACCAGTTGCATTTAAACCTTCTGTCTGACAAGTCTGTTCATTTATATGTGCAGATATTGCAATTTTACTGCTTGTGTTTATGGATCCACAGGACTTTAATACTAGCATTGATGATGGTCTCGCAGTGATTGAAATTGTTTTGCAACAGAAATAAAGATTTCTACTACAACGACCAGCGGTGGCCACCATTTGTTATTCATTATCAACCGTTTTCTACATCTCATGCAGATCGCTACCCACGGTAGCAATCTTTTTCATAGCCTGCAACTATTATTTCACTCGAAATCTGGTGTCCAAGAGCGAATAAAATTGGTTTGCCTATAACAATTAATATTAATGTAGTCGCGAATTAAAAATCGTGAGCCTGTTAGCGGCAGCCGGGTACGAGTCTACATATTTTCCTTATCAAACAATTTCCTTTACCAATTCTTCTCTTTCAGAAAGGGAGAGTTATGTGTTTAGCCCTTCTGCACGTGATCACTGAAATTTGGCCTTGAGTGAGCCCAGGTCCACCACCTATACTATCATGTATAAGCTTCACCAGTGATCCCTTCCTAGTCCTATTCAGTTTTAGACCGGACCTAATATAGACCGATTTGCGGATAGTCTCAACTGGCACAACCATAAAGTCTGTTCTGTCAGTAGTTCCATCAGCGCCCTCTCAAGTCCATTATTAACACGCCTAACGACACTGTGAAGATGGAATTGATGCGAACTCCGGAAATAGCTGTACAAAGTGAACATTTGTGGACCCAGCTTGAGCAGCAATCCTCTTCAGGCCAGTATGTATATCATAACCTCAGTCCCAACCAAGACTATTCCCGTCTCCTCCCAATATCACTATCACTACCTGAAACTCTTCAGTAACATCCTTACAAAAGGTTCCAAGTCTTCTGTCATCTTATTTAGCCCAGCACGTGATATAAAAGTGGTGATGATTTGGTACACTTTACCTAACGCCTTTTGTAACTGTGGACTTACATCGCGTCAATGAAAGCTATTTAACAGCAGAATCCTCTCTTATTCAGTTTTTCTCTTTAGCTTATGTCTCCTGACAACATTGCGGGTCTGCTGTATATTACCTGCTCCTACAACTACTGGGATACTACTTACGATTCGTGGTTAACGACTTCTGTTGGGGGCACCAAACATTCGGAGTAACTTGTGCAGTCTTGGCTATCGATCCAGGCACGACAGTGCACGATACCAGAATGTGCCTTATATATACCAGAATGTGTGAGTTTTCAGGGGGTCAACTCTCGGGTTCTGTTAATCACAGAGATAAACGATCAAGTGTTTTGGCTAGCCCTTGGCCTAGCGACCTTTCGGAAGAACGGGCGGGCATACTGTAGCTATCCTACAATACATGGTCAAAATCTAAACATTACACACTTCCTCCAGCCCATGAAAATGAAGCAAATCGGTTTATTTGCTTTGAATTTGGTGTAATATAGGGTCAACCTTAGGCGACTTATAAAAGCATTATTTGCTCGTGGGCGTTTCCTGAGAAAACCTCCAAAAACCGTGATTGTGGGAATGGCCGCTTCTGTAATTTTTATTCATGGCAGATCGTCGAAATTTTTCCCGTGTGTTCTTAAGACGATATTCTCAAGGAACTTCGAAACATTTGTCGACATCGTTATCCGTTGCCAAGGTCCAGAGATTCAAAGTTACCGTAGTTATGCACGTAAAATATGCACTTAATATCCTATCTGAGGTGTAAATGTAGTTTAACTGACGTTGTGGAACACATGGCAAGCGTCCTAGGGTCATCGCAAGGTTCTGAGGTTAATAAACTATGGCTTTAGTTAGCTTTTTTTTTTCTCCAATAAAACCTTACGATACGCTGTCGCTGTGTGATGGACACTTTACGCCCAAGTGGTACTGCAGTAACATGGGCTAAAAAGTGTCTTAACTTCTCAGAAAAGAACTTAGAATGACTGTAAAACTGGAGAGAGTGTAATTGCAGGAAAATATTTCTAACATTTGTACTCTTTTAAGAACGAGTAATAAGCCAGGTGATTTTGATGAATTGCGTTCGATGAGCAATATACACTACTGGCCATTAAAATTGCTACACCAAGAAGAAATACAGATGATAAACGGGTATTGATTGGACAAATATATTATACTAGAACTGACATGTGATTACATTTTCACGCAATTTGGATGCATATATCCTGAAAAATCAGTACCGAGAACAACCACCTCTGGCCGTTGGCGTGTACAGGTACAGCTGCCCATGCAGCTTCAACACGATACCACAGTTCACCAAGAGTAGTGACTGGCGTATTGTGACGAGCCACTTGCTCGGCCACCATTGACCAGACGTTTTCAATTGGTGAGAGATCTGGAGAATGTGCTGGCCAGGGCAGCAGTCGAACATTTTCTGTATCCAAAAAGGGCCGTACAGGACCTGCAACATGCGGTCGTGCATTATCCTGCTGAAACGTAGGGTTTCGCAGGGATCGAATGAAGGGTAGAGCCACGGCTCGTAACACATCTGAAATATAACGTTCACTGTTCAAAGTGCCGTCAATGTGAACAAGAGGTGACCGAGACGTGTAACCAATGGCACCCCATACCATCACGCAGGGTGATACGCCAGTATGGCGATGACGAATACGCGCTTCCAATGTGCGTTCACCGCGATGTCGTCAAACACGGATGCGACCATCATGATGCTGTAAATAGAACCTCGATTCATCCGAAAAAATGACGTTTTGCCATTCGTGCACCCAGGTTCGTCGTTGAGTATACCATTGCAGGCGCTCCTGTCTGTGTTGCAGCGACAAGACTAACCGCAGCCATGGTCTCCGAGCTGATGGTCCATGCTGCTGCAAATGTCGTCTAACTGTTCGTGCACATGGTTGTTGTCTTACAGGCGTCCCCAACTGTTGACTCAGGGATCGAGAAGTGGCTGCACGATCCGTTACAGCCATGCGGATAAAATGTCTGTCATCTCGACTGCTAGTGATACGAGGCCGTTGGGACCCAGCACGGCGTTCCGTTTTACCGTCCTGAACCCACCGATTCCATATTCTGCTAACAGTTATTGGATCTCGACCAACGTGAGCAGTAATGTGGCGATACGATAAACCGCTATCGCGATAGGCTACAATCCGACCTTTATCAAAGTCGGAAACGTGATGGTACACATTTCTCCTCCTTACACGAGGCATCACAACAACGTTTCACCAGGCAACGCCGGTCAACTGCTGTGTGTGTATGAGAAATCGGTTGGAAACTTTCCTCATGTCAGCACGTTGTAGGTGTCGCCACCGGCACCAACCTTGTGTGAATGCTCTGAAAAGCTAATCATTTGCATATCACATCATCTTGTTCCTGTCGGTTAAATTTCGCGCCTGTAGCACGTCATCTTCGTGGTGTAGCGATTTTAATGGCCAGTAGTGTATATATATAAAATATGGAGCATGAAACGTGATTCATCTAAAAAGGCCACCTGTCGCCACTCTGTGGACGTCCAGCTGTGGTACTGGCGTGCAAGTTCCAGCCTTCGTCGCCGATGAACAGCAGTCAGCATGGATTCATCAACCAGGCGCCTGGTGCGCAGAACGGTCGTTGGTGAGGCACCGTTTGGAGCCCCTAAGTTCATTTGGGCTTTCAGTTGCTCAACAGTTGCTTGTCTGTTCGCCCGTGCATATCTCCATAGCCGTTGTTCATTCCTGTCACGTATGGCCCTTTGTGCACTCCAGTTGCCTCGGCGTCCGTTTTGGATAGCGCGATTTTGACATGCTCGGTTTACTCTAGCCACGACGGAAAGCGACCAGTTTACAAACATTCGGAAATGCTTCTACCCGTGATCCGAAAGCCAATGAAGTGCTGTCAGTAGTGAAGCAGCAACAGCAGAATGGGTCTAAGCATGTGAGGTAACGGGCGAGTTGTGGCGCCCTGAAAAATATTCTAAGTTCGGAGTTGACGTGGCCGCGCTGGGGGCCTCTCGGCGGTTTGCGGCCCGGCAGCAACCACCTGGTGCCGAACGTCAGCTTAGCAAGAGGGGTAGCCCCAGCGCGTGGTCCAACTGCGTGGCTGGGAATTCCATGGTGACGCTGTGTCGATGAAGGAGACACGCTGGGAGTGCCAAAGATGGCGGACTTTGTGAAACATTAATGCTGGATATTTCACAGTTCGTATAGAAATTAGTAGTAGCCAGATGAATCATGATACCTCAAAAAGAAACATGTACATTAGCATTATTTGCAAGACGATTCTGATGGTGTAATCAGATTTTCAATATCTTTATTAGCTTTAAGTTTAGTATCTGACTGTAAATTACACTAGTAAGACCCAGCAATGAATTTCCAAAATCTAAACGATTCATCCGATTGCGTCAATCGACGTGTCTTTAGAAAGCTATTAGTGTAAACTTAAATTGGTATAAATTACAGGCATGTAACTTGAATAATACATGAGTTATTGGAGGTCAAAGTGGCCGATTACTATCGATCGCGTCAGGCCATAAGTACTCCACAGTTACACAAAAAAACGGTAGCAGCATGCCTATAAATATATTTATTTATCTATGTCATTGTTTATATGCGATATATGCTATTCGTGAAGAAATTGGTTAATTATTTATTGTGTTTTAGAAAGCACAGAGACATTAGGCTACTGCCATACTTTTGCTTGCTATTCCTTTGATATATGTCTATTTAATTTATTTATGTAATTAATAATGTGTGTTAGAGCATGTTTAAAGTCCAGCTGTAGGAATATTTAATTTCAAGTTATTTAAATGTAAATCCAGTATTTCGAAAGTGTGTTATATTTGTGAGTGTGCATTGGCTTGAAGACATGGCGGGAGCGCTCTAGCCAATCACAGCGCTCGTGAATGGGGAGACTCGCAGTACGGGACAGGAAACGGGAAGTGCTGGACGCGATGGCACGGTGGACGCATGGTCGCGAGAAAGACTTGGTCAGTGGAACAGTTTGTGCATGGTCACAGAGGATAGAAATATTTCGGAGTGCCGACCTGTGCTCTTGTGTAATTTTGGTGGCTTCTGAAGTGAAGACGTAGTATGCGTTCAGAAGTGAATATCTCGCGAGCTATGTTGTTGTCCATAACTAATTACGTGAAGTAGGAAGCTATTGTTTCTCTTTTATTCAACTTACATTTTAATTGCTGGACCATCGACACCAATAAGTGTTTCGCAGCAATATACCACATTCTCAAAAGTACTTCTACTATCGTACTCATCATTTAAAGTAGTTAAGATAGTACCTGCAGATTTTATTTATTGCAATCTTTTATTTATAAATTTCTACGTTGCATTCGCGATTGCCGAGTGATAGGAACCTTCGACCATTCTATTCATGTCTGTATACTTATCATATACTGTAGACTCAGCAGTCTTTGGCCTGTAATGCCGCAACTACGTATCCCAGCCTCTAGACAACGAAACCAGCCAAAACTTTTAATATTGCGACACTGAGTCGGAGGGTACGTAGTTGAGGGCCGCACCACATCATTTCAGTCATTATTGTTTGAAAGCCCGCAAGCATCAACGGAAGGAATCAGTTGTGAGTTCCTTAGTTCCAGTTAATCACAGTGACTGTGCGTAGTGAGTTAAGAAGAAAGGGGTACAATGGTGACCTCGGAAGCCACACATTTCTGTAGTCAGTGCTAATCGATGCCTGTTGTGGTGTTAAGATCGACGGTACTGGAATCGAGTGTTCTGTGAGGTTTCGGGATTGCAGTCAAAATGATCCTGCAAGGTTCGCAGGAGAGCTTCTGTAAAGTTTGGAAGGTATGAGACGAGGTACTGGCAGAAGTAAAGCTGTGAGGACGGGGCGTGAGTCGTGCTTTGGTAGCTCAGATGGCAGAGCCATTTGAACCATTTGATTAGCCATCTGCCTAGTAAACAGGAGATCCGGGTTCGATTCCCGGCCTTGGTAAAAATTTTGCCGGCACGGTAGCTCAGCGTGTTCGGTCAGAGGGTTAGCTGCCCTCTGTAATAAAAAAACTGAGTTCACCGATCAAAACGAACTAAAAGGGGTGTCTTACGCCGTCCGCTCCGAGCAGATGCAACGAACGAGAGCGATCAAAATGAAGCCGGCACGACAGCTCAGCGTGTTCGGTCAGATGGTTAGCTGCCCTCTAATAAAAAAACTGAGTTAATCGATCAACAACGAACTTAAATGGATGTCTTACGACGTCCACCTCGAGCAGATGCAACAAACAAAAGCGAACAAAATGAGATTTAAAAACGCCGGCACGGTAACTCAGTGTGTTCGGTCAGAGGGTTAGCTGCCCTCTGTAATAAAAAAACTTGAGTTAATGGATCAACGACGAACTGAAACGGGTGTCATGCGACCTCCGCCACGAGCAGATACAACGAATGAAATGAACAAAAACGAGATAAAAAAAATTTTGGTAGAGCACTTGCCCGCGAAAGGCAAAGGTCACAAGTTCGAGCCTCGGTCCGGCACACAGTTTTAATCTGCCAGGAAGTTTCATATCGGCGCACACTCCACTGCAGAGTGAAAATCTCATTCTGGAAACATCTCCCAGGCTGTGGCTAAGCCATGTGTCCGCAATATCCTTTCTTTTAGGAGTGCTAGTTCTGCAAGGTTTGCAGGAGATCTTCTGTAAAGTTTGGAAGGTAGGAGACGAGGTACTGGCAGAAGTAAAGCTGTGAGGACGGGGGGTGAGTCGCGCTTGGGTAGCTCAGATGGTAGAGCACTTGCCCGCGAAAGGCAAAGGTCCCGAGTTCGAGTCTCGGTCCGGCACACAGTTTTAATCTGCCAGGAAGTTTCAAAAAAATGATCACTCATTAACTACACACAAGTATATCTTAAAGAAAACCCGTCTCATACGAACACAAGTCGAATACAAGTTTCTGTGATGAAAGATACTTATTCTTTAATACCGGCTACCTATAAAATAAAAAGGATATCTCGTTTTATGTAAGTCTTCAGGATTTCGTGGCCGTATGCCAAACCCTTGTGAGTTGTTAGGCCGAATGGTCGACGTTTCGACTTCTCGTGTGGAATCATCTTCAGGATTGTTGTGGTGTCCCCTGGTGCCCCACCGAGCGAGGTGGCGCAGTGGCTAGCATACTGGATTCGCATTCGGGAGGACGACGGTTCAATCCCCTGTCCGGCCATCCTGATTTAGGTTTTCCGTGATTTCCCTAAATCGCTCGAGGCAAATGCCGGGATGGTTCCTTCGAAAGGGCACGGCCGACTTCCTTTCCTAATCCGATGAGACCGATGACCTCGCTGTATGGTCTCCTCCCCCAAAACAATCCAATCCAATCCCTGGTGCCCCAACACTCACCCTGGAACACCAGAAGAATCCCGAAGAAGATCCTAGAAGAGAAATCGAAACGTCAGCATTCTAGGAGTTTGACGAGGAGTGTGATACGGCCTAACAACTCACGAGATTTTAGGTATATCATTTCGTACTTGGTTTTAGTGCGAACTCATCATTCCACGAAAAGTGTTGGCTCAGTTACGGGCGAGGAATAGTCGATTATGCTTGAAGACTGTACTATTACACTTATGTGACAAATCGAATAACGTTTGAGTGTCTCATAGTTGAAACTAGTGCTATATTAGCTGCTACAATGTTGGAACGCGTTATGGGTATGTTTTCAAGGTAGTGAATTAAGCCGAAGATAGACACAGCTCGGACCTTCCTTTCACAACTGTTTCCACGCCGCTTCCGTCTTTGGTGGCGTTACAAGGTGACAACGCGCTCATTTAGGCCAATATTTGACTGGTCCCCGCATTCACATTTCAAATCCTCGTTCATAGTTTGTCAGTACTTTAAAATGAAAAAGTCACATCATGCGACTATTTGACCCAGACCCTACACGGCGAAAGAAATATTCAGATGTGGATACGTCCGTTTAGCATTGATTCAGTTTCATTCTTGAGAGGAAAGTGCGACGAATCGGTACAGTCAGTGGAGAGACAAGTTCCCACTAAACTTCAGTGACGCGACATCAGCGATCCCGCTGAATAGTAGGTTTTAATAAAGCATAAGAAAGCGGAAATTACAAAGAGAAAGTAAAGTAGTTTGGTGTTCCGGTACAGACCTCCAGACGCGGTCGGCAGCAATAAGGAGCACTTGAAGGCGGGGTCAACAACCTGTGCCGTATGTAAACAGCCGCCGGGTCAGGGTGAGTCAACGAGGCCAGTAAACTGCCTTCGGTCCGGACGTTTACGATGGCCATTCAGTTCGTGGAGAATACAACTCTTCTCCTGGAACGAGGAATGCGACGCGAAGGCACTATTCGCGGGTCTGGCCCCCTCTCCTCAGATTGCAGTGCATCGCGGTGAGCACCCAAAGCGGTCTGGTGTTAGCAGATGCAAAACCGTGTGGGAGGACGTGTGTAAGGTTCGTACAGTACATGGGCAGGAGAGGGACGAAAATCTGGTTTCATTTCGACGTCCTCTTTTTAGCAGAAACATATGGGACCCCGACGTTAACTGTCGTCGAGGGTTGCAACTTTAATAGTGGCAACTATTTATTTACAACTTAAACACAGCAGATACACGTTTCAAAGTTTCACTATTCTTCAGATTATTCGTCAGCATTGTATATAACCCGTTGCGAGCGATATGGAAGTCATAGGATACCCTTAGCAGGCCAATTGTCTTGATAGTGCGAGTGGAGCAATCTATTGTCCGACAAATCGCTGTAACAGTTCCGAAGCGAATGCAAGAAGTGCTTCCTTCAGTTGAAGTTGAAGTCATAAGCACTTCCCAGCCCCGTCGACCGAAAAAATCAATCACAACTTTCGTCATATGCTCCCGAGCACTGTCCTGCAAAAAGATGGGCGGATCCTGCAGAAGTGTCTCCACTTCTCTCTCTCACCTGATACCTGGCTGTATTCTAAAAATGAACAGATTAGATAAAGAAACAGCGAAACTTTCTGCCTATCGTTTTGTAGGACGATGCTTGGTCGCATGTGGCGCAATTTGCGACTTATTTGTTTTAGCTAAGTGCTGGCAAGTGTTGTATCACCCATCACACTCTCCGGTCTTAAATCCTTGTGACTTAAATTTGATTCCTAAATTGAAGGGAGCATTTAATCGCATTCACTTCAGAACTATTACAGAGATTCGTTGAGCAGTAGGCCACTCCACTTGAACTATCAATACAACTAGCGCTGGTGACTGCTTTGAAGGACAAAATCAAATGGCTCTGAGCACTATAGGACTTAACTTCTGAGGTCATCAGTCCCCTAGACTTAGAACTGCTTAAACCTAACTAACCTAAGGACATCAGACACATCCACGCCCGAGGCAGGATTTGAACCTGCAACCGTAGCGGTCGCGCGGTTCCAGACCGTAGCGCCCAGAACCGCTCGACCACTCCGGCCGGCCATTGAGGGAGAGTTACATTTTCAAACATGTGAGTAATTTGCATAAGTTTTAAATAAATAGTTTTCACTATTAAAGTACCAGCCCTGCAATGTCCATATGAGTGATTATTTGCATTCTACTCAACTTCGCATTTGTTCCCCTGCTCTTTTTAGTTTCAGTACCAGTCTGTTGGATGTTCAGCATTAATTTATTTCCTTGGAAGGGGTATCCACATCCTCCACTTCCGGCTTTTTTCGTCTTCTTCCGGCTTTTTTCGTCTTCTTTCTTTTTTTTTCCTCACTTTTTATACATCAGACTGGAAGGCACTCAATATATGGAATCTGTTGTTGTAGCGGCAGCTACTGTTGGTCGGGCAAGAAAGAAAGATGGCTGATAAGAATTGAAAGCTCCGTCGAAGACGGAGAAGTCATTATCGACTGAAGACAAATTCGTACAGGACAAGAACGTTGTTCATCGCGAATGAGAGTTAAGCACCGTGCTGCACCACTGGGCTAGTTAGTTGCCTATCGTCCTCATGTATTGCTCAGCTTGGCCGTTTTCGATATTGCTGATTTTTTTTTTTTGTGCGCTTACTCGACGTATCCTGAGTTTGAGCTGCAGTTTTCTCCAACGCAGAATGTTATATAATTTACGCCAAAAGTACATCTGCCAGCACTGACTTTTTACAGTGAAATAAGTTAACTCTTTTCAGAAAGTACTGGCTGTCTCACAATTGGCGTTATACGACTTTCCCGCAAACAAAGGAAAGAGTTGTAGAGCTTTATCTCCTCGTGTAGGTCGAGGTCGTTAAGGAAGGAGCACTTGCTCAGGACATGGACGAAAGAAGGACGTGGCGGGGCGTTTTGAAGAAATCCCCCCACTCCCCGCATACGCCTAAAAGCCAAATAGCAGAAACACCGCAATTCTCAAAGCAATTTGACAGGAGGGCATTTGACGCCCGTGCTCCAGTACCCGTGCTTTAAGAACGGTTCACACTGAACGTCACGGAAAGGAACGTCAAGAACTTCAATTCATTTCAAATAGCGGCGTGCGTACAGACCGTCAACGGAACAGAACGTTGTTACTCTTAATGTTTCTGGGGAAGAAAGTCGTCTACGAGCCTCGGACGTTAAACCTGTTCTCGCCGCACTTGCCAATATTATACCAGTGGATTTTGTGCTGTTGTGTACTCTTAACCTTTCTTCTTCTTCTTCTTCTTCTTTCGTTTCCATCTACTTTTGGGTACGTCAGATCAGTCAATTTTTAATGTTCTGATGTCAGATCAGTAAATTTTTAATGTTCTGATATTATGTGCCATTCTGTTAGCCCAATGTTGTTTCATTCCTTCTGATTTCCTGTTTTGTTCAGCGATTTGGACTGTTCGTCTGCTTTTCATTTTGGCTTGGAACGTCTCCTTCTTATTTCTTTTTTTTCACTTTTATCTATGAGTATATTTCCTGTGATTTGGAGTTCTCGTAAGTCCTTCTCCGTCCCCGTAAATCATTTGTTTCTCATTTTTCGGAAATGGTAAAAAATTTTTGTTGTTGCTCATCTTGAATTCATTCTGAGGATGTGTCCAGAAATCACTTCTTGTTTTCCTGTGTCTTGAGAGTTTTTCGGTCGTTTGGTAATGGGTTTCATTTTTGATATGAATTAGTTTGTTCAAAAATGGTTCAAATGGCTCTGAGTACTATGGGACTTAACTTCTGAGGTCATCAGTCCCCTAGAACTTAGAACTACTTACACCTAACTAACCTAAGGACATCACACACATCCATGCCCGAGGCAGGATTCGACCCTGCGACCGTAGCGGTCGCGCGGTTCCAGACTGCAGCGCCTAGAACCGCTCGGCCACCTCGGCCGGCTGTAATTGTGAAATCTGGTACCAAGGATTGTTCTTAATATCGTGCTTTCTTTGATCTACAGCCTTTCAACTGGGCCTCGGTTAGTGATGGACAGTGTGTCGGCTGCATACAGGGCTCTCGGTTTGATTACTGAATTTTAATGTCTTATTTTTGCATTTCATGAGAGGAACTTCCGTTATATGTGTTTTTGGTGAGTTGGAAGGCCAGATCAACTTTACTTCCCTTAGATTCCATTGCTTTTTTCTCGAGCGCATTCCAGCTGACCCTCTCTCCAAGATATATATGTATATTCCTTCACGACACGTGACGGATGCGTGAGGACTCGATTTCTTTTTATCCTTCGCATGTCGTCCCACAAAAAAGACCCCTTTATCTGAGAGACAGAAATTATTTAGATTTTACAACACGGACAAAGAAAAAGCCAAGTCTATTTGGCAGACTTTAGCAATTTCGTTTTTGCGTTGTGTAGCTGCTTCTCGTCACCTCCTTTATGCTATGCCCAGTGTCAACAGAAACCGTTAGTTTCTCACTACAAACAAAATTATTTTTAAATCGGAATTTGACGTGCCCATTCAATAGAGCGCTTCAAATTTTTCTAGTCCGATATTCGTTTTACCGATATGTATCAACAGGGACAGTCAAATAGGGATAATAAGCAGCAACCCAGCAGCGACTCGGTAGCGTGCATACTTGGCAGTAGTAGTCAGCATGGGCTAGGGCGGTGCTGTTGCCAACGCTTGCCGTCGACAATGCGCTTCGCAAAGAAGACATAATGAACAGTATTTGTTACAGCTTACCCCATCTACACAATACGAAAACGAAATTGCAAATATCTCCTGAAACACCAGAGAAAATGCATCTGAGGACTGGGGAGACACCCTGTGTATATACACTGAGGCGACAAAAAGTCATGTGACAGCGACGTGAACATACGAGTATAGAGACGATAATACCGCGTACACAAAGGGAAGTGCACCGGACGAGCCGTCATTTGTACTTTGTCGATTCATTTGAAAAGGGTTCTGACGTGATTATGGTACCACGACGGGAAGTAATAGACTTTGAATGCGGAATGGTAGTTGGAGCTAGACAAATGGGACATTCCATTTCGGGAATCGTTACGGAAATCAATATTCCGAGATGTTTAGTGTCAAGAATGTACCGAGGAATACCAAATTTCAGGCATTACATTGCAGTGACCGACGGCCTTCACGATCGAGAGCAGCGGCTTTTGCGTAGAGTTGTCAGTGCTAAGAGACAAGCAACACTGCATGAAATAACCTCAGAAATCAACGTGGGACGTACGACCAACGTGTCCGTTTGGGCAGAGCGGCGAAATTTGCTGTTCATGGTTCATGGCCGCAGACTAACGTCGCTAGTGCCTTTGCCTGCAGCGCCTCTCCTAGGCTTGTTACCATATCTGTTGGACACTAGACGACTGGAGAACCATGGCCTGGTCAGATGAGTCCCGTTTTCAGTTGGTAAGCTGATGGTAGGTCTCGAGTGTGGCGTCACTCTACGAAGCCATGGACCCAAGTTGTCAAGAAGATACTATTCAAGCTGGTTGTGGCTCCATAGTTGTGTGGAGTGTGTTAACGCGGAATGTACTGGGTCCTCTGGTCCAACTGAACCCGTCATTGACTGGGAATGGTTGTATTCGGCTACTTGGAGACCATTTTCAGCCATCCACGGACATCATTTTCCCAAACAACGATGGAATTTTTACGGATGAAATGTGTCATGCCGTCGGGGCACAATTGTCTGCGAGTGGTTTGAAGAACATTCTGGACAACTCGAGCTAATGATTTGGCCACCCAGGTCGCCCGACATGAATCCCATCGACCATTTATGGGACATAATCGAGAGCGTCGTTTATGGCAGGAAACCCTATTATTACTTTCGACCCTCGTAACAACAGCGAAAGTAAGATTACGTACGTCAATCACGTCGCGATTATAAGCAACGTGCGGTTCACGCTTGCATCTCGAGGTGTGCAATAGCGGTGCATTTCGTTTATTTCAGGCATCAGCTTCGATTTGCAATTTCTGTGGATGTAATTGACGTATTGCGATGCAACCAACACAGTGTTTTGCATTTTTATGCGGAACCTATATCCAATAAAAGTAACGTTCTTCAATAGCACTGGTAATTCATCACGCAGAAGTCTGTGATTCATAGTACCTGTTAATCCGTTTCGCAAAGTGTATGGCCATATGAGTCTTTCGCCAACAATTCCTGTTTATGCACTGATATAAGCAGTTACCATACTTCATATCCACAACGCGCCGATTTGCATCTGTCCACACTTGCGAATTGTGGTTATTTGTTATGCCATCTGGTGTGAATCCTATCTCATCTGTAAATATCCATTACTTGTCACAAATAAAACGGCCCAATCTCAACAGTTATTGGTTTCCGGATGTATCATTATAGGAAATTTTGTACTAGTTTTGGCCAATACTACCTCCTGCCAGAATATGTGACACTTTCTTTAAACGGCATGTAAAAATCGTTAAACTACACGGTCTTACGTTATTGGTCGTTCATGGGTGTAGCTTCGTTGTAAAGCTTATCTGCGCTAGGTAGAGCGGTAGTCAGCCACGTACTGTTTGCTGTTCCCCACCACTGAAACCGTCACTGTAGGGCGCTTGAATGGGGACGTTGAATCTAAGTACCGGAACCGAGCTGGGTCCGAAAAACTGGACACGGCTGTTATCCACGCTTCGTTCACGGAGACAGTTCTCACAGCACGTGACTAAGGTGTACTTCCCGCGGGCGGTGTGTTTGTCGGGGGCGTGCCTTTCTACTCCTTGTCAATCAAGAATGGGAATAAGTCGACCACGAAATTTAATAATAAGTCACTCCATCATACAGTGATGTGGTTAGTTTTGCCTTTGTTTTTCTCACACCACTCAAGGGATATCCAGATTTACAAATTTCCGTTGCCTTCCAGCTATTCTCGATGTAGTTTCTTTAGCAACACAGAAGTATTTCTCTGTTGATAGAATAGTGTCAGCAGATGTTAATAAATAGTGCTGGCATCCATGGAAGTGCCTTGCCGCCTGTTATATTTGCTTGCAAGGCCATGTTAGATCTGAGAATTTACATTCTCGGATACAAGAAAGTGATCCTCGACAGCCGGAATTAAATGCGCACTCAAAGACTCGGTGAGTGCAAAGTGAAACCTAACACTTTTTCATGTAGCATTTAAAAATAAGCAGTTCAGTCCAATGTATCACAAGAAACTAATGTTTTTCTCACATTCGTACTGTAAGTGATTGAGAACAAGCAGCATATCTAAGTTGTCACAGCTGGTTACCTCTCTGTTGACTGTATTCCACTGCAGTTAGTTGTTGAAGAGGTTCCTTAGTTAACATGAGTTCTTTACTAAACGCACGTACATCATGTTGAGTGAATGTTCCAGATTTAAATAATGAACACAGTTTCTGATTGAATTTTCAACAAATATACCGTTCATTTCTGTTCTTCACAATTCGTTTCTTTCGGCCATAATTCCATATCGCAAAAGACTTGTGCCAAATCTGCTTCACTACTCGAACAAAAATAGGTTTGACGAAGATGGCGTGATAAACAAAGGTGATGTATACCAGAGATGTAAACCGAATATTGCCAAGTATTTATATTTTAATGCCATTAAGTTTCCAAATTACGATCTGGATTCTAATACATTTCCTAGTATAAATATTCCCATGGAATACTTAGTGTTAAAAATTTACAGTGATACATTTAAGTGTAGAAAGTTTGCAATCTGATGAAAATACACTCCTGGAAATGGAAAAAAGAACACATTGACACCGGTGTGTCAGACCCACCATACTTGCTCCGGACACTGCGAGAGGGCTGTACAAGCAATGATCACACGCACGGCACAGCGGACACACCAGGAACCGCGGTGTTGGCCGTCGAATGGCGCTAGCTGCGCAGCATTTGTGCACCGCCGCCGTCAGTATCAGCCAGTTTGCCGTGGCATACGGAGCTCCATCGCAGTCTTTAACACTGGTAGCATGCCGCGACAGCGTGGACGTGAACCGTATGTGCAGTTTGAGCGAGGGCGTATAGTGGGCATGCGGGAGGCCGGGTGGACGTACCGCCGAATTGCTCAACACGTGGGGCGTGAGGTCTCCACAGTACATCGATGTTGTCGCCAGTGGTCGGCGGAAGGTGCACGTGCCCGTCGACCTGGGACCGGACCGCAGCGACGCACGGATGCACGCCAAGACCGTAGGATCCTACGCAGTGCCGTAGGGGACCGCACCGCCACTTCCCAGCAAATTAGGGACACTGTTGCTCCTGGGGTATCGGCGAGGACCATTCGCAACCGTCTCCATGAAGCTGGGCTACGGTCCCGCACACCGTTAGGCCGTCTTCCGCTCACGCCCCAACATCGTGCAGCCCGCCTCCATTGGTGTCGCGACAGGCGTGAATGGAGGGACGAATGGAGACGTGTCGTCTTCAGCGATGAGAGTCGCTTCTGCCTTGGTGCCAATGATGGTCGTATGCGTGTTTGGCGCCGTGCAGGTGAGCGCCACAATCAGGACTGCATACGACCGAGGCACACAGGGCCAACACCCGGCATCATGGTGTGGGGAGCGATCTCCTACACTGGCCGTACACCACTGGTGATCGTCGAGGGGACACTGAATAGTGCACGGTACATCCAAACCGTCATCGAACCCATCGTTCTACCATTCCTAGACCGGCAAGGGAACTTGCTGTTCCAACAGGACAATGCACGTCCGCATGTATCCCGTGCCACCCAACGTGCTCTAGAAGGTGTAAGTCGACTACCCTGGCCAGCAAGATCTCCGGATCTGTCCCCCATTGAGCATGTTTGGGACTGGATGAAGCGTCGTTTCACGCGGTCTGCACGTCCAGCACGAATGCTGGTTCAACTGAGGCGCCAGGTGGAAATGGCA
The DNA here is from genome assembly GCF_023864275.1 of Schistocerca cancellata. Lineage (NCBI taxonomy): Eukaryota > Metazoa > Arthropoda > Insecta > Orthoptera > Acrididae > Schistocerca > Schistocerca cancellata. The sequence goes on along the minus strand of NC_064626.1, from coordinate 1,114,104,819 downwards.
TGGCAAGCCGTTCCACAGGACTACATCCAGCATCTCTACGATCGTCTCCATGGGAGAATAGCCGCCTGCATTGCTGCGAAAGGTGGATATACACTGTACTAGTGCCGACATTGTGCATGCTCTGTTGCCTGTGTCTATGTGCCTGTGGTTCTGTCAGTGTGATCATGTGATGTATCTGACCCCAGGAATGTGTCAATAAAGTTTCCCCTTCCTGGGACAATGAATTCACGGTGTTCTTATTTCAATTTCCAGGAGTGTATGTTGTTATTAATGTGGCTTGGATGGGACAGTACCACATGCTTTTGCAATTCTTTTGGAAACTGGTTTGTACAGAATATGAAAAATAAAACTAATTCTCTGCTTGACTAAAGTTAACAAAATGAACGTACCGACACCGCGTCGTGAAAATAAGTCAGCAGTCTGGTATCCTGCGGAACGAAACTGCCTACTCCTGAAAACATTACAAGAGGTACTTCTAAAATCGGAAGCGACCCAGAAAATTTAGCTTGCTAAAATTGAAATTCCTCCTTGTATCAACCCATAGGACGTTTTTGCTGGATGTTGCTTACAACTCCATGATTGTAAAGACTAAGAAGGGTAATTGGACTACGTTTGAGTTGCCGTCGACTAGTGTGTATCATGACGCTCGTACGACATCTCTTGTCAAAGGAGTCTCATTCTCAGTGCTGAGTTTTGAGATCACGGCTGAATCTTGCACTGCTTGCTTGGCAACTTGGGAGGTAGTCAGATGACGCCGTCCTACAACCTGCTTGTAGTATCTGATGTGAAAGGATTACCAGGGTCGTGGAGTGTGGCAAAGGGTTGAACTCAGGCTAATGAGTCCGGGGGGGGGGGGGCCTTTGGTCATAGAGATGGCAAGGCGTTGCGCTAAGACTAATCAGTCTAGAGGAGTATATCAGGGCTGTATCTGTTTAGTGTGAATAATTGTGATAGGTTTTTGTGCATGCAGTGTTGTGCTTGCGCAATAACTGATGGGTGCGGAACGAAAGAACGGGAGAGGGTGAAACCGAGTACCAGATAGGTTACGCGAAGAGGGCCATCAAGTTTTACGTGCAGGCCCTAGACATCAATAGATATCGCAAACAAAACTTAGAATTCATTCCCGAAATTAAAAACCCGACCACACCATAACACCATCGCCTCCGCATTTTACTGTTGGCACTACACACGCTGGAAGACGTTCACCGGGCATTCGCCTTACCCACACCACGCTATCGGATCGTCACGTTGTGGATCGTGATTCTTCACTCCACACAACGTTTTTCCACTGTTCAATCGTCCAATGTTTACGCTCCTTACACCAAGCGAGGCGTCGTGTAGCATTTACCGGCGTGATGCGTGGCTTATGAGCAGCCGCTCGACCATGAAATCCAAGTTTGCTCACCTCCCGCCTAACTGTCATAGTGCTTGCAGGGGGTCCTGACACAGTTTGGAATTCCTGTGTTATGGTCTGGATAGATGTCTGCTTATTACACATTACGACCCTCTTCAACTGTCTGCGGTCTCCGTCAGTCAACATACGAGGTCGGCCTGTACGCTTTTGTGCTGTACCTGTCGCTTCACGTTTCCAATCACTATCACATCGGAAACAGTGGACCTAGCGATGTTTAGGAGTGTGGAAATCTCGAGTACAGACGTATGACACGAAGTGACACCCACTCACCTGACCACGTTCGAAGTGTGTGAGTTCCGCGGAGCGCCTCATTCTGCTCCCTCACGATGTCTAATGACTTGTCAGGTCGCTGATATGGAGTACCTGGCTGTAGGTGGCAGCACAATCCACCTAATGTGAAAAACGTATGTTTTTGAGGGTGTCCGGATACTTTTGATCACATAGTGTAGGCGGAAGTGAAGAAAGTTATTCTAAAAATGGTGGTATTTGATCAGCATTCTCTGAAAGGAACCTAGTTGGAACACAGTGCAATTTCGAGGGTATCCACTTTTAAGTTACTTATTTTCGCATCTATTCTTCATTAGAGTTCTGGAATATTTACTGCATCTCCTTTGGTGTAGGAATTTCGGAAATCTGTCTTTAGTAAATTCATTTTAATGGCGCTGTCATCGGTACGCTATCGCGCACTGAGGGTGTTAGTTGTATTTTGCCCCCTTTATTTTACATAAGACTAAGGTATGTGGTGACGGAAGTTTATTGTGGAGGCTATTAAAAGCATAGTGATAATGGCGGAGCTAGTAGGCCTGAGCGCGGTGCAGATTCTGCTGTGGCCGGCGGCGGCAGTGGTGTCGGCGGCGACAATTGAGGCCGGCCTTGAGACTGTTGACCCGCAGCTGCGACACGTATGGGCGCCGCGTGTGACCCGGCCGAGAGCCGAGGTGCGGTCAGCCGGGCGACTCCGGCCCAGCCGCAGCGCACCCGCGCTTGCCTGCTGCTATCCAAAGTTAACAGTCCCATCTCTGCTGTGCGTAGCGTCTCCAGGCCATGTTAGGGATCATAGAAATACAGGGTTATTACAAATGATTGAAGCGATTTCACAGCTCTACAATAACTTTATTATTTGAGATATTTTCACAATGCTTTGCACACACATACAATAACTCAAAAAGTTTTTTTAGGCATTCACGAATGTTCGATATGTGCCACTTTAGTAATTCGGCAGACATCAAGCCGATAATCAAGTTCCTCCCGCACTCTGCGCAGCATGTCCCCATCAATGAGTTCGAAAGCATCGTTGATGCGAGCTCGCAGTTCTGGCACGTTTCTTGGTAGAGGAGGTTTAAACACTGAATCTTTCACATAACCCCACAGAAAGAAATCACATGGGGTGAAGTCGGAAGAACGTGGAGCCCATGACATGAATTGCTGATCATGATCTCCACCACGACCGATCCATCGGTTTTCCAATCTCCTGTTTAAGAAATGCCGAACATCATGATGGAAGTGCAGTGGAGCACCATCCTGTTGAAAGATGAAGTCGGCGCTGTCGGTCTCCAGTTGTGGCATGAGCCAATTTTCCAGCATGTCCAGATACACGTGTCCTGTACCGTTTTTTTCGCAGAAGAAAAAGGGGCCGTAAACTTTAATCGGTGAGAGTGCACAAAACACGTTAACTTTTGGTGAATTGCGAATTTGCTGCACGAATGCGTGAGGATTCTCTACCGCCCAGATTCGCACATTGTGTCTGTTCACTTCACCATTAAGAAAAAATGTTGCTTCATTAGTGAAAACAAGTTTCGCACTGAACACATCCTCTTCCATGAGCTGTTGCAACCGCGCCGAAAATTCAAAGCGTTTGACTTTGTCATCGGGTGTCAGGGCTTGTAGCAATTGTAAACGGTAAGGCTTCTGCTTTAGCCTTTTCCGTAAGATTTTCCAAACCGTCGGCTGTGGTACGTTTAGCTCCCTGCTTGCTTTATTCGTCGACTTCCGCGGGCTACGCGTGAAACTTGCCCGCACGCGTTCAACCATTTCTTCGCTCACTGCAGGACGACCCGTTGATTTCCCCTTACAGAGGCATCCAGAAGCTTTAAACTGCGCATACCATCGCCGAATGGAATTAGCAGTTGGTGGATCTTTCTTGAATTTCGTCCTGAAGTGTCGTTGCACTGTTATGACTGACTGATGTGAGTGCATTTCAAGCACGACATACGCTTTCTCGGCTCCTGTCGCCATTTTGTCTCACTGCGCTCTCGAGCGCTCTGGCGGCAGAAACCTGAAGTGCGGCTTCAGCCGAACAAAACTTTATGAGTTTTTCTACGTATCTGTAGTGTGTCGTGAACATATGTCAATGAATGGAGCTACAGTGAATTTATGAAATCGCTTCAATCATTTGTAATAGCCCTGTATAGTCGACCCTTGCTAATTCGAAACTTGACAAGGTTATGTAATTCCCATAAATAACGGGCCGCCGATTTGCGTACGCGGTGATGGCGCCAGACAGCGACCAATATGGGATCTATAGGATTTACATCATGCGAATATGGTCGCCGAGACATCAACGAGAGTTCGCTATAATGCTCCTCAAACCACCGTGACACGACTCTGGCTCCGAGATACGGACAGGTATACTGCTGAGAGGTGACATCATGTGGGAAGACATCAAGCATGAAGGGATGCAGGTGGTCCGCAGCTGTCAGCATCTTCGGTTACTACCACGGGTCACATGCAAGCGCAGGTGAATGTCTGCTGTAGCATAATACTGCTCCCATCAGCCTGCATCCGTGGCGCGCTGCACGTTTCGAGCAGCCGTTCACTTCACTGACGGCGCTTGTGGAGACGGCCACCGAGCTCGTGTAGCAAAAATGTGATTCACCCGAAGAGCCGACACGTTTCCATTGATCGGTGGTGGAATCTCGATGGTCCCGTGCCCACTGCAATCGTAATTGACGGTGTCGTTGGATCAGCAATTGAAAACATAGCAGTTGTCTGATACGAAGTCCATGTTAGACAATGTACGATGAACGGTGTGCTCTGAAACAGTTGTGCGTGCACCAGTAATGTGCTTTTTCGGCAGAGATGCCACAGATCACCATCTACTGCATTTTACAGAGCAGAAATGCCTTAGAACCCCACGTTCTGTGAAAAGTCGTCGACGGCCAACCACTTGGCGCCTAGCCCTTCTACGTCTTTTCGTTTATGCTCACGACAGTAGCACGTGAACATTTGACCAGCTTCGCCGTTTTCCTGTCAAAGTCGCTTACCTCAGTGGATTTCCCCATTTGCAACCCGTATCTCACTAGGTGATCCCCCGTCCGTGTCTGCTCCGCTTACGTACTTTTGCTATCGTGTCACGTGCCCGCAGCGTCCATCGTTGCGATGGACAGTCGTAATGTTTTGGCAGTTCAGTGTATAATTCTAAGTCAGCGGGTATGCAACACTAGGCAATTCGAATTGTTTCTGTCAGTTGTTCAGATAATTATTTTGTCATTCAGCTCCTCGCGACACTTTTGCTTTTTCAAGAATACAGTACATAAATTAGTTGTAAAAGAGTACTTGAAAGAAATACAAGTGTTTGACTTTCGCAGGAAAGAAACAGGTTTTGATACCATGGATTATGGGAGTGGGAAAAAAGAGCATATTGCGAAAACTTTCAAAATGCAGGTATCCTTGCTGTCAACAATCTGGGAGCAGAAAGGCAAGATTGCTGAAAACGTATCGTAAGGAGGGAGGAAGCGGCACCTAGGTGAGTTCCCGCGTCTTGAAGAATGCGTTTTGAAACGGCTTAGTCAGTCTAGAGGACGAAGCATACCTGCTGGAGGTTATACGCTTCAAACAAGGCTAAGTTGTTCGCTTTTTGTCCGGGCATTTAAGGGTTCGCCGCTACTAGTGTGTGGTCCCCTAGCTGTAAAAAAAAAAAAAAAAAAAAAAAAAAAAAAAAAATATTCGTTTCTATGAAGACTTGGAGAAAGCTCGATATTCAATGAAAGCTTGTTCAGAACGGAAAAATGAACGAAATTGAAATTTTCGTACGTATTCTCGGAAATTTGTATGTTCCTTTGTCAGAAATGTTACAATAAATCAAAATAATTAAGAAGCCAGAAATGCAACTTCCTTTCAATTTGAGTTCTAATTGTTACTTTCGTACTTGATTTTGTAAGGAAATACAGATATTACTGAAACTACGCTGCAGTTATCTAACTTATACTCTTTATACGAATTCTCCAGATTGTACTGCGATAAGTCAAACTGTCGTTAAATCGAACTCTCAATTATTCTAACTTTTTGTTTGGTCCCTTGGATTTCGAATTATTGAGAATCGATTGTGCTCTGATAAAATTCATAGCATTGGGGGCTTGACTGGCTAAAAACACTGTTCCTTCTAGGAGTTCATTCACGATGCTTAGCCGGCCGGAGTGGCCGAGCGGTTCTAGGCGCTTCAGTCTGGAACCGCGCCGGACCGCTACGGTAGCATGTTCGAATCCTGCCTCGGGCATGGATGTGTGTGATGTCCTTAGGTTAGTTAGGTTTAAGTAGTTCTAAGTTCTAGGGGACTGATGACCGCAGATGTTAAGTCCCATAGTGCTCAGAGCCATTGTTAACTTTTGTGCTACCAGTAGTTCCCCATTTCGTTATAACTCCGATGATGTCACCTCAAATCGGTACTGTACTTACTCCCTGCAAATAGCTGTAAACTGCGTAACATAGTGTTCCATCGCATATAACTTCCGTAGGTTTCCTGATGACGTTTGCTATCCTCACTGAAATTGAGGTCCTGTTAAATGGAATTAACAGTCCAAAGAGCACAGAATATGGATTCAGATTAAACCGAAGAAAGACGGAGTAATGAGGAGTAGCAAAAAGGAGATTAGCTTGAAACTTAACTTCAAAACTGCGGACTTCGTAGTAGACGCAGTTAAGGAATTGTGCTACCTTTAAAGCAACGTAACTCATGACGGGCGAAGCAAGGATTGCATAAAAAAGAAAGTAGCAGAGGACATTTCTGGTCGAAAGAAGTCTGCTGGCATCATACAGCGACTTCAGTTTGAGGAAGAAATTTCTGAGAATGTGCATTTCATTGTATGAAAGTCGGAAAAGAATAAAATCGAGGGATTTGAGATATGACGCTTTCGAAGGATGTTAAAAATTATGTTCAATCGGAAGATAAGAAAATGTATAGGCTCCCGTGTTACGACATCAGGGAATAAAGTCAGTGGTGTTAGAGACATTTGTAGATGGGAAAGACAGAGTTGCGAATACATGCAACAGGTTATCTAAGACTTTGGGTGTCACTGGTACACCGAGAGGAAGAAGAGTAAGTCATAAGGGGCCGCAACAAACCAGTCAGAAGACTGACGAAAAAAATATTCCTTTACTGGTGGAGCGTGAATATAATAATGGCTTCTATTTCTCTGTGCGAACTGTTGTTAATAAAATTTTATTTCCATTCTATTCAAGGAAGCAAGCCGAAGATTATTCGTTGGTTTTATACTAAAAACTGCGTTTGGAAATTTCTTAACTATGTTTCCGCTGTACATTAGGTGGCTTTTTGGAATGTCTACCAGTTCAAATACTTTGAGTTCTACTGGACGTCGCGCAGGATTTTGAAGAGTGGTGGAATTTCCAGCACTGTTCGGCGTCCGTAGACTGCAAAAATTGATTCTTCATTATGCAGCAGTGGAAGCATCCATTTGAATCGTAAATGTGTTTGCATTGTTGTTTTATTTTCTCTTGACGACGGAAACTGTGAAGCAGAGCGGCTCGCAGAGGAACCCTGATAGCGTCGACTCATTAAGGGGCTCGTAACACCCCTTTCTTCGAAATGTACTCGTTGTAAGTGCCCGTAGCGGCGTATATTGTGCTACGCCATATAACTATAATTTTACTGACAGTTTGTCAATTTTATGTCAGTTCCAGAGTCTATAATTTTGTATGGTTTAAATATTATCTTCCATTGAAGTGTTTTATATGACGAGAGCATTTTACTCGTAAATCTGTTCATTTGTTACTACGTGTGAGTGTAGTCTCCTCATAAATCTGTTTGCTATAATAATCATTTATTCTTCGCGTTTCTCTATGTTAATGGTTTTGTAATCTTTTTAGATTATTGTCTGTATTTTCTGATGAAGAAGCCCGTAGTCGGTGTCGAAACCAGGTTAGAGTAAAATTGTGTTGCAAGCAGTTGGCTGTATTATACAAGTCATATTTAGTAAAGATTAATAAAAGTTTCGAGGTTGCTCTTCTGATATTTGTTGTCTATTAAGTATTCCGCAAACATTTAATTATTTCCTTTTATTAACTAATTTATTTTTATGCTTAATATATGTACCACAACTTACGACCCCAGTACCTTTTCATTTTTCAATTTAACCCCGCTTCGTCTTAAAATCAGTGTGAGTTGTTAAAGAGATGCACATTCGAGGCGCACTAAAACTTTACGAAACGCTCAATACATCAACAATTGTTCATTCTAAGAACATTGCACGCCGTTAAACTATAAAATTTCTGTGGACTGTATATTTATTTTGAACCTAGATCTGTGCATATAGCTTAACGCGGAGTGCGCTTGCTTACGAGACAGGGAGATGAAACAGCCCACATAGGATTAAAAGTCTTTGGTCTGGCATCATCATCTTCATCTTCATCATCATCACATCATAGCAAACACATGTAGTCGATTAGATTTGTCATCCAAATCACCTGTGAGCAGCTCATATCACTTCGTCTCACCATTCCCTTTTCTTTCCAACACTGCCTCAATAGCTGTCCACCGCCAATTTTCTTCAAAATGAAGTGTCGTACGATGGACTAGTTACCTCCAGGATGAACAGTCGGGAGCTGTAATATTGGTCAATGGAAACAGCATCATGCACACAAACATACATCATAACAACACACATATAACCTGTAGTACTACGTCTAGTTTTAGTAACAGAAATACAGAAAACAGAAAAACATACGTCATAACTACACACATATAACGTGTAGTACTATGTCTAGTTTTAGTAACAGAAATAGCGCAATGGGTATATCCTACATAAGCGCTTAAAAGTTGTAGTAAGTAGTAACAGTTCTTAGACAGTAGAAACAAGTGCACACAGAGTCACTTATGGTGTATTTCATATAGAAATGCAACAAATAATTTTATACGCTACTTCAGGCGGGACAGACTCGATGTTTCTGCCGATGCCCTCACACCAGGAATAACAACAACACGAACTATGATTAAAATGTTATGTTTTGTTTCAACAGTAAAAGAATTTTTGCAATTCATCCCTTTCCTAAAATGGTTCACATGGCTCTAAGCACTGTGGGACTTAACATCTGAGCTCATCAGTCCCTAACCTAAGGACAGCACACACATCCATGTCCGAGGCCGGATTCGAACCTGCGAGCGAAGCAGCAGCGCGGTTCCAGACTGAAGCGCGTAGAACAGCTCGGCCACAGCGGCTGGCTCCCTTTCCTATATTTCAGTTATTTTCTTCGAAATTACTAACATTTAGTGTTTTAACACTCCCTATTCCTACAACTAATTTAATTTTCTTTGTAACTCATTGTTATTACCCTTGTTTTATTGCTGAAACAAATTTTCCTAGCAATGTAGAACTATCTACTACCGCATGTAAAATTATATAATGTACGACCTGCTTTTTAAAATGTCAGACAGCAGGTCTTTAAATATGCAATAAATGAAATGAAATGGGACGAATTAATGTGACACAGTTCCATATTGGCCTTAGTTACTTCCTTAAATAGTTTGCTCTAACGTGCCATACAGTGTTTCCTCACTATTAACTCATAGTAACACATTTGTTTCGGAATTCGAATGTTGGGCAAGCTAACTATATAACCTGTTTAAGCATGGTCCGGTATGTTGACAGCCTGAATGATTTTTAGGCGGTTTCCCAAGCTCGGTTAGGCAAATGCTGGACTGGTTCCCAGTTTCTGCCTGCTCAGAAAACACGTAACACAAACAGGTAAAACACGATAACACGCAGAAGGAAGTTGTGCAATTCACAGACAGAAGGTGCACACAATTTTAGGTTAATTGAGGACACTGGCGGTAGGAAGGGCATCCGGCCCACAAGTGAAAACAAATCTCGGGACATAATCCAGAAAGAAAAAGAAAGGACGAAGAAGATTGATTTTGAACCTGTTCCCATCCTTTGAAATTTGTATTTTTTAATCGAACTTGTATCGTTTTAACTGCAGTTTGTACACTTTCCCTGCAGTGTTCAGCAGGTAGTGTCCCAGTCGCATGCCTTGCTTGTTGTGGCGGTGTCACATCGTCTGCTGCTCACGTCCAGCAGTGTGAGTCACGTAATTCTAATGAGGCCGGTTCCTGGTTGACTCAGTGCCGTGACAGCTATTACGGGGAACAGCCGCTCTGCAATTACAAAGCACACACAACTCAGATTCCTCGCCGCATTTCTCTGTGTCACACCTCCCGCAAACTATTCTGCACAAATAGATCAACAATAAGTATAGAAAACATAGTGATCTTTTCGTCTGACAATACATAGATAGTCTGTATAATTGGAACTGGCAAACTTCCATCACTTGCACGTTAGTCACTATCTTTTTTTCCCATAGGAGTCCCATCTTGAGATGACTATGGGAATGTTTCCAGACGAGCCTAAAAAGAAAAACGAAATAACAGTGATAACACTAAACAGATTCAGGAGGACGTAGGTTGCAGTAGGTACTGGAAGATGAAGAACCTTGCACGGGATAGAGTAGCATGGAGAGCTGCATCAAACCAATCTCTCGACTGAAGACCGCAGCAACAACAACGTAAATCACGAAGAGACAAAAAGACGATGGATAGCCCAATACTGGATGTGAAGAAGATCATGGTATGATCATGAAACAATCGTTGAGTGCACCCGCAGACTATTGTTAACAGACACAACAAAAGGAGGAAAAGCCATATAAGTGTTTGAAAGTTTTTCTATCGTGATTGTACGATAAATTGGAATGGGAACTGTTTCCAGGTTATTATCTGAGGTGCTATGGTGCAGAATAACAATATCCGGAGAAGAGGTCCGCCACTAACAATAGATCAAACAAAAAGGATTAAACTTGTAAGCATTTGCTAAAAATTTCGCTGTCGATAGATCTCAGCAACAAGGAAACATTAACTCGCACTAAAGGAAAAAGTCAGTAAAATACTGAATTCTTAAGAAGAGATTATTGCGTTTCGAACCGGTCGGTGTGGCCGAGTGGTTCTATGCGCTTCAGTCTGGAACCGTGCGACCGCTACGGTCGCAGGTTCGAATCCTACCTCGGGTATGGGTGTGTGTGATGTCCTTAGGTTAGTTAGGTTTAAGTTGTTCTAAGTTCTAGGGGACTGATGACCTCAGCTGTGAAGTCCCATAGTGCTCAGAGCCATTTTTTTCGTGTTTCGACCGTATCATGCCCTTTAGAGAAGGATAAGCTTGAAAGATATATAGACGGAGAAAGCTGTCCAAGTAGTTCACAGGAGGCATAAGCAGCAGAATATCACACAGATAATATGGAGCAGAACCTAGTTGGAATTTTATCGCTGGTTTCGTGAGCTCGTACACTGGCACCTTTTGCAAACGTGGTTACTAACATACAACACTATAGTATGCTAACTGTCGCGTCTAACCGTGACACAAAGATGGAAAACCGCAGTTGATATCGGTCAGTTTAGTGACTGCGCCTGCAAATTCATCTCGCATCGTTTCGAAATGAAATGCCATCGGATAGGCGGTTTAACGATCTGCCTGACCATTTATTCAAACAATATCTTCTGCATTTCCGTCTTACAGTTGACTATGGGACACGTAGATTTCAGAATTTCGCAACAGATTATATATGAAGCTACGAATTACATTCATCCAACATACTGAAACCGATACTCGAGAACCAACAGTCACAAACACTTAACATGATACACCGGTTCTCGCACTATCTCTGGAAAACTGTGTAAGTTCCAGTTGAGAATTTGTTAAATCCACAGCATCAATTGCGAATAATGTTTATCAGGGTAATTTGCCGCTGTTAGTGAAGAGGGTTTAATCAAAATTCAGGTTGTTTCATCAGCAGTTGTTCACATATTCTCATTGTTTCCGTTCATGCCAAATCTTAAAACGTTCGTATTTTGTGACACGATTGGACGTAGAAACATTTTCTTCAGATGGAACGTAGTAACATTTTCTTCAGAGTTTCGCTTTGGCTATGTAAGTGATACGCTAGAAAATAGAATGGCTTGATCTACCACTGAGCTTTCCTATTAGAGATCGTACGACAGCTCTTATTCACTCGGTAAGAAAATTATGCGATATGTGTAAAATCTAAATTGTTTTAATATAAATATTCTGTTCATCATACCGGGATATAAATGTTGATTATTTTGTCAAATTCGATCACAGATTGAATGTGAAATAATTTTCATTAGTCGGTGTAGCGTCACGAAGTACATTGACGGAGAAAAAATCGTCAAGAAACTGAAATTTCGAGAATACATTTGTCTAGGTAGCATATTTAAGTGATTAACATTGCCAAATTATAGGGTAATGTTAGCGAGCGATGAACTATGGGAAATGTGAAATGTTGGTACATTAATAACCGGTGTAACTGCCAGAATGGTGAATGCAAGTGTTACAGACGTGCCGGATGTCAGTTTACGGGATGGTATTCCATGCTTGTTCCACTTGGTCGGTCAATACCTGGATGGTTAATACTGGTTGTGGATGACGCTGGAGCAGTTGTCCAAAGATGTGCCATATGTGCTCGATTGGAGACAGATCTGGTGATCGATCAGGCCAAGGCAACATGTCGACGCACTGTAGACCATGTTGCCGTACAAAAGCACTACATGGGCGAGCCAAGAGGGAATAATAAGAGTGGAAGATCAACAACGAAGTGCTCGGATTAAAAAGGGTGTAAGACAGAGGTTTAGTCTTTCGCTCCTACTGTTCATTGTATACACCGAAGAAGCAATGATGGATATGAAAGAAAGGTTCAAGAGTGGAATTAAAATTCAAGGCTAAAGGATATCAACGATACGATTCACTGACGATATTGGTATCTTCAGTGAAAGTGAAGAAGAACGACAGGATCTGCTGAATGGAATGAGAAATCTAATGAATGCAGAATATGGATTGACAGTAAATCGAAGAAAGACGAAAGTAATGGGAAGTGCAGAGATGAAAACAGCGAGAAACTTAACATCAGGGTTGGAGGTAGTGAAGTAGATAAAGTTAAGGAATTCTGCTGCCGATGCAGGAAAATAACACAGAATGGACAAAGCAGGGAGGAGATAAAAAGCACATTAACACTGGCAAAAAGAACATTCAGGACAAGAGAAATCAGCAAAATAACACGTAACGGATGAAGCAGGGGGGAGATAAAAAGCACATTAACACTGGCAAAAAGAACATTCGGGACAAGAGAAGTCAGCAAAATAACACGTAACAGACGAAGCAGGGAGGAGATAAAAAGCACATTAACACTGGCAAAAAAAACATTTGGGACAAGAGAAGTCAGCAAAATAACACGTAACGGACGAAGCAAAAAATGGTTCAAATGGTTCTGAGCACTATGGGACTTAACTTCTGAGGTCATTAGCCCCTTGAACTTAGAACTACTTAAACCTAACTAACCTAAGGACATCACACACATCCATACCCAAGGCAGCATTCGAACCTGCGACCGTAGCGGTCGCGCGGTTCCAGACTGTAGCGCCTAGAACCGCTCGGCCACACCGGCTGGTCGAACGAAGCTGGGAAGAGGTAAAAAGCACATTAAAGCTGGCAAAAAGAATATTCGTGACAAGAGAAGTCAGCAAATTGACACGTAATGGACGAAGCAGGGAGGAGATAAAAAGCACATTAACACTGACAAAAAGAACATGCTGGCCAAGAGAAGTCTACCAGTATCAAACAAAGGCCTCAATTGGAGGAATAAATTTCTGAGGCTGTGCGCTTTGAGCACAGCATTGTACGATAGTGAAACATGGACTGTGGGGAAACCGGAGTAGAAGAGAATCGAAGTACACTCCTGGAAATGGAAAAAAGAACACATTGACACCGGTGTGTCAGACCCACCATACTTGCTCCGGACACTGCGAGAGGGCTGTACAAGCAATGATCACACGCACGGCACAGCGGACACACCAGGAACCGCGGTGTTGGCCGTCGAATGGCGCTAGCTGCGCAGCATTTGTGCACCGCCGCCGTCAGTGTCAGCCAGTTTGCCGTGGCATACGGAGCTCCATCGCAGTCTTTAACACTGGTAGCATGCCGCGACAGCGTGGACGTGAACCGTATGTGCAGTTGACGGACTTTGAGCGAGGGCGTATAGTGGGCATGCAGGAGGCCGGGTGGACGTACCGCCGAATTGCTCAACACGTGGGGCGTGAGGTCTCCACAGTACATCGATGTTGTCGCCAGTGGTCGGCGGAAGGTGCACGTGCCCGTCGACCTGGGACCGGACCGCAGCGACGCACGGATGCACGCCAAGACCGTAGGATCCTACGCAGTGCCGTAGGGGACCGCACCGCCACTTCCCAGCAAATTAGGGACACTGTTGCTCCTGGGGTATCGGCGAGGACCATTCGCAACCGTCTCCATGAAGCTGGCCTACGGTCCCGCACACCGTTAGGCCGTCTTCCGCTCACGCCCCAACATCGTGCAACCCGCCTCCAGTGGTGTCGCGACAGGCGTGAATGGAGGGACGAATGGAGACGTGTCGTCTTCAGCGATGAGAGTCGCTTCTGCCTTGGTGCCAATGATGGTCGTATGCGTGTTTGGCGCCGTGCAGGTGAGCGCCACAATCAGGACTGCATACGACCGAGGCACACAGGGCCAACACCCGGCATCATGGTGTGGGGAGCGATCTCCTACACTGGCCGTACACCACTGGTGATCGTCGAGGGGACACTGAATAGTGCACCGTACATCCAAACCGTCATCGAACCCATCGTTCTACCATTCCTAGACCGGCAAGGGAACTTGCTGTTCCAACAGGACAGTGCACGTCCGCATGTATCCCGTGCCACCCAACGTGCTCTAGAAGGTGTAAGTCAACTACCCTGGCCAGCAAGATCTCCGGATCTGTCCCCCATTGAGCATGTTTGGGACTGGATGAAGCGTCGTCTCACGCGGTCTGCACGTCCAGCACGAACGCTGGTCCAACTGAGGCGCCAGGTGGAAATGGCATGGCAAGCCGTTCCACAGGACTACATCCAGCATCTCTACGATCGTCTCCATGGGAGAATAGCAGCCTGCATTGCTGCGAAAGGTGGATATACACTGTACTAGTGCCGACATTGTGCATGCTCTGTTGCCTGTGTCTATGTGCCTGTGGTTCTGTCAGTGTGATCATGTGATGTATCTGACCCCAGGAATGTGTCAATAAAGTTTCCCCTTCCTGGGACAATGAATTCACGGTGTTCTTATTTCAATTTCCAGGAGTGTATTTGAGATGATGGAAAACACTGACAAGAAGAAGAGACAGGATGATAGGACAACCGTTAAAACATCCGGGAATAACTGCCATGGCACTAGAGGGAGCTGTATAGGGTAAAAGCTGTAGAGGAAGACACAGATTGGAATGCATCCAGCAAATAATTGAGGACGTAGGCACCAAGTGCTACTATGAGATGAAGAGATTGGCACAGGAGAGAAATTCAGTGGCTGGCCGGAGTGGCGGTGCGGTTCTAGGCGCTACATTCTGTTGCCGAGCGACCGCTCCGGTCGCAGGTTCGAATCCTGCCTCGGGCATGGATGTGTGTGATGTCCTTAGGTTAGTTAGGTTTAAGTAGTTCTAAGTTCTAGGGAACTGATGACCTCAGAAGTTAAGTCCCATAGTGCTCAGAGCCATTTGAACCAAATTCAGTGGCGAGCCGCATCAAACCACTCACAAGACTTAATACTCAAAAACAAAAACAAATAAAATAAAAATAAAGAATGCGGGCGAGGATTATCCTTTTGGGAAACATCCCCTTGGATACTGTTAATGAATGACAGCGCAACAGGTCGAAACATCAGACTGATGTACAAATTTGCAGTCAGGTTGCTTGGGATAACCACGAGAGTGCTCTTTCTGTCATACGAAATCGCACCTTTGGTCGTAAGTAACTCTAGGTATTGGCCCAATGTGTCTAGCACGCAGGTAGACTGGTTTCAGGCCCTCAGATGGCCTCCTCCTAACCCAGGAACGACCATCGCTGGCACCGACGCAGTACCAGCTTTCATCAGAAAATACAACAGACCTCCACTCTGCCCTCCAATGAACTCTCGCTTGACGCTACTGAAGTCGCAAATTTCGGTATTTAGGGTCAATGGAATGCGCGCTACAAGGGGTCTGGCACGGAGCTGTTTTGAGGTAACCGATTTATAACAGTTCGTTGTGACACTGTGGTATCAACTGCTGCTCGAATTGCTGCTGCAAACGCAGTAAGAAGAGCCCAGAGCCATAGATGCTTTCTCTATCGGTAGTATCACGTGGCCGTCAGGAGCCCGTTCTTCTTGCGACTGTACATTCTCTTGACCACCGCTGCTAGAAATCATGTACAGTGACTACATTCCTGCAAAGTCTTTCTGCACTGTCACTTAAGGAACATCCAGCTTCTTTTAGCCCTGTTACACGACCTCGGTTCAGACTGAGTAGGGTGTTGGTAATGGCGTCTTTATCGCTTTAAAGGCATTACTGACTAACATCAACTGATTACGTCCAATCTCAAAGCTAACTAACGCTCACGACCATTACAGAGTATTTAAAGCAAACCTCTTTTGCGTGCTCATAGAGCCGAGACTAGCGCCACTATTACGTGACTGGGATGAAATTTGAATAGCTATCATCTTAAAATGCAGGAACACGCATACCAACTTTCGTTTGTGTCGCACTGCCCAACCTTGGTGTTGCGATTTTTTCCCATCAGTGTATTATACTCTGTGGAGACGAGAGAGAGAGGGAGAGAGAGAGAGAGAGAGAGAGAGAGAGAGAGAGAGAGAGAGAGACGGCCGGAGTGGCCGAGCGGTTAAAGGCGCTACAGTCTGGAACCGCACGCCCGCTACGGTCGCAGGTTCGAATCCTGCCTCGGGCATGGATGTGTGTGATGTCCTTAGGTTAGTTAGGTTTAAGTAGTTCTAGGGGACTTATGACCACAGCAGTTGAGTCCCATAGTGCTCAGAGCCATTTTTTTTTTTTTTTTTTTTTTTTTTTGAGAGAGAGAGAATCGTTGGCTCTGAAGTACTCATCGGTTGTTGAGCTTGAAGTCAGAACTGGTAATTTTGTAGTGAGAAGCTACTAACCGTAAGACAACAACTGTTATTTGTAGCGTATATGGATAAATATCAGCGCGATAGAAATGCGCGGCAGTGAAAAACTCGCAGAAGCTCCATTAGTTTTTCAAAAAGTTCGCAGCTAAAGGAATCAACAACCTTCCAGATTAGATAGTTAGGAGCATAAACAGAATGTGCGTATCCTTCACTAGACTATCGAACGGTTAATGCAGTATATGAGTGTCGTGATTACATGTATTCCCCGTCAGAAGTCGTCTCTCACTACTTATTCATTAAGCCTCGCGTTTTTCAGTAAAAGATGAGCTGTAGAAACAAAGCTCCGATTATACGGCAGTTTACAAAAAGCTTTCAGAACCCTTTGTCTGGAATCCATGCTATCAATCTGTAAACTAGAATTCAGGGAGAGGAACACGTGATATCAAAACACTGAGTCTTTCTACCTCGATTTTATTTGAGATGTTAGTTGCAACCACAAGCGTATAAAACAGTTTGTGATATTCGTATTTCACTCATTATTGGGGCAAGATGATATTGGTACATTTTGGGGGAATAGTGCATGGTCCGGTTCCACCCGTCTTTGATCCACGACTCCATATTCCGAGTAAAGAGCACACTTTACAAGAGTACAGTTAACACATAATAACAAGCCGATTACATCCTTCAAGACGGCAGTCACAAGATAGACCGTTAGCGTGGAAAACAAACGTAAAAAGCACATGAAATATTTCACTCAGCTAATGAAGTGAAATTAAAGGGACAGCCACGGGAATAAGGGGACTTTCGGCGGGGACAAACTAAAAAGAAGTCAGTAAAGCCAAGATCAAATCGAAAAACCACATTCCTCTTTAATAAACTGAACGAAAAAACACAAAACTGAATTGAATAATTTGGTTGACCTACATAGACCAAACGAAGACATCGATACTAGGTCCCCTTCCACAAAATAAGAATTGAAAAATGACACGGAGGAATTTCTCCAGAACAAACCGAACAAAAAAGTTCAAAAATCGAATTTTTCGCCTGACCTATGTAGCGCAAACGAATAGTGATACCAGACACCCCCTCCTACCAACACACACACACACACACACACACACACACACACACACACACACACACACACACACGACAACCACATAACGAAAAAATGCAGACAAATTCCTCCAGAATAGCCCAAATAAAAAATACGAAAAGAACAAAAATGGGGTCGAAGATTTCGCTGGACCTATATAGCCCAAACGAAGACTAAGACACAAAACTGTTAATGCTTTCGTGGTCACTTGTTGAGAAATTGCGTGTTGGCTTCTGTCTGGGGTTTTTCGGCCGACGTTTGCTTGATGATCTTTCTGAGTTTCACCAGCAAGAGTGGCAGGCATTGTCAAAGCTCCACCCTCCTATGCTGGCGGCGGAAGAGAGGGATACCTATCGCCCTGCGCAACAAAACAAACACATAGGTGAAAAATAACACAAACGTCCTCTAGAATAAAATAAGAAACAAAAAATGGAAGAAAAACACAATTAGAATGGAATATTTCGCTTTATCTATGTAGTTCAAACGAAGACAAGGTTACCGCCCCCCCCCACAACACACACACACACACACACACACACACACACACACACACACACGCACCACCACCACCACCACCAACAACAACAACAACAACAACAACCACATAATTGAGAAATGGCATATACAAATTCCTCTAAAATAAATCAACAGAGAAATGCTAAACACACACTATTAGACTCATTTCGCTTGACCTGTATAGCTAAAACGAAGACATCGATACCAGATACAGGGCGACAGTTATTGAACTACATGAAGAAAACGTACATTAGTTACAAACTACGGCGTGCATACACTTTATTCAACATGTAGACGTCACTACAGATATTCGGATTTAGGCATATGTCATATTCGATATGCCTGCCATCATTGGCGAAGATGGGGCGCAGACGAATAGCGAATTTTGCATGACCCGCTGAAGTGTCGGAACATCGATGCTATCGATGACCCCCTGAATGGTTGTTTTCAGCTCAGCAGTGGTTTTGGGTTATTGCTGTACACCTTGTCTTTAATATAGCTTGAAAAGGAGTCGCATGTGTTCAGATCCGGAGAATATGGCGGCCAATCGCGGCACACGCCAGTGGCCTCTGGGTACCCCAGAGCCAGAATGCAGTCCCCAAAGTGCTCCTCTAGGACATCAAACACTCTCCAATGGGGTCGAGCTCCGTCTTGCGTGAACCACAACTTGTCGAAGTCAGGATCACTTTGGATAATGGGGATGAAATCGTTTTCCAAAACCTTTACGTACCTTTTGGTAGTCACGTGCAATCAAGGAATATTGCACCGATTATTCCGTGACTGGACGTTGCACACCACACAGTCACCCGTTAAGGGTGAAGAGACTTCTCGATCGTGAAATGCGGATCCTCAGTCCCCCAAAAGCGCCAATTTTGCTTTTTGACGAACCCACCCAAATGAAAGTGGGCTTCGTCACTAAACCAAACCATTCATGCCCATACTAATTCCCATCATGCCCCGCGGCCAGCCGTGCAGTTTGAACGTCCTAACGCAAACCGTTCAGAAGTTATGACGATTTGATTTCATATAGTTCAGTAATTGTCACCGTGTACAACCCTAAGAAACAATGGCTTACAACACAGATTCTTTCAGAATAAACTAAAAGAAATATATATGTATACAAAATTGAATCGCTTCACTAATGAAATCAACAGGTCAAAAACCGGAAATAAACAAGTAACCACTTAATACCAAAGGCTGTCTCATTCAACTGAACTACTGCAAACCACATCACAAAAACAAACATCCACGAAAAAAGTGGGCCACAGGTAAGAGCAACAAATTCTATAAGAACAATCGATTTGATTCCTCAATTTATTGTAAAAACCATTATCGTAAATAATATCGCTAGTCGTTTCATTAACGAATATTTATGCTATGTACTTACATTCCTGGCTCACCTCACACTCGACAAACTTTCCACATTACAAAAGAAGGCAAATATTTCTGAATGAATTATAATCGCTACTTGTTTCTCTATCAACAATTTAAGCTGTGCTCTCAGATCTCACCCTTAATCAACCCTAGTACATCAGGAAATATTTGGAGTAAAGAGCATAGTTTCCAAACATCATACGTTACTCTAGTCACCAATACAACCACAGATAAGATTTAATAACAGGCCGCTTACATCCTTTGCTGTGTAAACTCATGACGTCACACAGAACGTCAGCCGGCCGGAGTGGCCGTGCGGTACTAGGCGCTACAGTCTGGAGCCGAGCGACCGCTACGGTCGCAGGTTCGAATCCTGCCTCGGGCATGGATGTGTGTGATGTCCTTAGGTTTGTTAGGTTTAATTAGTTCTAAGTTCTAGGCGACTGATGACCTCAGAACTTAAGTCGCATAGTGATCAGAGCCATTTAAAACCAACAGAACGTCATGGCTCAAAGCGAACGGGTCGAATCGGTCAGTGTGATTAACCACATTTTTTGGGGACGTTGATACATTTTTGGAGCAAGTTGATACATTTTTGTGATGAGTTGTTACATTTTCTGAGTCATTTGATTCATTTTCAGTGCCTGTTGTTACACTTCAAAGCTAGTTGAGACTTTTTGGGGAAGTTGATACATCCTCAGAGCAGACTGATACCTTTTAAAAGCAATTTGATATATTTCTGGAGTGGCAAATTGTAGTATTTTTTGGCAAGCTCACATATTTTTAGTGCAAGTTGATACATTTTTATTGTAAATTGACAGATTCCTTGGAATAAGTTGATACATATTCAGGGTAAATTGATACATTTTAGAAGCAAGTTGATACAAGGGCAAGATGTACGTTTTTGAGGGGCAAGTTGATACAGTTTTGGGAATAGAGTCTGCGTGCGTGCGTGCATGCACACGATTCAGAGGCAAAATCTTATGACATTTTGCGTAAATGTCTTTGACCATGGCGGCTGTGAAGGTTAAGTAATTTTTTTTCCGCATATCTTTGAACTTGACGCCTATTTTACGCAGTTGGTTGTCTCATTTTAATATTACGCTTTGATTAGCTGGAGAGGGGAAGAAGGGGCGAGGTGGGTGAATTTGTCACGTGACGACTGAAAGGGGGTATGGCTTCGTCACAAAAGTAAACAAAATTTCGTCAGACTGCCTAATTTAAACAAAGCGGGCCAGAGTCTCCATAGGCAATAGTACTTACGATCATGAAAACGAACGCACAGATTTTAGAACAGACAATATACATGAAAGTCAAAGCAATAAGGAGCGTAACAGGAACACCACCGAGTAGATGCTTAGGTTCAGAACTGCATAAGGCTGAGCACATATGATTTGCATGTGGTATGACGAGAAGGGGCCCTGGTGTTTGTTATGTAGCATTAAGCTACGGCGAGGATGGCATAAATGTGTCAAAGCGAACTAGGCCTATGTTTCTCAATGTTCAGTTCTGACTGAGTTTCTTCTTTCTGCAGGTCTGGGAATTTTCGCCTCCTTGTTCAACAGTTCGGACATGGCGGATTTACTGGACAGAAATGTAAGTAAACTTTCTTTGTCTTCTTTGTCTTCTTTGAAAGAATGCCGATTGGGCAAGATTTATCAGAATGAAAAGTATGATTTTACTCCTGAGTAATATTTCTGTATAAATTAACATCTCGCCATGTTGATTGTTTATCTCCAGGATTACTGTAGAAAATAATTCAGTCAAATCTCTCTCTCTCTCTCTCTCTCTCTCTCTCTGTCTCTCCTCTCTCTCTCCCCACCCCTCCCTCCCTTCTTCTCCTCCACTTACGTAGCGGCGCTACACTAAAAGAAATAGAAACGTGTGTTCGTTACTGTACGTGCAACAGAACGGAAAAAATATTATAATTATACACTTTCAGTCACACATATAAGGTTTTCTCTACCGACCTGTGCAATTAAGGTGTTCCCTCCCGATCTGTACAATGAGAAAACGCATTGTCAGCGCGATTTCTTCACCTAGCTCAATTTCTTTTGCAAACAAGTATCTGAAGGTCTACACGCACCACGCAGCTACGAGGTCTAGGGAGAGGGTTTCAGCACTATTTGTCACCCTCAAAATTTAATAACGTGTGATGACATAAGAGATGTGTGATGTGCATACTCCAGGGTGTTTAAATAAAAAAAAAGATCTATCTGACTTCGCACAACTATATCTCTTACATGAAGGAAGATAGAAAATAGACGCATTGAAACTAAAAGTTAATTTCGGCGCCAGTTGTAAGTTGCTGGTTAAAGTGGTTGCCTATAGAGATGTCCCTGGCGCAGCCATTTCGCGTCGAATCGACGTGGTGATAACACAAAAGGATTTCGTCTTGCATTAAACAACCAGTGTCTGGAAACTGCTGGTCGCACCGTAGAATTCTTTGAGCTGTTGGAGGTTAGTACCGTATTGTCGACGAAAATGACTACACACGGTTACAACTGAAGTGCACCTGTTAAACAGAGGTTGCAAATCGCTCTTCTAATGCTGTGTTGCCACCACCTCGATTCTATTGTAGTTTGGTAGCGAGAAAGCTCTAAACGCAAGTTAAAGTACGTCCTAAGTTTCTTTCTTCAGTGATGCAGAAATTAGTTGATAGGTAAGAGCATTGCGGGCGAATGACAAGGTTCCGGGGTTCTAGTCCTGATTTGGCACAGGAAGTTTTAAAAGAGCGAACACTACGCCACAGAGTGAAAAGTTTATTCTGGAGCGTGCTGAAAAGTAATGCCCCAGAATATTTTATATGAAAACTCTCAAAGATTTTTGAATAAAACACACGTTGTTATCATTCTACATCTTTATTCATGTCATCAAATTAATTTCTCAACATAGTCATCCTGGCGACGAAGACATTTCTCCCAACGAGAGACCAGTTTGTTGGTACTGTCACTGTAGAATGTTTGACTTTGTTGACGGGGCCGCAACCTAAACTGTGCTTGCACCGCTTCATCACTATCACCGTGAATTCGTCGAAAAAAGTGTTCTTTAAGTTTTGGAAACAGATCAAAAGCTGGATGAGGATCAACTCGGGAGAGTATAGACGATGATCGACAGTAAACCCAAGGTGTAGGACTGTCGCAGCGCTCGTGTGTGGTCTGGTTTTATCTTGCTGAATTGAGAAGGTTCTCCATGTGTCGAAGAACTCTTCGAATTCGTGCTTTCAGTCTTCTGAGGGTCTCGTAGTACTTTGCAAAGCTTGTGGTGGTGCCTTCAGGTATGGATTCCAAATGCATCACATCTTCGACATTCCAGAAATCTGTGAACATGACTTTGCCTGCTGATTGGATGGTCTTGAACTTTTTTGACGTCTGTGATCCTTTGTAGTGGAACTCCATAGATGCTCTCTTGTTTTCGGGGTCAGAATGGTGAAGTTTTCAGGGTCATAATGGTGAACCCAGCCTCCATGACCTTTCGCACTGTTGTTAAGAAACCCATCACCCTCACTCTCAAATCGTCAAGGAAATTGTTAACAGATGTCTAATCTCCTCTGCTTCATATCGTAAGTGAGCATTCGAGGCAGCCACTGTCCACACAGTTTTCTGTAGGCACCATCATTCTGCAGTGATGGCCTGCAAACGCTCTCATGGATGCCACACTTAACGTGAGCACTGTGTCTATGTTAGCCGGCGGTTTTCTCTAATTAGTCCATCAACTCGTCGGTTGCTGTACACGGTCGCCCACTCCGAGCTTTTTTTCTTTATTGTTTTATCACCCCCCATAATGGGGTGGGTTGGCAGTGGCACAATACGCCGCTCTTCAGCCAAGAGAGTTACAAAAAACATAAGCACATGAGAAAAGAATACATAAACGAGAATGGTAAAAATGTGTGATAAACAGTAACATAAACAGATGAATGTGAAAGGTAGATTACAAAACATAAATGGGAGCCACTCACACATGTGGAGAATGAGCACTGTAGACCGAAGTGAAAACAAAGAAGTATCACAGCGAGAACACAAATGAGTGACACTGGCGACACTATTGTTGGCGATGTAACGTAGCACTGCACACGGCACTGGAGAAGCACTGACACCACAACAGATATGTTAAAAATTACTACACTGAAAGGGGGGGGGGACCTACCACCGTGTGACGGGTAGGGGGGCAAGGGAAAAGGAGAAAGAAGGGAAGGGGCGACAGGGAGGGAGAGAGGAAGCCTTGAGGAGGGGGGAAGAAGGGGGATTAGATCTGGTAGGAGGTGTATATGGAAGACATGAGGACATTGTCTGGGAGGGGGAGTTGGCGGAAGCCACATTGGGCAAGGGTATGGAGTGTGTGAAGATGGAGACAAGGCGAGACACTGTGGTAGAAGTGCGGCAGTGGGCTGGGGAGGGAGAGGATGGGGGAAACCAAAGGATGGGGAGGATCCAGTTTGCGGAAGATGTATAGGGTTCGTATTTGTTCAAGGAACAGGAGGAGATGGGGGAAGGCGATCAAATCATAGAGGATCTGCTTGGGGGATCGGAGACAGATGCGATGAGCGAGGTGGAGTGCATGGCGCTCAAGGATTTGGAGGGATTTGTGGTAGGTGGTGGTGGGGGGCGGAGATCCAAGTGGGGTGGGCATAACACAGGATGGGGCGGATGAAGGACCTATAGGTATGTAGGATAGTGGAAGGGTCTAATCCCCATGTTCGACTGGAGAGGAGTTTGAGGAGACTGAGACTGTTGCGTGCCTTGGCTTGGACTGTGTGGAGGGGTGGGGTGGGGGAATCCAGGCAAGGCGGCAGTCGAGGGTGATGCCAGGGTACTTGAGGGTGGGAGTACACTCAGAGTTCTGTCACGCCACCATGTTCTTCATTACGAGCACGAACAACCCTACGCCGCACATTACTGATGTCGTGACAATCATCATTGCACGCAGCTTTCATTCTTCTATGGATTTCAATTGGTTGCACGTTTTCTGCTGGTCGAAACTCGGTTACAGCACGCTGTTTTTCACGCACCAGCATAGTTAACGTTACATACCACTATGTGACACGCTACAAGTCTGGAGCCCTCTAGCGGCAGAGTGCTTCAACTTGCGTCAGCAAAGCGTGAAAGTCGGCCGAGTAACATGCATGACATGTAATACCTCAATCGATATTGAGAACAGAATAAAAAATGCGAAGGGAATACTTTTTACCACTCTCTCTTACAATTTAAAATCATTGCATCACTTTAAACGTATTTATGGTGTTAGGAATGCTTTACGTTCTTAGTCCTAAAAATTAATTCTCATTCATTCGAAAGCAGTTTTTTCTGCTTTCTAATATGGGTAGCAGATTGTTAGATATTGTGCCGTCCCTTGAAAGGGATGCACGACGTAAAAAACAAGTAATAGGTGTGCTCAGCGTGATTCGGACCTGAGGTGAAGAGTGTGAAATACAAAAGTAGACGTAAGAGTGCAGATTTCTCCGTGAGCTGTTGTGGTGTAGCGGAAGTACAGAACTGCCTTTGGCGCTTGTTAGCGTCATCCTCCTCTTTAGCAACACTAGTTCTTGTAACCAGACGTCCGCTTGTTTCATAACTGACGATGCGACACCATGTCATACAGTACGCTCTTGAAGAAACTGATGTGATCGGTGCAGATAAATAGACCGTGCAGCTCGACAGTTCAATTCCAGATACAAATTCAAATCCTCGGGGTTCGATCTCCAGTCGCTCTTTGCAGTTTTCCTGTACACGTAGTTAACTGAGCTATTCAACACAGTGACGATCTCATTAGTCATGCAACAGCGTCACAGGTTCGCAAAGTAGAGGTTGCTCCCAATCTCAGGTGTGTGTGCTTTTTTAAATGTGCCGCTACTGTGCGTCTGTCCTCCAAACTTGTTGAAGCTGTGATATACATATATCTAGAAAATAAGGATGTGTAGCCGGGATTTTAATAACAGTGAGTTGAAAGGAATAGCGAGATGAAGGTGTCTTTGATACATGAAGGGTACCATGTGAGATGGCACAGTGGTTATGACACCATGTAGCTGTGTTGTGTAAAACTCTTGCAACTGGTTTATGTTGCAGGCCTTTGAAGACCTGGAAAAATTTATTGCTTTCTTCGTCACCACTCGTGCTTTGCCAACAAGCCTGCCCGAGGATGGTCTCACTCAGGCCAGCAACTTTCCAAAGAAGACATAATATATGCTGTCAGATCTTCTTAAAATACGCACATCAGTGAAGGGCCTGGATTTTGAAACGAGGTTTCAAGTAGCAAAGGTATGCATTAATAAAGCATATGAAGCTGCTAGCGTGAAAACTATTGGCAAGACGAGAAAGGTTGTGAAAACAATAAAACAAGCAATCGCAGAACCTCGAGTAATGGATTATGCTGGCTCCGTCGTGTATCCAGCTGTGTTAAGTTCACGTCTAGTGCTAACTCTCCGATATTATTGTTGGTGCACATGATGTGCTACGAATTTCTTTTGCATCAGGTGGTGATACTGCTACAACAGATGTTAGAAAAGCTGTCAGTGACTGGCGTGCCTGTTACGTGCTTGACTGTGGTGGATGTCTTGCTCAGGATGGAATCATCGAAGTAGGGCAGCCATTCTAGATGAGGTATAAGAAGTTCTTAATGTTCCCCACCGCAACATTGTCAGTGTTACTTGTATCTGGTAGTGTTGCGGGTGCAGACCGAGAATATTTTAATGATCTGTCAGGAAAGGTGCTACCAGAACTAGGGCCGCACCACCTGCTCCCCCTAATGCCAGGTGGAATCCAGCGCGAGACCCGTACAGATAAAAGCGTTTTTTTTTTCCTTTATTGGGTTTCGATTCCCCCTAAAGGGGGCGGGCTGGCAGCAGCTTATTACGCCGCTCTTCAGCCTACAGAATTTTTTAAAAAGATGAAGATAATAAAAAATAATAACAGTTGGCGATAAAATCGGTGACTTAAAGGTAAAAATGGCAGAAGATTCTGGAGCGTAAAACATAAAACACAGGGTCGATGAAGCTAATAAAACACACAGGAAGCAGAAAAACAATAGACAGACAATTAAAAAAACACGGCGACAGTCTGGGTTCTGTTCGCAAGAGATATAAAAAGCACACCCAGCGACAGCATGATTTCTGTTCGCAACACTGTGGAAGGACGCACAACACCGAACACTCACTTAAACACTGCGCTAAAAGTTGGCACAAATACGACATACCACACCCGAGAGCAGGTGGGGGAAACTGGTCAGATGACGGGAAAAAAGGGGAGGGGGAAGGAGAGGAAAAGTGAAGGGGGAGGGGGGAAATGAGCCAATGGAAGAGGAGGATCCATAAGAGGGGTGGGGATAAAAGCGTTCGCAGTGGCACAATATATTCCCAGCAACCACAGACTGCTCTACGAGCAGATATGGTGTGACCAGTAATTTGATAGATCTGAGCTCAGAAGCACCCCCTCCTCCACCGATGCTTATGCCATGTAGTTAACGTGAATATATTAACGATGTCATCACAGGGCATGTGTTTGACTTGCAACTGAAGTGGAGGGTATTGGGAAGAGAGCTCAGTTGCAGCGTGAAGCGTTGTTGACAGCGTGCTGAAGATCTTCTTAGTCGTCATGATGACGTCTGGCTCGTGAATCTCCGGGAACTCAAGGCCAGTATTTTCTCACTGGAATGCTGGGGGTATAAAACAGCACCTGTTTCTTGTAGATCCTGAAGGAGTGGTTCTCACCAAGGATTGGATGTTTGAAAGTGTTCGTCATCTCATAAATTACCATTGTCGTAAAAAGCTCCGTATCATGGAAGCTGTGTTCACCATTCTGCATTCTGACCCCGAAAACAAGAGAACATCAGTGGAGTTACGCCACAAAGGACCACAGACGTAAAAAAAAGTTCAAGACCGTCCCATCAACAGACAAAGTCATGTTCACAGAGTTCTGGGATGCCCAAGATGTGATGCATTTGGAATCCATACCTGAAGGCACCACCACAAGCTCTGCAAAGTACTCCGAGACCCTCAGAAACCTGAAAGTACGGATTCGAAGAGTTCTTCGACACATGGAGCACCCTCTCCTTCAGCAAGACAAAACCAGACCACACATGAGCGTTACGACAGACCTACGCCTTGGGTTTACTGTCGATCATCCTCCACACACTCCCGAGTTGATCCTCATCCAACTTTTGATCTGTTTTCAAAACTTACAGAACACTTTCGACGAGTTCACGGTGATAGTGATGAAGCGGTGCAAGCAGAATTTAGGTTGCCGCTCCATCAATAAAGTCAAACATTCTACAGTGACGGTACCAACAAACTGGTCTCTCGTTGGGAGAAATGTGTTCGTATCATATTAGCAGACGGTACACTTGTGCTGTGAGCAACTGTAGCAGGTTTGTCATTTTTTCATTCGTAAATTTTGAGACAGTCGATGTTATTTTCAGGCGTATGGGGAAATCACTTCATATACATGGTTTCAAACATTGCCAGGCAGTTTCACTACTATAAATCACTTGAATGTCGGGAATGAACAACCTTTTCAAGTTCTTTAAGCGTTCCAAAGATGTGTACCGTATGAATTTGTGCACCTGTGTAGATAAACAGCATGTTTCGTGATAACAAACTAAGCATTAGCATTTCGTGCAACGAATCAATTTATCTCCCCTTGCGTTTTCCCAAATTGAAAATAAAGTAATCTTTATAAATAAGAAATAAAATCAGTGTCTCGCATATTTTTCGTGTAGGACTGCACCTATATGATTGAGCTTGGATAATACACCAGCAATTTGTACGCTGTCTAGACTTCAAAGACTTTGCCACCTTAATTTCGTTTGGATTGATTGAATTCTAAAGTGTGGCGTTGCCTTGATGTTCGTGCCAGAATGGCGTTTTATGACCACTGTGCATTGACATGGGTGCGACCGACATAGAGACTAGGATCCCAGGTCACTAAGAACTATTTTATCCATGTTGATTCTGGGTCCGCTGGAGCTGTGATATTCGGTATGTCAGTTGCTTCGATCTCTTCTAACTTATAATTTAAAATTAAATTAAGGTCATCTGCGTAGGTCGTTTACTGCGATCTTCACACTACAGATACAGGAAACTAAAAAACTCTGTCGGACCAGGTCTGGGAAGGCCGAAAGGTACTGACTGGCCAATGTGTCATCCTCAGCCTATAGGCGTTAGTGGATGCGGATATGGAGGGGATATGAGGTCAGCACATCGCTGTCCCGGCCGTTATCAGTTTTCGTGACCAGAGCCGCTACTTCTCAATCAAGCAACTCCTCAATTTGCTTCACAAGGGCCGAGTGCACCTCGTTGCCAACATTGCTCGGCAAACCGGACGGTCACCCATCCAAGTGCTAGCCAAGGCCGATTGCCTTTAACTTCGGTGATGACAGGAAACGGTGTTAACCCCTGCGGCAAGGCCTTTGGCCACACCATAAATACAGCATTCAATCAATGCTGTCCTTTGTATTCGGACAAGAGGTTCTGTTGCGATTGAAGACCACTCTGGCGGGGTGCGTTCTGTAACCACATTGTGGGAAAAAAAGGAGTTAGTTCAGGTGGGGCGTAAGGTGGGTTAATTATTTCACATTCGCAACAAATTTCACCACAATTCCGCTCAACGCCATGGTGGACGCGTTACAATAGGGGGAGGTCGTCACAGAACCTCCTATTCACATTTAACCCCATTTGTTGACGCCTATGCGATGGAGGCCAGAACCGCGACACCCACCTCTGAAATCATGCGGTTTTCGTATGAGTGGTTCAAAATGGCTCTGAGCACTGTGGGACTTAACTTCTGAGGTCATCAGTCCCCTAGGACTTAGAACTACTTAAACCTAAGAACCTAGGGACATCACACACATCCATGCACGGGGCAGGATTCGAACCTGCGACCGCAGCGGTCGCGCGGTTCCAGACTGTAGCGCCTAGAACCGCTCGGCCACTCCGGCCGGCTCGTATGAGTGGTCGAGGAAACATTTCAGACACACCACCGCTCAGAATGGACACGAAATGCCCTCAGGAGGTGGCATAAAGGACGTCAATGAAACCAACCCTTCCCTCTGGACGTTGATTCCCACACATTTCAAATGGTTCAAATGGCTCTAAGCACTATGGGACTTAAAATCTGAGGTCATCAGTCCCCTAGACTTAGAACTACTTAAACCTAACTAACCTAAGGGCATCACACACATCCATGCCCGAGGCAGGATTCGAACCTGCGACCGTAGCAGCAGCGCGGTTCCGGACTGAAGCGCTCACACATTTCGCGGTCGAAAACGGAAGTTCGCAGTGCTGTGAGCAACAGGACTAGGTTTTCGACAACGTTCAACACTGCTTACAGCTCCCCCCGAACGATTCTACTTTACTCCAAGAACATCGTGGGGCTGCAACCGTATTCAACGTCATATGATCCGTTTGGAGTGTTGTGGAGACTTTATTTTATGCTTTGGTGTACAGGATGGAACAGCTAGGGACCTAGGAACCAGTCGACTAAATTTGAACGTGATCAAAAGCAGCAAAGGGTGTGCACGCTTTTCATACCTCCTGTTTCGCGCCCTTCCATGGCGTAATCATGAGGGAGGGGGGATGCAACATCGACACGTACGTGAATAAATCAGCAAAGGATCTCTGAGACCCCCGCTCCCAGTTCGGCAACACTCTAGTTGCCACTCTATTCGACACATCTTAAGTGTATTGGTGAATTTACTGTCCCCGTTGTAACCACGACTCTATTAAGCTAAGCAAATTCTGCTATGCCCTATGTTTTTTCCTCCGTCTATCATGGTCTAAATGTCGAATTTTTGCTATACCCTACGTTTTTTTCCTCCGTCTATCATGGTCTAAATGTCGAAGAGAGTTCAAATTCTAACTTACTCTTATTGTTTTAAGACGCTTAATACGTATTTTAATCAACTATGGTACTCGTAGGGGAAGTGGGGCGCACTGTTGACGAGATGCTACTGCGAAAAATCTTTCAAGCAAACTTATATTCTCCTGTCCTTGCAAGAAACCACCCACCGTTTGGCAAAAATTCTTCATCGAGTGGTCGTTAGGCCGATCTATCGTAGCTGCAACAAAATTAAAGGCTTCTTAGGACCCATCAAAAACGCCGCCGGTACATTTCAGACGCCAGCAGTTTGTGATGTCAACGGAAAAACCCACTAGCAGACAGCGAAGAGGAGAGGAGCGTCACTTACAGCTCTGACAAAATAACAAATCGACAATGGAGGAATCCCAAAATGAATGCGGTCAAGACGTACAGCTCGAAAAAGGCTTACGTGATAGCTATTTGGCCACTTACATTCCAAAGGAGGATACGGCTGGTGTTCGAGATATTTAAGCGGCGCTTCTACAGGAAATACGGCGACGGCTATAGGATTCCTTCGTTTTGGCTTGCCAACGGAACTCCTCTTTAGGGTAAACTGAGCTCGCGATGCTGTCTGATCAGGCGCAGCCGTAAACACTGCCGTGGAAGGCAAACTGGGCGCTGAGCCGGCTTAACCTCGACAGGATCCTCAGGAGCAACACTGCGTCACAACAGCAACTCCCTCGTGATTCACCAGTGTCACACAACACTATTGTAACACAGAATACGGTCAAAAAGGAACCTCAACTCCCTTCCTCTCCACTTCCTACAATCGTACGGCGAATTTTATTACGCTTCTGTTACAATTAGAAGAGCCCATGGGAGAAGTCAGTATATTAAGCGCAAGTGGTATTGATCCAAGAGTATTGCAGAAAAAATGTTCAAATGTGTGTGAAATCTTATGGGACTTACGCCTCTGTTACAATTAAAAGAGCCCATGGGAGAAGTCAGTATATTAAGCGCAAGTGGTATTGATCCAACAGCATTGCAAAAAAAAAATGTTCAAATGTGTGTGAAATCTTATGGGACTTAACTGCTAATGTCATCAGTCCCTAAACTTACACACTACTTAACCTAAATTATCCTAAGGACAAACACACACACCCATGCCCGAGGGAGGACTCGAACCTCCGCCGGGACCAGCCGCACAGTCCATGACTGCAGCGCCTTAGTCCGCTCGGCTAATCCCAAGAGTATTGCATACCCTGATGGTTTTCATGCAACAAGGGCCGACACGTTGATACGTTTTAGCTCTTGCAACGGAAAAATCGGTTTCCGTGTTACAGAAACGGTAGTTTTTTGTACTGCAATGAGAGAGAACCAATCGATTTGTAGCTCAATTGATGCAGTTTCTAGGCGGAAAAGGATAAGTCGTGTGGATTGAATGACGTGAGAGTTTGTACAGGGTGTTTCAAAAATGACCGGTATATTTGAAACGGCAATAAAAACTAAACGAGCAGCGATAGAAATACACCGTTTGTTGCAATATGCTTGGGACAACAGTACATTTTCAGGCGGACAAACTTTCGAAATTACAGTAGTTACAATTTTCAACAACAGATGGTGCTGCAAGTGACGTGAACGATATAGAAGACAACGCAGTCTGTGGGTGCGCCATTCTGTACGTCGTCTTTCTGCTGTAAGCGTGTGCTGTTCACAACGTGCAAGTGTGCTGTGGACAACATGGTTCATTCCTTAGAACAGAGGATTTTTCTGGTGTTGGAATTCCACCGCCTAGAACACAGTGTTGTTGCAACAAGACGAAGTTTTCAACGGAGGTTTAATGTAACCAAAGGACCGAAAAGCGATACAATAAAGGATCTGTTTGAAAAATTTCAACGGACTGGGAACGTGACGGATGAACGTGCTGGAAAGGTAGGGCGACCGCGTACGGCAACCACAGAGGGCAACGCGCAGCTAGTGCAGCAGGTGATCCAACAGCGGCCTCGGGTTTCCGTTCGCCGTGTTGCAGCTGCGGTCCAAATGACGCCAACGTCCACGTATCGTCTCATGCGCCAGAGTTTACACTTCTATCCATACAAAATTCAAACGCGGCAACCCCTCAGCGCCGCTACCATTGGTGCACGAGAGACATTCGCTAACGATATAGTGCACAGGATTGATGACGGCGATATGCATGTGGGCAGCATTTGGTTTACTGACGAAGCTTATTTTTACCTGGACGGCTTCGTCAATAAACAGAACTGGCGCATATGGGGAACCGAAAAGCCGCATGTTGCAGTCCCATCGTCCCTGCATCCTCAAAAAGTACTGATCTGGGCCGCCATTTCTTCCAAAGGAATCATTGGCCCATTTTTCAGATCCGAAACGATTACTGCATCACGCTATCTGGACATTCTTCGTGAATTTGTGGCGGTACAAACTGCCTTAGACGACACTGCGAACACCTCGTGGTTTATGCAAGATGGTGCCCGGCCACATCGCACGGCCGACGTCTTTAATTTCCTGAATGAATATTTCGATTATCGTGTGATTGCTTTGGGCTATCCGAAACGTACAGGAGGCGGCGTGGATTGGCCTCCCTATTCGCCAGACATGAACCCCTGTGACTTCTTTCTGTGGGGACACTTGAAAGACCAGGTGTACCGCCAGAATCCAGAAACAATTGAACAGCTGAAGCAGTACATCTCATCTGCATGTGAAGCCATTCCGCCAGACACGTTGTCAAAGGTTTCGGGTAATTTCATTCAGAGACTACGCCATATTATTGCTACGCATGGTGGATATGTGGAAAATATCGTACTATAGAGTTTCCCAGACCGCAGCGCCATCTGTTGTTGACAATTGTAACTACTGTAATTTCGAAAGTTTGTCCGCCTGAAAATGTACTGTTGTCCCAAGCATATTGCAACAAACGGTGTATTTCTATCGCTGCTCGTTTAGTTTTTATTACCGTTTCAAATATACCGGTCATTTTTGAAACACCCTGTAGTATTATAGTAGTTTCAGTGGGTATTTTTGTTACGTCGTTACAGCTATAAGCAAATGGACGCGTTTCGCTTTATTGAAGTAAAGCATCATCAGTGGTCTGTAGTTAAAGATTTTTACAATTTGGTTTGTTTTCTTTATCGAAAAACAATTGGTTTACGAATTCTTGATTTTTGTTATGGATTATTTCTATTTGGCTTTTCGCCTACATCAGGAAATGCCGTCCGGTAACATGTCTTCGGTTTCTTTCTTTGTTAGGCACTGATAATTGTGGTGTGATTATACTCTGCTTTGTAGAGCTATGCATTGCTTTACGCTTAACACAGCACAGTTGCGTATACCATTGTTCATTTTTCATTTGCATACGTGTACTCGATAACACTACAAGTATACAAGTAAACAGTGAATAGTTTAGCAGACAGCATTTCCTAATGTAGACGAAAAACCAAACAGAAATTACCGTTATGAAAAGCCATAATTTGTTAACGTTTTGATCTAGAAGACAAATAAAATGGTATATAACTTTAATTACAGACAACTGATGAAGATATACGTCAATAAAGCGAAACGCGCCAGGTGACAATAACACGCATTTTCTTACAGTTGTAACGATGGAGCAAAAATAACCTCAGGAATTGTAAACCAACTATGCACAAATGGCCACACAAATGAAAACTATAGTAATGATTTAAGAATCTGCAAAATCTTTCTATTGTGATTCGAGTATATGAAATTTTGAGAGAAATACAGAACTATCTGTTCCATTGGGTGTTCGTCGGTAGTGAAATAATTATTGTGACGTCAGAATGGGATTCATTGGAAGAATCCTCAGGAAGCTTAGTCCATCCACAAAGGAGGTGTCTTACAAAACTTTGGTTCTACCAGGGCTTGATGGTGCTTCTACATCTGCATCTACATGGTTACTCTGCAATTCACACTCAAGTGCCTGGCAGAGGGTTCATCGAACCATTTTCATACTATTACCATTCCACTCTCGAATGGCGCGTGGGAAAAAGGAACACTAAATCTTTCCGTTCGACCTCTGATTTCTCTTATTTTATTATGACGATCATTTCTCCCTACGTGGGTGGGTGCCAACAAAATATTTTCGCATTCGGAAGAGAAAGTTGATGATTGAAATTTCGTAAATAGATGTCGCCGCAAAGAAAACCACCTTTGTTCCAGTGACTGCCACCCCAACTCGGTATCATAATAGTGATATTCTCACCCTTATTGCGCGATAACACGAAACGGGCTGCCCTTCTTTGCACTTTTTCGATGTCCTCCGTCAATCCTACCTGGTAAGGATCCCACACCGCACAGCAATATTCCAGCAGAGGGCGGACAAGTGTAATGTAGGCTGTGCTTTAGTGGGTTTGTCGCATCTTCTAAGTGTTCCGCCAATAAAGCACAGCCTTTGTTTCGCCTTCCCCACAATATTATCTATGTGATCTTTTCCATTTAAGTTGCTCGTAATTGTAATTCCTAGGTATTTAGTCGAATTGACAGCCCTTATATTTGTGTGATTTATCGTATACCCAAAATTTATCGGGTTTCTTTTAGTAGTCATGTGGATGACCTCGCACTTTTCTTTGTTTAGTGCCAATTGCCACTTTTCGCACCATACAGAAATTCTCTCTAGATCATTTTGTAATTGCAATTGATCGTCTGATGATTTTACTAGACGGTAAATCACAGCTTCATCTGCAAACAGTCTAAGGGGGCTGCTAACAAGGGAACCTCCCCATCGCACCCCCCTCAGATTTAGTTATAAGTTGGCACAGTGGATAGGCCATGAAAAACTGAACACTGATCAATTGAGAAAACAGGAAGAAGTTGTGTGGAACTATGAAAAAAATAAGCAAAATATACAAACTGAGTAGTCCATGGTAAGATAGGCAAAATCAAGGATAGTGTGAGATCAGGAGCGCCGTGGTCCCGTGGTTAGCGTGAGCAGCTGCAGAACAAGAGGTCCTTGGTTCAAGCCTTCCCTCGAGTGAAAAGATTAATTTTTTTGTTTTCAGACAATTATTATCTGACAAACTCTTATGTTTTCATCACTTTTTTGGGAGTGATTATCACATCCACGAGAAAACCTAAATCGGGCAAAGTAGAAAAATATTTTTTTTACCCATTCGCCAAGTGTACAAGTTAGGTGGGTCGACAACATATTCCTATCTTGTGACGCACATGCCGTCACCAGTGTCGTATAGAATATATCAGACGTGTTTACCTGTGGAGGAATCGATTGACCTATGATCTTGCGATCAAATGTTTTCGGTTCCCATTGGAGAGGCACGTCCTTTCGTCTACTAATCGCACGGTTTTGCGGTGCGGTCGCAAAACACAGACACTAAACTCATTACGGTGTACAGAGACGTCAAAGAACGAAAAAAACAGATCATAACTTTGCGAAAATAAAAAAGTAAACTTTTCAATCGTGGGAAGACTTGAACGAAGGACCTCTCGTTCGGCAGCTGCTCACGCTAACCACGGGACCACGGCGCTCCTGAGGTAACACTCTTCTTAATGTTGCATATCTTGCGCATAGACTATTCAGTTTGTATATTTTGCTTTTTTTTTCATAGTTCCACACAACTTCTTCCAGTTTTCTCGATTGATCTGTGTTTAGTTTTTCAAGGCCTATCCACTGTGTCAATTTATAACTAAATCTGACGGGGGTGCGATGGGGAGGTTCCCTTGTAAGATTATCAAATGGTTCTGAGCACTATGGGACTTAACATCTGAGGTCATCAGTCCCCTAGAACTTAGAACTACTTAAACCTAACTAACCTAAGGACATCACACCCATCCATGCCCGAGGCAGAATTCGAACCTGCGACCATAGCAGCCGAGCAGTTCCGGACTGAAGCGCCTAGAACCGCTCGGCCACCGTGGCCGGCTCAGATTATCACCTAGATCGTTTATGTAAATCAGGAACAGCAGAGGGCCTGTGACACTACCTTGCGGAACACTAGATATCACTTCTGTTCTACTCGATGATTTACCGTCTATCACTACGAACTGTGACCTCTCTGAGAGGAAATCACGAATCCAGTCTCACAACTGAGACGATACTCCATATTCACGCAATTTGATTAATAGTCGCTTGTGAGGAACGGTATCAAAAGCCTTCTGGAAATCTAGGAATATGGAATCGATCTGAGATCCCTTGTCGACAGCACTCAATACTTCATGGGAATAAAGAGCTAGCTGTGTTGCACAAGAACGATATTTTCTGAATCCGTGTTGGTTTTGTATCAATAAGTCATTTTCTTCAAGGTGATTCATAATGTTCGAGTACAGTATATGCTCTAAAATCCTACTGCAAATTGAGGTCAGTGATATGGGTCTGTAATTCAACGGGTCACTCATATTTCCTTTCTTGAATATTGGTGTGACCTGTGCTACTTTCTAGTCTTTAGGAACAGACCTTTCTTCAAGTGAGCGGTTGCTTGGCAGACTGGGGGTTCGTACCAGGTAGGATTGACAGAATAAATTGATAAGACCCAAAGAAGAGCAGCACTTTTAGATATAAGTCCATTTAGTAAGGGCGTAAGTGTCACGGAGATGTTAAGCCAACGACAGTGGCAGACGCTACAATAGAGGCGTTGTGCATCACGCTGACTTACTCTTGAAATTCCGAGAGCTTTCGTTTTAAGGTTCTCATATGTTTTCTGCTATTGTAAATAACTTACTTTTATTGTACCGAGACAAAGATGAATGAGCGCACTGTAGGAATAGTCAATAAGATCCTCGACTCAGTGTTTATCTGTGGTTGACTTGTTAGTCTGTTAATGCAGCGCTGAGACACTTTTGTTTGAGGCATAGTAGCGTGCAGTTGAGTTTTTCACAGAATGAAATCTCTTTTCTGTGAATCTTGGAGGAATTTTAAAGGTATGTTTGTAATTTTTGTAATGAGGTAATTTAGTGACTGTTAGACTTCTTATTTTTTGCTGTCTTTTTCTCAGTAATCAGAATTTGATTTCTCAAATACCGTTTTCTTTAAAATAAAACCGGCCTCAGTGATTCACAGTAAAGTTTTGAATTTTTATCGTGTGCGCGTTGCACCTTACGCCACGCGAAGGAACAGTTTGTTTCTGACAAAATTTTTTTAGAGTAGATTGCTTATCTTTAGCTGCTGCATCTGCTCATTTGCTTTCGAGAACGTCAGTACTCCAGACACTAAAACAGCATGCTACACAAGAGGTAGGTCACTTCTACAAGATTATTACAAATGATTGAAGCGATTTCACAGCTCTACAATAACTTTATTATTTGAGATATTTTCACAATGCTTTGCACACACATACAAAAACTCAAAAAGTTTTTATGTGCCCCTTTAGTGATTCGGCAGACATCAAGCCGATAATCAAGTTCCTCCCACACTCGGCGCAGCATGTCCCCATCAATGAGTTCGAAAGCATCGTTGATGCGAGCTCGCAGTTCTGGCACGTTTCTTGGTACAGGAGGTTTAAACACTGAATCTTTCACATAACCCCACAGAAAGAAATCGCATGGGGTTAAGTCGGGAGAGCGTGGAGGCCACGACATGAATTGCTGATCATGATCTCCACCACGACCGATCCATCGGTTTTCCAATCTCCTGTTTAAGAAATGCCGAACATCATGATGGAAGTGCGGTGGAGCACCATCCTGTTGAAAGATGAAGTCGGCGCTGTCGGTCTCCAGTTGTGGCATGAGCCAATTTTCCAGCATGTCCAGATACATGTGCCCTGTAACGTTTTTTTCGCAGAAGAAAAAGGGGCCGTAAACTTTAAACCGTGAGATTGCACAAAACACGTTAACTTTTTGTGAATTGCGAATTTGCTGCACGAATGCGTGAGGATTCTCTATCGCCCAGATTCGCACATTGTGTCTGTTCACTTCACCATTAAGAAAAAATGTTGCTTTATCACTGAAAACAAGTTTCGCACGAACGCATCCTCTTCCATCAGCTGTTGCAACCGCGCCGAAAATTCAAAGCGTTTGACTTTGTCATCGGGTGTCAGGGCTTGTAGCAATTGTAAACGGTAAGGCTTCTGCTTTAGCCTTTTCCGTAAGATTTTCCAAACCGTCGGCTGTGGTATGTTTAGCTCCCTGCTTGCTTTATTCGTTGACTTCCGCGGGCTACGCGTGAAACTTGCCCGCACGCGTTCAACCGTTTCTTCGCTCACTGCAGGCCGACCCGTTGATTTCCCCTTACAGAGGCACCCAGAAGCTTTAAACTGCGCATACCATCGCCGAATGGAGTTAGCAGTTGGTGGATCTTTGGTGAACTTCGTCCTGAAGTGTCGTTGCACTGTTATGACTGACTGATGTGAGTGCATTTCAAGCACGACATACGCTTTCTCGGCTCCTGTCGCCATTTTGTCTCACTGCGCTCTCGAGCGCTCTGGTGGCAGAAACCTGAAGTGCGGCTTTAGCCGAACAAAACTTTGAGTTTTTCTACGTATCTGCAGTGTGTCGTGACCATATGTCAATGAATGGAGCTACAGTGAATTTATGAAATCGCTTCAATCATTTGTAATAGCCCTGTATTTCAGAGCAGACCTTAAGTCGCATTGTTGTGCAAGCAGTTTATACTGATGATTGTCAGGTGCGATGCTACCAAGTACATTAGTTTTCAGTGAACATTGTTGGTAATTTCACTTATTTTCTTCCGGGTAGAGCAGTAATTTATTTTTGTGGGCATTGCAAATCGAGCGTTGCACTTGGTATCACGAAACGCTTATAATACGCTTCGGTACTGAGTTTTAATTGTGTAGTTTTCATTCAGCACACAATTAGTTTCTTTTGGTATTTTATTATGTTCATTTTCTTTATAGCAGAATTTGCATTTCATGAAGTTTAATGTTTTATTTCACGACAGTGATCACATCGCAACACAGGACGAACCAGCAATCATACATGTTACGCGAGGAAAAAGTTTTGGAAATCAATGTACTCTGTCTTTTCTTAGACAAACAGTATTTTATAGAAAGCTTACAACTTTCCTAGAAGAGTTAACCAGTGTATTACATCCTCCTCTCGCGAAAAGATCGTGAAGGTAAAATTAGAGACGTTCGAGCCCACACAGAGGCACTCACCAGTTGTGGGGTATACATGTACACTATCTGTCCAGATTTTCTTCCTGGCGTACAAGCGACATCAGCGCAGTGATTATATGACGGCAGTTTAAAATAACAACTTTAAACCACAGACGTACGAGCGACGAGGCAGATGTGAGGAGGCAGAGATATGTAGTGAACATGCGACCCTAGTGTGTCAATGTGGATTCACAAATCGCAATGGAGCAACATTTCTAAATTAGCATTCAAGAAATTCTCCAGAATGTTTTGAGGAAGAGAATAGTGTGCACAAAGTTTCTCCCCCATACTTCGACCCTCGAACAAAAACGACGCGTGGACGCCTGCCGCGACTTGAATTGCAAAACGCGGACAGTGCTTCTCCGGGGGGGGGGGGGGGGACGCGGATGACGATACTAGATATCAGTACGAACCTACATGCCTGAAAGAACAGATACCATCGGTGACCATGCAGCTCGTTAGAATGAAATTACAGTGAAATGAATACCTCTAGCTGCATACAGGCGTTGATGTAAGTCAACGGGGACAGTTGAAAATGTGTGCCCCTGTCGGAGTGATATGAACACTTTTTCGTTGAGACAGTGTAGAACTTCTGGAGCCTTACATCCACCATCTTAATTTCTCTCGCCAGTCTCGAAACTTTTTTGACTAATGGGGGCAGAACGTTGCAGGACGCTTTGTGGTAAACAAAGTAAGAAATTTCAGTGATGAATTTCGTAGCACTGCAGAGCCTTGCTTGCATATGTACATCAAAGTGTACTAGAACAGTAGCCCTTTTCTTAATGGAATGTCGTAAACCTGTTTTTTTTTCCTGTAAAATTCACTCTGAGGATCATCTGGATGAGGTATTTTTTCGCAACCCGATGGAAGAATTTTTCGCACTATTCCAGGATCCTTATTTTTTTTTCTTTTTTCCGTTACTCGACATCTAATATTCGCTAACATAGAGGGTGGGGGGCGAAGCCCTATCATTATCTTGTAATTTGTAACATCGAAGATTCACATCTGTATCGAGGAAAATAAAGTGAATCAGAAGTTACGGGAAAACATTCCAGCCTTCGCGAAACCTGAAACTGATAAACAGACTGATTTGGTGGATTTGATCTGAATCACTTCACACCTCACTGCTAAAAGTAACACTGTTCCACTAAACAGGGCGGCCATCTCGTGAGAGGAAGTTCAGGCCTACCAGCACACAGAACACCACTTCTGTGTCCACGCTAGCTGTATAGTTTATTAGAAGTGACAGCGTCTGTAGCTGCTACGAGGAGAGCGGTGGCTCGTGTTACGACTAAGCTTCCTGCCTCTCCATTATCTCTGTGACTTCGCAGTCGACGTAACGAAAGAAAAAAGGAAAATCGAAGAAAAACTATCCGCAGGAAGTAAGGCATTTGTACGAATGACGTGTCTTTAAATGAAACATTTCCAGGAAGAAATTATTATTTGTAATTATGTTTTGTAAGCGGTCTTCGCTTGAGAATATTATGTCATTACAGACAGCGTTAGATTATCTCGCTCACATCGCATACTCGTCGTTACACGCTTTCTATTACGTATGTCGAGCGGATTAGGCATCTGCTGAAACGCCACTGTTGGCAGAGAAACAGCGT
This sequence comes from Schistocerca cancellata, assembly GCF_023864275.1. Lineage (NCBI taxonomy): Eukaryota > Metazoa > Arthropoda > Insecta > Orthoptera > Acrididae > Schistocerca > Schistocerca cancellata. The sequence continues at coordinate 1,114,063,676 of NC_064626.1, read as the reverse complement.
GAAACGCAGCAACATCTGTTTCACTACGGCACAATACATCACTTGAAATGGCTCCAGTTCGTGGTTTGCAAACATACACAGTCACGGAGTTTCGAAAAATAGGTTTATGTTCCAACCGTAACTTTCTTGCACACTTCATGTGAAGCCCATCGTACAGTGTTCGGCATCATTTCACATCGATCTATTTTTTGTGCTACAAATATTTACATAACTGAAGAAACTTGTGTCACGTTTAATATTGTCGATTCCTACTTGCTGTTAGGAATTTTTCTGGCGTACAACTTGAGTCTTAGTTAGATCTGTCGGTACTTATTTAGCGTTTGGAGAATATGTCGAGTGATATTATAGTTTGCGTTTTAAGTGAAATTGATTATGTCTTCATAATAATGATTGGTAGCTGCTTCTCACGACTGAGGAAGAGAATTACGAGGTGTGGCTAGAAAAAAACCGGACTAGGACTGGTGAAACAATAAAACGAATGCAATAAGGCTGAAAGTCGCGTGGCCTGTCAAGTGACTCTTGCTCCGCCTACTGCTCGAGTTTCATCTGCCTCCTGCACACAGTCTGCCCGTGGCGTCTGTTTTAAGTAGTTGACGTTTTGTCTGTGCGTCGGAAAATGTTGAGTGTACAGAAAGAACAGCGTGTTAACATCAAATTTTGTTTCAAACTAGGAAAATCTGCAAGTGAAACGTTTGTAATGTTACAACAAGTGTACGGCGATGATTGTTTATCGCGAACACAAGTGTTTGAGTGGTTTAAACGATTTAAAGATGGCCGCGAAGACACCAGTGATGACACTCGCACTGACAGACCATTGTCAGCAAAAACTTATGCAAACATTGAAGAAATCGGTAAACTTGTTCGACAAGATCGCCGTTTAACAATCAGAGCAGTGTCTCAGTTAACAGGAGTTGACAAGGAAAGTGTTAGGCAGATTCTTCATGAAAGTTTCAACATGAACAAAGTGTGCGAGTGTCATCACTGGTGTCTTCGCGGCCATCTTTAAATCGTTTAAACCACTCAAACACTTGTGTTCGCGATAAACAATCATCGCCGTACACTTGTTGTAACATTACAAACGTTTCACTTGCAGATTTTCCTAGTTTGAAACAAAATTTGATGTTAACACGCTGTTCTTTCTGTACACTCAACATTTTCCGACGCACAGACAAAACGTCAACTACTTAAAACAGACGCCACGGGCAGACTGAGTGCAGGAGGCAGATGAAACTCGAGCAGTAGGCGGAGCGAGAGTCACTTGACAGGCCACGCGACTTTCAGCCTTATTGCATTCGTTTTATTGTTTCACCAGTACTAGTCCGGTTTTTTTCTAGCCACACCTCGTACATACTAACTGCAGCACGATCTTGGCTAACGTTGGATTTAAACCAACCGAAAGGGGGGGGGGAGGGGGCGGCGGCAAGGGATCTAGCATGGCCTGGGCGTCACTTGTTGCAGAGGGGCGCCAAGTTGTCTCAAAGAAAAACAAGATTTTCCGGAAAATATATTATCATTAGAGACAATTCTATATATTACTATATGTGTTTCTGGAGGGCAGCTCCAATAAAACGGGCGCCGGGCGCCAGTTATGTTCGCTACGCCATTGTGAGGATGTGCGGCAGCGAGTCGGATGAGCATTTTGGCATAAAGTGGAGTACTACGTGTCATTCCAAAAACATTTTCGTGAATGAAATTACGTCAGCTTGTAACTGCGACTTATTTGATGAGGTTCGAGCGACGTAAACATACAAAATCTTCTCTTCTCTTCGATGCACTGATACTTCCGGAGTAATACCTACCACATACGTAGATGTAGATGTGTGTGTCCTTTATTTGTGTGTACATGGTATTGGTGACTGCCATATCCGTAGGTCATTAATTAGTTTCTTTAACTGTTTTTATGCTTCGCTGTACTGTGTTAAGAAACTGCTGAGTGTATGGATTACTTCACTGTTTCATGCTTAAAATGAGAATATGATCTCTACATGCACATTTCACTAGAATTTTTCTCTGTGGCACTGCGACTGTACGTAAAACAATAAATGGGAGACCATAAATGGCCCACAAGGGAACACTCAAGGGCGACAGTTAATTTTTTATTTTACGAGTGGCCTGTAACACAGATTAGGGGTAGCCTCGGGGACGGGGTACTGTTTCCCACTTCTCACCTCACTCCTCAGACATTCTTCTCAGCTACCTGTTGTACTTTTAGTACGTTATAGTAATAACCTGAGGTACATTGGTCGTCAAAATCGTGCAATTCAAAAGTACATGGTGTTTCAAAAAGAATATACGTATAAGCTTTAAAACATACGTATATGAAACTTTACACACATATTTACGAACTTCTCATGTTCAGATTACAGGTGTTCAATATGTCCTCCATCAGCGACACGAACAATATCACATCGATACTCAAATTCCTCCTATACTTGGGCAAGCATGTTCTTCGTCACTGATGTTATGGCAGTACGGATCTGGTTCGTCAACTCTTTCGGATTCTGTTGGTACATAAACATCGTCTTTATCGAAACTCCACAGGAAGATGTCAGAGGGTGTCAAACCCGGTGACCGTGGGAGCCCAGCTGAGACAAGCTAAGTCGCCAGCTCCTTGACGACCAATCCAACGGTTCGGTGCAGTTTCATTCAGATATTCACGCGCTTGGTGACTCTAGCGAGGGGATGCCCCGTCTTGTTGAAAAATGAATTTGTCTTCGTGCAGCCTCGAAAACAACCAGTTTTGCAACACAGAAATATACTGCTGACCGTTAACCGTGTTTACATCAAGGAAGAATGGGCCGTAAAAACATGATCGGGATGTCGCACAAAACACATTGACTTTGGGCGAATTTCGTACATGTTCATTGGCTGCATGTGGGTTCGGTAGGCCCCAAATTCGAACATTATGTTTGTTTACCTGCCCACTAACATCAAAAGTCGCTTCATCACTGCACGCGATGCGTTGTGCGAAAGTGTTATCATTGTCAGTAGCATAAAAAATCTCGTTACAAAATGCCGCACGTTTGCGTTTGTCATCAGGATGCAGAGCTTGTAACAGCTGTAACTTGTACGGCTTAATAACCAACCGACATCTCAAAACACGCCAAATTGTTGTTGTAGGCAGTTGTAGCTCCCGACTGGTACGACGAGTTGCTTTTGAAGGACTACGCTGGAAAGCAGTTTGAATTCGTGCAACGTTTTCTTCAGGAACACGAGGGCGGCCAGGACTCTTTCCTTTACATACACATCCTGTACCTAGAAACTGTCGATACCATCTGCGAATTTTCCACCCATTCGGAGGATGAATTTGGTACCTCAACCTGGAACGTCTTTGCACTGTAATCACGGAATTGCACTTCGCAGACTCTAGAACACAAAATGATTTCTGTTGCGGAGTAGCCATTTTAACCATATGACCGTTATCAAGAAAAATAGAAGACAACTGACATCTAGCGGCTATTAATATAAACTAAACTATGTATTCTTTTCTCCAATAGCCGAGCCGAGGCGCAGCGATCGATAGTTTGGACAAAATAATACTTTGTAATACGTATATTCTTTTTGAAACACTCTGTATTGCGGAGACATCCAGCAGCCATAAGACTGACATATTTACCGGGCTTTTCTTTTGTATATGAAAGCTTCCTGCTGCCTATGTGCGAAAGGGTGCCTTTTATTGCTACCTGTGCCGGCTGTGACCAGTATGTATACCCAGTAACTGCCGGGCAACTGCGTGACAGCGCTACATCGCCCCCCCCCCCCCCCAACGAACTTGTGACGTCACAGTTAGTCGGCTTGTCCGCCACACTTGGCGAACGGTCGGCTCCATGCAGAGTCCACGGGAAATCTATATATACTTGAAAAGGTACCCATTATAGGTCTTTATTTTGTCGTGTGCTATCGAGAGCCTGCATACACTTAAACGCGCAGTCGAGATTTATTAAACTCGTCTGCATTAGTTACTCGCTCCCCTCCGGAGCCGGCTGCTAGTACTCGTAAGACCTGCAGTGTCACGTGCTGTGACGTACGCGCCACGGCCTGTCTTTCTCGTGGGCCTCTGCCACAACGCTTTCTTGCCGCCTCCTAGACGACGGCTCATTCCGGCGGCGCCTTATGATGCCTCGGCCGCTGGAGGTCGCTGTTGCCTTCCCGTTCTCCGTGTCAGCCGCCACCTCTTCGCACATGGATTCTCCTCCGGACGTTGCTCGTATCTACCACGGACAACGCTCTTCCAAATAAAAGGGCGATGGCGTTTTCATTTCGGAATCCGGTGCCACAAAACTAACCTTAGCGAACAGGACTGACTGTGATACGCGCATAAATAAATGTACATTCCGTCACTGTTCCTTGTTATACATCGCCACTGATGTACGACAATTATTATTATTTCGTCCTTTCTCAGACGTTATGTCTGGTTAAAAATGGAAAGTGACGCGGACCTTGATCAAGCGTGACTTCCTTTTAACTGTACGGTATATGTTACATTGCATTTAGGAACTTTCGGGTAATTGAACATGTATCAATAATTACAGATTTCTGTAGTTGTATATATACGTTTGGATGTAGCTGTATTGCGTTGATGTACTGGTGGATATTGTGTGGTATGACTCCTGTAGTTGATAGTATAATTGGTATAATGTCAACTTTATCCTGATGCCACATGTCCTTGACTTCCTCAGCCAGTTGGATGTATTTTTCAATTTTTTCTCCTGTTTTTTAGTTGTGTTAATTTCTTCTTTTTATTGGTGAGTATAATGTCAGGTTTGTTATGTGGTGTTGTTTTATCTGTTATAATGGTTCTGTTCCGGTATAATTTGTATTCATCATTCTCCAGTACATTTTGTGGTGCATACTTGTATATGGGAACGTGTTGTTTTATAAGTTTGCTACATTGTCATGTCTTCTGGGGTATTCTGTATTTGCTAGTATTGTACATCCGCTTGTGATGTGATCTACTGTTTCTATTTGTTGTTTGCAAATTCTGCATTTATCTGTTGTGGTATTGGGATCTTTAATAATATGCTTGCTGTAATATCTGGTGTTTATTGTTTGATCCTGTATTGCAATCATGCATCCTTCCGTCTCACTATATATATTGCCTTTTCTTAGCCATGTGTTGGATGCGTCTTGATCGATGTGTGGCTGTGTTAGATCATACGGGTGTTGCCATGTAGTGTTTTCCTTTTTCAATTTACTTTCTTCGTATCTGTTGGTGTTATGTGATCTAAAGGGTTGTAGAAGTGGTTATGAAATTGCAATCGTGTAGCCGATGTATTTATATGAGTGATTGCTTTGTGTATTTTGCTAGTTTCTGCTCATTTTATAAAGAATTTTCTTAAATTGTCTACCTGTCCATAATGTAGGTTTTTTATGTCGATAAATCCCCTTCCTCCTTCCTTTCTGCTTAATGTGAATCTTTCTGTTGCTGAATGTATGTGATGTATTCTATATTTGTGGCATTGTGATCGTGTAAGTGTATTGAGTGCTTCTAGGTCTGTGTTACTCCATTTCAATACTCCAAATGAGTAGGTCAATATTGGTATAGCATAGCTTTTGTCTTGTTTCTTGCTGTCAGTTTTGTTTTCAGCATTTTTGTTAGTCTTTGTCTATATTTTTCTTTTAGTTCTTCTTTAATGTTTGTATTATCTATTCCTATTTTTTGCCTGTATCCTAGATATTTATATGCATCTGTTTTTTCCATCGCTTCTATGGAGCCGCTCTGGTTATCCAATATGTAATCTTCTTGTTTAGTGTGTTTTCCCTTGACTATGCTATTTTTCTTACATTTGTCTGTTCCAAAAGCCATATTTATATCATTGCTGAATACTTCTGTTACCTTTAGTAATTGGTTGAGTTGTTGATTTGTTGCTGCCAGTAGTTTTAGATCATCCATGTATAGCAAATGTGTGATTTTGTGTGGGTATGTTCCAGTAATATTATATCCATAATTTGTATTATTTAGCATGTTGGATAGTGGGTTCAGAGCAAGACAGAACCAGAAAGGACTTAATGAGTCTCCTTGGTATATTCCACGCTTAATCTGTATTGGCTGTGATGTGATATCATTTGAATTTGTTAGGATATTAAGTGTGGTTTTCCAATTTTTCATTACTATGTTTAGGATCTACTTTGTATATTTCCAATATTTGTAGTAACCATGAGTGGGGTACACTATCAAAAGCTTTTGGTATTCAATGTATGCGTAGTGCAGCGACCTTTGTTTAGTTTTAGCTTGATATGTCACCTCTCTATCTATTATCAGTTGCTCTTTACATCCTCGTGCTCCTTTGCAGCAGCCTTTTTGTTCATTTATAATTTTGTCCTGTGTTGTATGTGTCATTAATTTCTGTGTAATGACTGAAGTTGTTGTTGTTGTTGTTGTTGTTGTGGTCTTCAGTCCTGAGACTGGTTTGATGCAGCTCCCCATGCTACTCTATCCTGTGCAAGCTTCTTCATCTCCCAGTACCTACTGCAACCTACATCCTTCTGAATCTGCTTAGTGTATTCATCTCTTGGTCTCCCTCTACGATTTTTACCCTCCACGCTGCCCTCCAATACTAAACTGGTGATCCCTTGATGCCTCAGAACACGTCCTACGAACCGATCGCTTCTTCTAGTCAAGTTGTGCCACAAACTTCTCTTCTCCCCAGTCCTATACAATACTTCCTCATTAGTTATGTGATCTACCCATCTAATCTTCAGCATTCTTCTGTAGCACCACATTTAGAAAGCTTCTATTCTCTTCTTGTCCAAACTATTTAACTATGTTTACTTCCATACATGGCTACACTCCATACAAATACTTTCAGAAACTACTTCCTGACACTTAAATCTATACTCGATGTTAACAAATTTCTCTTCTTCAGAAATGCTTTCCTTGCCATTGCCAGTCTACATTTTATATCCTCCCTACTTCGACCATCATCAGTTATTTTGCTCCCCAAATAGCAGAACTCATTTACTACTTTAAGTGTCTCATTTTCTAATCTAATTCCCTCAGCATCACCTGACTTAATTCGACTACATTCCATTATCCTTGTTTTGCTTTTGTTGATGTTCATCTTATATCCTCCTTTCAAGACACTATCCATTCCGTTCAACTGCTCTTCCAAGTCCTTTGCTGTCTCTGACAGAATTACAATGTCATCGGCGAACCTTAAAGTTATTATTTCTTCTCCCTGGATTTTAATACCTGCTCCGAATTTTTCTTTTGTTTCCTTTACTGCTTGCTCAATATACAGATCGAACAACATCGGGGAGAGGCTACAACCCTGTCTCACTCCCTTCCCAACCATTGCTTCCCTTTCATGTCCCTCGACTCTTATAACTGCCATCTGGTTTCTGTACAAATTGTAAATAGCTTTTCGATCCCTGTATTTTACCCCTGCCACCTTCAGAATTTGAAAGAGAGTATTCCAGTCAACATTGTCAAAAGCTTTCTCTAAGTCTACAAATGCTATGAACGTAGGTTTGCCTTTCCTTAATCTAGCTTCTAAGATAAGTCGTAGGGTCAGTATTGCCTCACGTGCTCCAATATTTCTACGGAATCCAAACTGATCTTCCCCGAGGTCGGCTTCTACTAGTTTTTCCATTCGTCTGTAAAGAATTCGTATTAGTATTTTGCAGCCGTGACTTATTAAATTGAGTGTTCGGTAATTTTCACATCTGTCAACACCTGCTCTCTTTGGGATTGGAATTATTATATTCTTCTTGAAGTCTGAGGGTATTTCGCCTGTCTCATACATCTTGCTCACCAGATGGTAGAGTTTTGTCAGGACTGGCTCTCTCAAGGCTGTCAGTAGTTCTAATGGAATGTTGTCTACTCCCGGGGCCTTGTTTCGACTCAGGTCTTTCAGTGCTCTGTCAAACTCTTCACGCAGTATCGTATCTCCCATTTCATCTTCATCTACATCCTCTTCCATTTCCATAATATTGTCCTCAAGTACATCGCCCGTGTATAGACCCTCTATATATTCCTTCCACCTTTCTGCTTTCCCTTCTTTGCTTAGAACTGGGTTTCCATCTGAGGTCTTGATATTCATACAAGTGGCTCTCTTTTCTCCAAAGGTCTCTTTAATTTTCCTGTAGGCGGTATCTATCTTACCCCTAGTGAGATAAGCCTCTACATCCTTAAATTTGTCCTCTAGCCATCCCTGCTTAGCCATTTTGCATTTCCTGTCGATCTCATTTTTGAGACGTTTGTATTCCTTTTTGCCTGCTTCATTTACTGCATTTTTATATTTTCTCCTTTCATCAATTAAATTCAATATTTCTTCTCTTACCTAAGGACTTCTACTAGCCCTCGTCTTTTCACCTACTCGATCCTCTGCTGCCTTCACTACTTCATCCCTCTGAGCTACCCATTCTTCTTCTACTGTATTTCTTTCCCCCATTCTTGTCAATTATTCCCTTATGCTCTCCCTGAAACTCTGTACAACCTCTGGTTCTTTCACTTTATCCAGGTCCCATCTCCTTAAATTCCCACTGAAGTTAATATTTTGTATATTGTTGGTAGGCATGTTATGGGGCGATATTTTGCTGGGTTTGCTGTGTCTGCTTGATCTTTAGGTTTCAGATACGTTATTCCATGTGTAAGTGTATCAGTGAATGTGTATGAGTCTGCAACGTAATTCTTAAATAATTTAGTTAGATGTGAATGTGTTGAGGTGAACTTCTTTAGCCAGAAATTTGCTATTTTATCATTTCCAGGGGGTTTCCAATTGTGCGTAGAATTAATTGCTCGGGTGACTTCATGTTGCAAAATTATCACTTCAGGCATTTGTGGTATCATCTTGTATGTGTCTGTTTCTGCTTGTATCCACCGTGCATGTCTATTATGTTGTACCGGGTTTGACCATATGTTGCTCCAAAAGTGTTCCATATCTGTTATGTTTGGTGGATTGTCTATTTTAATGTGTGTGTTATCTATTGTCTGGTAAAATTTCTTTTGGTTTGTGTTGAATGTTTGGTTTTGTTTCCTTCTATATTCACTTTTTTTTTATCTTCTAAGTCGTTTGACCAATGCTTGTAATTTCTGCTTCTTTTCATCTAATTGCTCTATCGCTTCTTGCTGTGAGATTTTACCTAACCTTTTTCGTTTTTTGTCTGATATTTCATTTCTTATAAATTGTGTTAGCTGTCCAATGTCTTTTCTCAGTTTTTCTGTTCTGATCTGTAGCCTGTGTTGCCATGCTAGTTTTGTGGGTTTCTTCTGTGTATTGGTTGGTTCTGATCTCTGCCTAGTGTGTATATTTAGTGTAGTGAGTGCTCCTACGTAAACCAGTAGTTGTAACTCTTCCATAGTTGTATTTTCATTTATTTTGTTGTGCACAATTGTGTTGATAGTTGTTACTGTTGTTTCAACTTGTGGGTTATTTGGTGGTCTATGGAAGAATGGTCTAATGTCAGTATTTGTGTCTTTGTATTCTATATATGTCAACTGAAATTTTTCTTGTATATCTAACATGTGTGTCACTTCGTGTTTTATTTGTGCTTGTTCTGGTGGCTGTCTTAGTATTTCGTTTTGCTCTGATTGTTTAATTGATGCGTGTTGTTCTTTGTTTGTTTGCTTTGGGATGTTTGAGTCCATTACTGTATTTTCTTCTTCTTCTGATTGCACATTATTTTGTTCCAGTATTTGTTGTACTTGTTGTTTGATGTTTTCTAATTCTGACTGGGGTATCCTGTTATTTTTGATTATTACACGGATCTGATCAGCTAGTCGTTGTTCTGTTAAAAATTTTACTTCTGGGTATCTGGTAATAAATGTTGTGTATACTTGTGATCTGTATCCAGTTGTGTTGGTTCCTAAGTTTGTTGCTTGGTAATAACAGAACATGAGGTGTCGGTTAACTTCATCTGACCATCTCATCCTCTGCCTTTGTTTTCCTTCTAGAGTGGTTGCAGGAAGCATATCCTGCAAAACACCTCTATTTGGAATTAAATCATTTGCCGTGTGGCAAATATTATTATTATTATTATAATTCCCCATGAAACGTGGACCTTGCCGTCGGTGGGGAGGCTTGCGTGCCTCAGCGATACATATAGCCGTACCGTAGGTGGAATAACAACGGAGGGGTATCTGTTGAGAGGCCAGACAAACGTACGGTTCCTGAAGAGGGGCAGCAGCCTTTTAAGTAGTTTCAGGGGTAACAGTCTGGATGATTGATTGATCTGGCCTTGTAACACTAACCAAATAAAACTGGCGTTCTACGGATCGGAGCGTGGAATGTCAGATCCCTTCATCGGACGGTAGGTTAGAAAATTTAAAAAGGGAAATGGATAGGTTAAAGTTAGATATAGTGGGAATTAGTGAAGTTTGGTGGCATGAGGAACAAGACTTCTGGTCAGGGGCGTGTGGTCAGCACACCGCTCTCCCGGTCGTTACGATGGTTTTCTGTGGTCAGGGGAATACAGGGCTATAAAAAAATCAAATAGGGGTAATGCAGGAGTAGGTTTAATAATGAATAGGAAAATAGGAATGCGGGTAAGCTACTACAAACAGCATAGTGAACGCATTATTGTGGCCGAGATAGATACGAAGCCCACGCCTACCACAGTAGTACAAGTTTATATGCCAACTAGCTCCGCAGATGACGAAGAGATTGATGAAAAGTTTGATGAAATAAAAGAAATTATTCAGATAGTGAAGGGAGACGAAAATTTAATAGTCATGGGTGACTGGAACTCGATAGTAGGAAAAGGAAGAGAAGGAAACGTAGTAAGTGAATATGGAATGGGAGTAAGGAATGAAAGAGGAAGCCGCCTGGTAGAATTTTGCACAGACCATAACTTAATCGTAGCCAACACCTGGTTCAAGAATCATGAAAGAAGGTTGTATACATGGAAGAACCCTGGAGATTCTAGAAGGTTTCAGACATTTCCAGGGGCAGATGTGGACTCTGACCACAATCTATTGGTTATGAACTGTAGATTAAAACTGAAGAAACTGCAAAATGGTGGGAATTTAAGGAGATGGGACCTGGATAAACTGACAGAATCAGAGGTTGTAGAGAGTTTCAGGGAGAGCATTAGGGAACGATAACAAGAATGGGGGAAAAATACAGTAGAAGAAGAATGGGTAGCTTTGAGAGATGAAATAGTGAATAGTAGGTAAAAAGACGAGGGCTAATAGAAATCCTTGGGTAACAGAAGAGATATTGTATTTAATTGATGAAAGGAGAAAATATAAAAATGCAGTAAATGAAGCAGGCAAAAAGGAATACAAACGTCTCAAAAATGAGATCGACAGGAAGTGCAAAATGCCTAAGCAGAGATGGCTAGAGGAAAAATGTGAGGGTGTAGAGGCTTATCTCTCTAGGGGTAGGATAGATACTGCCTACAGGAAAATTAGTGACCTTTGGAGGAAGGAGGATATAGGATGAACACCAACAAAAGCAAAACGAGGATAATGGAATGTAGTTGAATTAAATCGGGTGATGCTGCGGGAATTAGATTAGGAAATGAGACGCTTAAAGTAGTAAATGAGTTTTGCTATTTGGCGAGCAAAATAAATGATGACGGTCGAAGTAGAGAGGATATAAAGTGTAGACTGGCAATGGCAAGGAAAGCGTTTCGGAAGAACAACAATTATTATTATTATTATTATTATTATTATTCCTTTTTGAGCAAATGGGAATCTTTAAAGCAACATATGTCTTTGAGCAAGATTAGGAAGAAAGGAATGGCATCGATGGACTAACATAGTATCTAAAAAAGGAAAAAGGATACACTAACGAGGATTACAAATTAACAGAACACAAACAACAGAACTCCCTCTCAACTTCTCACGTGCTGTCGCGAAGATAAAGGGTAGGTTGATGGCAGTAGAAATGCAACCTAACACACACTCCGAAGTGGACTCCTTTAGACGTTAAAACAACTGGATTTCATTTCTTCTGCCGTGGAATGTAAGTCTTATTTTCTGCACAGTTTTGCCGGTATAGTAGTCCGATTCACCTGTACAGGTGCACCAAACAGGTATACCACACTGTGTTTCGTGGCCTTTAGTCGGAATTCCCTCGGCCGGCCGGTGTGGCCGTGCGGTTCTAGGCGCTTCAGTCTGGAACCGCGCGACCGCTACGGTCGCAGGTTCGAATCCTGCCTCGGGCATGGATGTGTGTGATGTCCTTAGGTTAGTTAGGTTTAAGTAGTTCTAAGCTGTAGGGGACTGATGGCCTCAGATCTTAAGTTCCATAGTGCTCAGAGCCATTTGAACCAACTAGCATGAAAACAAGGAAACGTGAGTTGCCTTCTCAACGTGCAGTATGCACTGGTTTCCATCTGTATACCCGACATGGTCGTACAATTCTGGCAGCGGACCTTTGTATGGAGTAGACGCCAGAAAGTTGATAAAAACACACAGCGTTATGCTTGACATGATCCTACCTGACGTAATTTCTCCTACCTATCAACAGACACAACTGATGGATACGAAGGTGACGTACAATTTAAAAGTGCAGTTTTAACCACAGGTGCATTGTTGTTAAAGACGTTTTTCACGCTCAGCCTTGCCAGAGTGATCTCTAAAGTGAATGTCCAGCAAGATACTAGTGCGATCGATTCTAGAGTTCTAGGGTTTTACCAACTAAGGATGGTCTTAAGCTTGCAACGAATTCACGAAAGCGCTGCTTGGCTAATAGCAGATCGCTATAGATCCTACCGTAATGTGCCAGAACTGTTCCGGGAACTTAAATCGGATTTGCTTGGGAGGAAGACAACATTGTTCCACGTAATGCTGTTCCGTTTTATTTTTTATTTTATTTTATAACAATTTACATTAACCAGTTTCTTCTGAGTTCACCACCGACCGGGGAAGCCCTGCGCTTTGAGGCATTAAGTTTGCGCAAATCCATGGATTCGAGAGGCAAGGTGGTTGGAATCCATCCGCTGACAACCTTGAAAATGGTTTTCTGTGGTTTCTTTGCCATTCTCAATTTAGGAAAATGCTGGGATTGGTCCCTTACTATGGAGCCAAGGCCAGTTCCTTATGAATTCCTTTTTTCCCTGACAGAATCCAACTCTTGAAGATGCAGCTTGTCTGCTTAAACGAAATGCGCTGCATCAGAGGTGAACCGAACATCTCTTTGGAGATTACCGACTATAAAAGCCATAAGCCCATGCTTTTATCTGCCATAACATTCTTTAATGCAGGAAATGGTCTTTGTACATTGTAAGAAGTGACAGATGCATACTTACATGAGAAAATTTGGGAAAGTATAAGGCTGAATAATTCCTGATTCTTTGCATTTTGTCCAACAGAAATTGTTCCACCTTCTCCGTCGAACAGTACAACGTAAAACCTGTTTACACCAACAACCCTGTCTGTAATAATGACGGAGTCCCAAAAAATTCACGCACACCCATACCTGATCACATCAAATCCAGACTGAAAGAAGCAGCATGACTGCTTCTCAGTGGTTCGCCAAAATAAAGCATTCCTAAGTATGGAAATTGGTGAAAACTCCGAGACCATTGTCGAATAAAATGGTTCATCCTTCTTTGTGGAAATTCCATATTTTATGGAGCAAAATTCTGAAAATGCACTATTATGCATAATAGCTTAATATTGTGCACTAAAGGCAGGAAAAGATGATTAAGATGGAAGATCAATGTCTAAAATATGTATCATATTGAGTATAAAAAATCAAAATATGCAATATGCATGAATTTATTTCCTACAAGGTCAAAATATGCAAACATGCGTCGAAAAGCTACTGTTTTAAAGTATTATTAGGCTATGAAATGAATAATACCAGAGTTTGAGGAGTGTAACGAGCTTATACAGGATCATGCATTTGCATGGAAATCCTGGCTTTAACATAATAACTATAGCTAAAGTGGGTTTGACTGTAGGTTACACTGTAAATACGTTAATTTTTTAATTTGTTTGCAATTGTCTATTTCTACAAATCAAGTAAGTAAACGAGAAAATCGACAGTTTGCTCGATGACGAAAAATTCAGGACGAAAACGATTTCACAACGTATTTGAAAAATCATCAATCTTAGCTAAAGAAGTTTTCAGATCCTTTATCGAGGTACCTACACAGGGAAAGGAACAAAAAGAGACAACCGTACGTGCATTATATAAGAGCAGTTCTTTTCCCAGTTATAGAAGGATTCATCTAAAACGTGCAGAAGAAATTTCACTACACCAAGGATTTCTTATTTTCAGTCGCAATAATGTTACCTATTAACTGTCATCAGGATAATTTCGATAAGCTATCAGAACTGAAAGTGTACTTTGACAATAGGTTATCGCAAACCGAACTTGAAGCAGAGTACACATAATGGTGTGGGAAATGGTGTTATCAAGAAAAGTCTATCCTCCCTATTAAACTTCTGTTGGTTTTTTATGCTTGTGACGAGAACTTCCATCCAAACATACGATATCGGTTGCTTGTAGCTGCGTCCGTACCAGTATCAACAAGCGAAGCGGAGAGGTCATTCGAAATACAATGGGTAGTGGAAGGTTGCCCGTATTAGCCCCTAATGTCGGTACACTATACTCTTCCTTTTACAGCAGAACATGTCGTGGGAAGAGAAGGGATACTAAGACTTTTGTTATAGTTGTCAAATCAAGTTCTGTGACATTTATATGTGCATAAAAACAAATTTAATGCTATTTAAGAAAATTATCAACAAATTTCAATTACATCTAAAATATTTTTAAATAAATAATTATGTAAGAAGTCCATAGTTTTTGTTAAACTAATGGTTATTAAGTTGGTAGACGTACCTAATCTTCAATGAATACTTTGATGTTATGTTACATATATAGTGTAAGGAAATATTTTGATTTTGTTGTACAACATTAAAATATAATCTAAGACAAAAGAAACGATGCACCACGGAGGAATTATCCGAATGGGACGGAGACTGGTAGATGTGATGTACATGTACAAACAAATGATTGCAATTTCAGAAAAAATACATTATTTATTCAAGAGGAAAAGAATCACAAATTGAGCAAGTCAATAACGCGTTGGTCCACCTCGGGCCCTTAAACCAGCAGTTGTTCTACTTGATATTTGTTGATAGAGTTATTGGATGTCCTTCTGAGGTATATCGTGCCAAATTCTGTACGTTAGATCGTCAACATCCGAAGATAATTTGGGGGCCACACCCATAATGCTCCAAAAATTCTCGATTGGAGAGAGATCCGGCGAACTCATTGGCCAAGGAAGCATTGGCAAGCATGAAGACAAACAGTAGAAACTCTCGCCACATTTAGGCGGGGCGCAGGATAGTTTAACATGAAGGACAACGAAACTGGACGTGGGAAACCATCGGCATTCCGCTGTACTGTAAGGGTACTACTGATGACAACCAAAGGTGTCCTGTTATGAAAAGAAATGGTACACAAGGCCATCACTGATGCCTGTCGCGCCGTATTGCTGGCGATAGTCAGGTTGGTATCCCGCCGCTGTCTTGGTCATCTCCAGACACGTCTTCGGCCTAAAATCCATTTAATTGGAGTAGGACAGTCATCACTGATATTGAGAATGGGACCCCTTGTCCAGAGACTCACCGTTTCCATGCTACGGCCATTTGAAAACATGTTGGCAACGCGACCATTTTTATAAGTAAGTGATTAGGCGTGATCCAGAACATTAATTGTTTTACAATTCCTGTCATTAATAGCCAAAGAAAATGTTTGTGTACGGGTTCTCCTCAACGTGATACAGTACGGGCTCTTTGAATTCGGGTGTGCGGCGTCTCTTTGGAGCACCCCACTCACGCCTGCTGACGGTGAAGGTACCATTTCTCGAAGCCGTTGAATAATTCTGACGAAAAGAGTATGCGACAGAGTCGGACGTTGTCTAGGACGATCTTGACAATGCGACAAGCAACTCTTTCATTACTGTGATCTTCGCTATTCAGAAGGATCATATCGATGTATTCTGCAAACATGTACTCAGCCATATTGCTCTAACGCTCACAGACAGGCTGGAACCAGGTCAGAGAGGCAGGGTAGACGTCAAATGACATCTGCCGATCCGAAGTAACCATCCCCCAATATGCCTACCCTGTTGCTTACCTATATAGCAAACATAGTTTCAAACGGCTGTAGCACGAAAACGGTTACGTTTTCGGACATGGATTCCAGTTCAAAATGTTGTATACTCACTTCTCTACAAGCCCTAGAAGTCTGTAACAGATATTTCCGAAGACTCCCTCATACAGGGTGATTTTTTCCACTTTGTGCAAACTGTAGGGATGATCAATGAAAGGGAGCGAAACGAAAAAAGGTCTAATGTACTTATGTCCGGAAATGCATGGTTTACATGCTAGAGATCGTTTATTCAATCATACTATGTTACAGAGACTGCGGCCTAATGCGCCCTGTATCATGCAGCCACAGTTAGAGGATGCATGTTTTGCTCTTAGAGGGTGGTTACTGTTCCTCATACGTCATGCCCTAGCGCCCTCTCCTGCCATAGTCTTTGGTAAATTTGTGTCCGATTCACTTCTGTTGCTGAATCCCCTTGTGATACAGCGTTGTACACAATGGTTCTGTATTCGAATCTAGAGCTTGCTGGCATGGTGTTTACTTACGGAAAAGCAAATAACAACGGGCGGCGGTAACAAGGTTGTGTCAGAAGACCAATCCCCGCCGACAACAAACACAGAACTCAATGTTTGAAACAGCGTTTCGCCGTTTGTCTGAGACAGGGTCGTTACAGGAAGCAGGAAATCATGAAGGATGTACCGGACATGTTCGGGTCGGCCGGTGTGGCCGGACGGTTCTAGACGCTTCAGTCTGGAACTGTGCGACCGCTACGATCGCAGGTTCGAATCCTGCCTCGGGCATGGATGTGTGTGATGTCCTTAGGTTAGTTAGGTTTAAGTAGTTCTAAGTTTTAGGAGACTGATGACCTCACATGTCAAGTCCCATAGTGCTCAGAGCCATGTGAACCATTTGAACATGTTTGGACGCCAGACTTGGAAGAAAATGTAATTAGCACTGTGGAAGGCGACCGCCGTGTCAGTACCAGGCAGTTGGCCCGCCAGTACAAGGTAAGCCAAACGACCATGTGGAACATTCTCCATGACAGTTGTTACTACCCTGATCACTTACACCGTGTGCAGGGCTCACTAGCGACAGACTTCTACATCTATACTCCGCGAGCCACCTTACGGTGTGTGGCGGAGGGTACTTATTGTACCACTATCTGATCCCCCCTTCCCTGTTCCATTCACGAATTGTGCGTGGGAAGAACGACTGCTTGTAAGTCTCCGTATTTGCTCTAATTTCTCGGATCTTTTCGTTGTGATCATTACGCGAGATATATGTGGGCGGTAGTAATATGTTGCCCATCTCTTCCCGGAATGTGCTCTCTCGTAATTTCGATAATAAACCTCTCCGTATTGCGTAACGCCTTTCTTGAAGTGTCCGCCACTGGAGCTTGTTCAGCATCTCCGTAACGCTCTCGCGCTGACTAAATGTCCCCATGACGATTCGCGCTGCTTTTCGCTGGATCATGTCTATCTCTTCTATTAATCCAACCTGGTAAGGGTCCCATACTGATGAGCAATACTCAAGAATCGGACGAACAAGCGTTTTGTAAGCTACTTCTTTCGTCGATGAGTCACATTTTCTTAGAATTCTTCCTATGAATCTCAACCTGGCGCCTGCTTTTCCCACTATTTGTTTTATGTGATCATTCCACTTCAGATCGCTCCGGATAGTAACTCCTAAGTATTTTACGGTCGTTACCGCTTCCAATGATTTACCACCTATGGCATAATCGTACTGGAATGGATTTCTGCCCCTATGTATGCGCATTATATTACATTTATCTACGTTTAGGGAAAGCTGCCAGCTGTCGCACCATGCATTAATCCTCTGCAGGTCTTCCTGGAGTACGTACGAGTCTTCTGATGTTGCTATTTTCTTGTAGACAACCGTGTCATCTGCAAATAGCCTCACGGAGCTACCGATGTTGTCAACTAAGTCATTTATGTATATTGTAAACAATAAAGGTCCTATCACGCTTCCTTGCGGTACTCCCGAAATTACCTCTACATCTGCAGATATTGAACCGTGAAGAATGACATGTTGTGTTGTTTCTTCTAGGAAATCCTGAATCCAATCACAAACCTGGTCCGATATTCCGTAAGCTCGTATTTTTTTCACTAAACGTAAGTGCGGAACCGTATCAAATGCCTTCCTGAAGTTTGGCCGGCCGAAGTGGCCGTGCGGTTAAAGGCGCTGCAGTCTGGAACCGCAAGACCGCTACGGTCGCAGGTTCGAATCCTGCCTCGGGCATGGATGTTTGTGATGTCCTTAGGTTAGTTAGGTTTAACTAGTTCTAAGTTCTAGGGGACTAATGACCTCGGCAGTTGAGTCCCATAGTGCTCAGAGCCATTTGCCTTCCTGAAGTCCAGGAATACGGCATCAATCTGCTCGCCAGTGTCTACGGCACTGTGAATTTCTTGGGCAAATAGGGCGAGCTGAGTTTCACATGATCTCTGTTTGCGGAATCCATGTTGGTTATGATGAAGGAGATTTGTATTATCTAAGAACGTCATAATACGAGAACACAAAACATGTTCCATTATTCTACAACAGATTGACGTAAGCGAAATAGGCCTATAATTATTCGCATCTGATTTATGACCCTTCTTGAAAATGGGAACGACCTGCGCTTTCTTCCAGTCGCTAGGTACTTTACGTTCTTCCAGCGATCTACGATAAATTGCTGATAGAAAGGGGGCAAGTTCTTTAGCATAATCACTGTAGAATCTTAAGGGTATCTCGTCTGGTCCGGATGCATTTCCGCTACTAAGTGATAGCACTTGTTTTTCAATTCCGATATCGTTTATTTCAATATTTCCCATTTTGGCGTCCGTGCGACGGCTGAAGTCAGGGACCGTGTTAAGATTTTCCGCAGTGAAACAGTTTCGGAACACTGAATTCACATTGGGAGCCGGTTTGTCACTGGTTTCTTCACCAGACAACCGCGATTCCGGGATTTGCGTCACCCATTTTATTCACAAGTGAGGCCACCTTTACGCGGAATGGTGTCTCCAACTTTCGTTAACAGTCATATGTGGCACAGTATGCAGAACCCCCATGCTAAGGTGACAGCGAATCATCAGCGTGGGTGCAGTCGGAATGTATTGGGCCGGGGTAAATGGCGATCGTTTTTTGGGACCTGTCCACGTCGGAACTATCGGCCTTTCTTGCGGGTGACTTCGCCTTTCCTGCTGGAAGAAGTGGCATTGACGATTCGAAGGGTCATGTGGCTGTTGCATGACGGTGTTCAGCCCACTTCGCCGTTAACGTCCAAACGCATCTCAAGGGTCGATGGTTCGGACGAGGGGACCCAGTTGCATGGCCTGTTGGTTCACTGGATCTCAACCCGTGAGATTTATGTTTGTGGGGGCCATCTCAAAAGTATCGTGCGTACGCAGAGCCCTCTCCAGGTCGAAGACAGTGGGGCAGCGTATTCATTTATGGTTTGACACTGTTCGGATGGAGCCTGGCCAAGGAACATGTGAGACAGAACATGCTACGGCGCATACGCGCATGCGCTGAGGCACTTGGAAACCGTTTCCAGCACATACTGTAACAGTGGCTGCTTGGTACAGCGCTTATTAGACCGCAGTCTCTGTCTGTAACAATGTGTGATTGAATAAATGGTTACTGGCATGGAAACCGTGCATTTCCGGACATAAGTTCTTTAGACCTTTTTTTGTTCCGTATCCTCTCATCGATCAATCCCTAGAGTTTGTACCCGGTGTAAAAAAAATCACCCAGATGAAATACACTCCTGGAAATGGAAAAAAGAACACATTGACACCGGTGTGTCAGACCCACCATACTTGCTCCGGACACTGCGAGAGGGCTGTACAAGCAATGATCACACGCACGGCACAGCGGACACACCAGGAACCGCGGTGTTGGCCGTCGAATGGCGCTAGCTGCGCAGCATTTGTGCACCGCCGCCGTCAGTGTCAGCCAGTTTGCCGTGGCATACGGAGCTCCATCGCAGTCTTTAACACTGGTAGCATGCCGCGACAGCGTGGACGTGAACCGTATGTGCAGTTGACGGACTTTGAGCGAGGGCGTATAGTGGGCATGCGGGAGGCCGGGTGGACGTACCGCCGAATTGCTCAACACGTGGGGCGTGAGGTCTCCACAGTACATCGATGTTGTCGCCAGTGGTCGGCGGAAGGTGCACGTGCCCGTCGACCTGGGACCGGACCGCAGCGACGCACGGATGCACGCCAAGACCGTAGGATCCTACGCAGTGCCGTAGGGGACCGCACCGCCACTTCCCAGCAAATTAGGGACACTGTTGCTCCTGGTGTATCGGCGAGGACCACTCGCAACCGTCTCCATGAAGCTGGGCTACGGTCCCGCACATCGTTAGGCCGTCTTCCGCTCACGCCCCAACATCGTGCAGCCCGCTTCCAGTGGTGTCGCGACAGGCGTGAATGGAGGGACGAATGGAGACGTGTCGACTTCAGCGATGAGAGTCGCTTCTGCCTTGGTGCCAATGATGGTCGTATGCGTGTTGGCGCCGTGCAGGTGAGCGCCACAATCAGGACTGCATACGACCGAGGCACACAGGGCCACACCCGGCATCATGGTGTGGGGAGCGATCTCCTACACTGGCCGTACACCACTGGTGATCGTCGAGGGGACACTGAATAGTGCACGGTACATCCAAACCGTCATCGAACCCATCGTTCTACCATTCCTAGACCGGCGAGGGAACTTGCTGTTCCAACAGGACAATGCACGTCCGCATGTATCCCGTGCCACCCAATGTGCTCTAGAGGGTGTAAGTCAACTACCCTGGCCAGCAAGATCTCCGGATCTGTCCCCCATTGAGCATGTTTGGGACTGGATGAAGCGTCGTCTCACGCGGTTTGCACGTCCAGCACGAACGCTGGTCCAACTGAGGCGCCAGGTGGAAATGGCATGGCAAGCCGTTCCACAGGACTACATCCAGCATCTCTACGATTGTCTCCATGGGAGAATAGCAGCCTGCATTGCTGCGAAAGGTGGATATACACTGTACTAGTGCCGACATTGTGCATGCTCTGTTGCCTGTGTCTATGTGCCTGTGGTTCTGTCAGTGTGATCATGTGATGTATCTGACCCCAGGAATGTGTCAATAAAGTTTCCCCTTCCTGGGACAATGAATTCACGGTGTTCTTATTTCAATTTCCAGGAGTGTACATACACAGGGTAAGTGACTAACTATTGCCACCAAGAATAACTCCGAAAGTACGATAGGAGCTGAAAAGTTGGTGGGACAAATGTTGCATGGGACAACGGGGGCCATAATATGACGTTGCTTTTTGTTGCTAGGTTGGGTCGCTTCAGAGATATGAAGATCAACTTTCTTTTTTAAGATATGGATGCTATAGTTTGTATTGCTATAGTTTCTGATAGCGGCTATCGAGGCGAATCTATTGATGTGTAACAGTAAGCTCTTTGAAGGTCAACGAATGTCACAAAGGTGGCATGAACGTCCATTTACAGAAGGTGTTTGTAGTGATGGCCATTGGTTGCAATCTTCTTATCATGGATTCAGTAGTATTCCTTATCACATCGGCACTTATCGAAGCACATGCTCTGACAATTCTCTCTCGCGTATCTTCAGCTGTAGTTGGAACGTCTTGATATAAAATGTCTTTTACGAGTCCTCACAAGAAAAAATCCAGAGGCGTCAAGTCTGGCGAACGAGCCGGCCACGACACATCTCCGCGTCCAATCCAACGATTTGGGAATTCTCTCTGCAACTCATCTCTAGTCATCAGCGAAAAATGTGCCGGACGCCCATCGGTTTGATACCACATTCTATTCCTTGTTTCCAAAGGTATTTCTTCCAATAACAGACCAAGTGTTTCTTGCAGGAATATGGTGTACTTCCTACCACTAAGATTTCCTTCGATGAAACAGGGCCCTATTATTCCGCCCTCCAGAATCCCACACCATACATTCACCGACCACGGTTTTTGGTGTGCGACTTGCTTACACCAAAATGGATTTTCAGTTTCCCAATAGTGCATCTTACACAAATTAACATTTCCATGGTTCGTGAATTGAGCCTCGTCAGTAAATAAAATCAAAGTAGTAAGTGTGTCATTCATCTGAATCTGAAGTTGAACCAATTAGCAGAATTCAATGCGACGCATACAATCCGTACCAATTAATCATTGGTGGAGACTGATATGGTAAGAATGATATTTATGGCTATGCAGAACACGAACAACACTACTCTGGCTCATGCCAGATTCCCTTTCGATTTGACGCGAACTAACACATGGATCTCGAACCACAGTGGCAAGAGTACCAATTTTCATTTCCTCGTTAGTAACTTTCCTTTGGCGTATATGTTTCCGATGCTTTAAAGATCCAGTTGTTCTCAATTTATTATACACGCATTTAAATGTACTACGTGTAGGGTGAGTACGTTGATGATAGCTTACAACTTATAAGTCTCTAGCTCTCACTGAATTTCGTTGGCATTCTCCGTAAATGAGAAGCTTTTTGAGTTGTTCAACGAAGGAATACATCATTCACATTCGCTTTATTCGACGATACTAGTCTTACCGTTCCTATTAGTGTTGTATTGCGAAACTATCGAATGGCCGTGCGGTTAAAGGCGCTGCAGTCTGGAACCGCAAGGCCGCTACGGTCGCAGGTTCGAATCCTGCCTCGGGCATGGATGTTTGTGATGTCCTTAGGTTAGTTAGGTTTAACTAGTTCTAAGTTCTAGGGGACTAATGACCTCAGCAGTTGAGTCCCATAGTGCTCAGAGCCATTTGAACTATCGAATGGTGTTTACATGTCAGTGGCACTTTAGATGGATACGCTGTATTCGGCTAATATTTACTATTTGCACGATATACGAGAGAGAACTGTGAGTGCATAAGTGCTGAAGTGATAAGGAATACCACTCAATCCATGATAAGAAGATTGAAGCACTGCATTGATACCAATGGTCATTACTTCGAACACCGTCTGTAAATGGACGCTCATGCCACCTTTATGACCTTCGTTGACCTTCAAAGACCTTACTGGTACACATCATTAGATTTGTCTCGGTAGCCGCTATCAGAAAATAATTACCAAACTCTAGCATCCATATTTAAAAAAACAAAGTTGATCTTCATATCTCTGAAGCGACCCCACCTAGCAACAAAAAGCAACGTCATATTATGGCCCGCGTTGTCCCATGCAATATTTGTCCCACAAACTTTTTAGCTACTATCATACTTTTGGAGTTATTCTAGGTGACAATAGTTAGTGACTCACCCTGTTTATATACAGGGCGATTCACGAAGATATGCAAATATTATAAATGGTATTCTACAAGTAAAACTTAAGAAAAAAGTTCATATAAACGTAAGTCCGGAAATGTGTAGTTACTGAGTTACGGCTAATAAAAGATTTTGCCTGAAATTTAGCAACTGTTACTTGGCTGCGAGTGCTACTCTACTCCTTGTAGACACGTTGGAGAATTCTGGTTGTTAAACTAACAGATGGGGCAACTTTATTCATAATGTGGTCATGGACACGTTGAAAGAAAATAGATCCTTTCTGTCGTTTTGTTACATCTCCGGGTCGACACAACTTGGCGTTGAGTAGCGTGTCCGTATCACTTCACTGCCGCGGCTTACGTCAGCGGTGGAGGGTAACATGGCTACCTGACATAAGTTCTACACCAGGGGTGCACATACTCACTGGTACCGAGGGCCGCACTCTGATGAAGGGTTACATTATAGTCACAAGTTCAAAAATAAAGCGGCATGATACAAATTATTCAGAATTGAGATCCCACTGCCCCAATACTAGCAACATGGGCCACAAAAGAATTAAGTTCTTCAAAGAAATGAAATATGAGTAAAAAAAAAAAAAGGAAAAGTAAGATCAACGGTGGGCCTCATGTGGCCCCCGGGCCGCGGTTTGTGCATCCCTGCTCCTGCTCCAAAGCGACCAGTGTGCTCGCTTAAAAGGGAGTCAGACATTTTTGCCCTGTGAGTTTAATGTAAAAAAAAAAAAAAACGTACTTTAGATGACACAATCATGTAAGAAGCTAACACCTAACGAGATTGAATGATTCCTCACGTGTCGCAGTAAGTTTCGCAGCACGCACTAGATACTTTTCTTGTTGTGAATCTGACGTGCTGTTTGTTTGTTGGGTAATGCGCCTGTGGTGATTTCCAATTGCAGCTGATAGCATGTTTTCCTTAGTTCAATGCTCGGTTCTTAAATTGAATGAGAAGCATTCTGAATATGGTGGGAACACAGTGAATGCTTCTGGTAAGTGATTACTCACGCATGAATTACCCCACTGTTCTGAGAAGTGCTGCTTAGGCGTGCGGACATAGATATGCTTGTATGAGCATGTAATCGTTAACGACCTCCAGGGAGAGCAAATAGCTTCGTGGAACAACTGACAGAGTGTGCGTAATAGTAAATGTAATCAACAACCTGATTGCTACACAAGGTCAACATCTGGCTATCTTGGTGCTGTGATTTGTATCCTCCGCCTCAGAAACGAGATACTACCCAATGCAAAAACAGCTCATAGTATTAGTAATTCGGTCTTGGTGAGGAACGCCTTGCGCTGTGACTGTACTTCCTCATATTTATGTTAGCACACAGCAATTACGAGTTACAATCGAGTTGTGAAGACATTGCTAATCGTGAATGATACCTTTCTTTCTCTTCTTTTCACTTTGTCCATGTGTTTCACGTATCTTGCTCTATAGTATAAAATGTAAATACAGATTACTTTTATTGTATTGCGACACGACTTTCCTATTAACACGTTTATTTTAAATTTTTGGGGTATGCAGTAATTTTAATTTTTTTATAATCTTTGTAATAACTCTGATAAATACAACGTGTAGAAAGAACTACTGTTCGAACAGTAAAAGAGCCAAATTCATATTGATAGTGAGAATAGAACAGTGAGATGGATAACGTGAGTGCGGTAATTAGCGGGTCGATGCTGCGTCAGACAGTGTGGAACCCTTACATTGCGCCAGCCCGCATCTCGTGGTCGTGCGGTAGCGTTCTCACTTCTCACGCCCGGGTTCCCGGGTTCGATTCCCGGCGGGGTCAGGGATTTTCTCTGCCTCGTAATGGCTGGGTGTTGTGTGCTGTCCTTAGGTTAGTTAGGTTTAAGTAGTTCTAAGTTCTAGGGGACTGATGACCATAGCTGTTAAGTCCCATAGTGCTCAGAGCCATTTGAACCATTTTGAACCTTACATTGCGAATATGGCATGTAATTAATAATGACGTGTACAGTGCGAGAAGAAGTGTTACGTTGTGAGTGGTGCGAGTCTCATAAGAGTACTGCAAACTGAAATAACAGTGCACGCGCGAGTGAACAGTGATTGTCATTTGGTAACATGCCCGATGGATCATTTTGAATTTTGCACGATAGATTGTAATAATGTGAAACGAGTCAGCATACACTCACATCGCAATTTAATTGTACGTATGGTCACATTCTGAATATTTCCAATGTTGTTATTATTTTTAGAAAAAGAAAAAAAAAGATATACGAATGTGACTTAGTATTTCTTACCCACTACATTTCACACTTTACAATAATAGAAATTCCTTTACGGAACAGAAGGAGTTGTCAAGGAGAAACTCTCTCAGTTTGTTGTCAAATTTTACTTTGTTCTCTGTCAGACATTTTATATCACTTTATAAATGATCAAAAACTTTTTGCGGCATTGTGCACCCCTTTTTGTGCTAAAGACAACCTTTATGTGAAGTAATGACTGTCATTTTTCGTTCTAGTTATGTAATTATGTACCTTATTGTTCCTCTTGAACTGTTGTGGATTATTTACAGCAAACTTCATGAGGGAATAAATATACTGTGAAGCTGTATCCAAAATGTCAAATTCCTTCACATATTATTCGCACAGCACGTTTTTGCGCAATGAAGACTTTCTTTCTTAAAGATGAGTTACCCCAGAACATTATTCTATGTGACATTATTGAATGAAAATATGTCAGCTTACTGATTTGTCTCTCCCCAAGATTTGCAATGATTCTAAGCGCAAATGTGGCTGAACTAAGTCCTTTCAGGAGTTCCAGAATGTGTTTTTTCTAACTTAAGTTCTCACCAATCTGGACCCCCAAGAACTTTGTTGTCTGCCGGTCTAAATTGCTTTCTATGGCTTGAGTGGCAAAAGCTAGATGTATCCTAAAATCTTTAATTTGCAATTTAAAGACGCTTCGCGCGTCACAGTAACAGTAGTCATAAAAACAATTATTCAATTATCAACATTTGAAAGTTATTCGCCAGACAATAAATTCGCGATTGTGAGGGGTGAGCAAAACGAATGAACTGTAACTTCACGAACCGCGAGCTGATGTGAATTTTCTAATCTTTGATATTAATAACTGCATCGTGTAGTTGAATGTTATCGTCGTACACATTCGAATTTCTATGTTTAGCACCAGTTGCTTCCGACCAGCCAATACCTGAAGAAGAATGACAGAGGAACGGTAACACGACCAAGTGGATCACGCACTAGACAACAGGATGTAACAGCTGCCGTTTACCACTGACGGATCTACTACGATTTCGCCGCCACCGCCCAGTTGCTGACGACATTGCATATCACTGTCCACCCACGATAGATGAACTGTCCGTCTCTCGGTAGATTCGAAGAGCAATTGTAACAATCTAAATGTAATTTCGTTTACGGAACGCTTTTTTCTATGAATAAAGTTAGTTTTATAGTGACTGGAGTCAAAATTTTATGATGTCATTGTTCGCCAAATTATTGTTTTCCTGACAAATTGCCTGTTGGCTCCTGTTTTAAAGATTTCGTATTATTTTTCTACCATTACTGTTTGCTAGCTCTCTTTCTCTCTGTTTTTATTTTGATAGGCATTGCATGTATCTATGTATATTTTGCGCTCGCCCGGTTGGCGGTGCGGTCTAACGCGCTGCTTTCCGGGCGGGATGGAGCGCCGGTCTCCGGCATGAATCTGCCCGGCGGATTTGTGTCGAGGTCCGGTGAGCCGGCCAGTCTGTGGATGGTTTTTAGGCGGTTGTCCATCTGCCTCGGCGAATGCGGACTGGTTCCCCTTATTCCGCCTCACCTACACTGTATCGGCGATTGCTGCGCAAAAAACAAGTTCTCCACGTACGCGTACACCACCATTACTCAAATGGTTCAAATGGCTCTGAGCACTATGGGACTTAACTTCTGAGGTCATCAGTCCCCTAGAACTTAGAACTACTTAAACCTAACTAACCTAAGGACATCACACACATCCGTGCCCGAGGGAGGATTCGAACGTGCGACTGTAGCAGCTGCGCTGTTCCGGACTGAAGCACCTAGAACCACTCGGTCACTCCGGCCGGCCACCATTACTCTACCACGCAAACATAGCGGTTATACTCGTCTGGTGTGAGACTTTGGGGGGGGGGGGGGGGGGTTACACGGGGGCCGAACCGCACAATAACCCTGGGTTCGGTGTGGGGCGGCGAAGGGGTGAAGTGGACTGCGGTAGTCGTCGTGGGGTTGCGGACCACTGCGGCTGCGGCAGGGATGGAGTCTCAACATGGTTTCTAGGTCCCAGGTTAACGAAACATGTATATTTTGCTGGATGTGCTTGTGCAATGACAATGTTAGGTAATTTTACATGTTTAAATTTTGTATTTGGTCAATTTCTGTAATGGTGGTATGCGCTGTTAGTTTCCGGGCTCCGACCAATCAGAGTAAAGCTGTGTTTCGCAGTGAAGCAAGGGATAAAGATAGTGGGAGTTTTGGATTTGCCAGATGACAGGAGTTGCCCGATGACAAGAGCTTGTTTGAGCTCCGAACTCCTTACATTCCAGCATTCTCTAAGCAGTGAGAGAGCTTGCTTATGTTTGTAGATACCACTGAGCGATATTACAATATTTTGGAACCTTATTTTCCAACGTACTCATGGGAGTTTTGTAATTTAGGTTCTTTCGGGGTTTCGTTCACTAAACTGGAACGTGACCTTTACAGTTACTTTGGTAGTGTAACGAGTTCTTCCATAGTCTAATATACATACAGAGAAGGCTTCCTAATACTAAAATTTTATTAGTTGTTAATAGTTTTGTCTTTCTTACAAACACCAGTTTTTGCTATTACTAGTCTGAATTTTATATCTTCTCTCCCTCTGCCATCGTTAGTTGCTTTGGTGTCCAAGCGCAAAAACTCATATAATACTTTGAATGTCTCAGTTTACAATGACGTTCCCTCAATATCGCCTGATTTAATTCAGATACACTCCATTACTCTTGTTACATTTTTGTTGATAATGATCTTATGACCTCCTTTGGGGACACTGTACATTCCATTCAGCTGATCTTCCAAACCATTTTGCTATCTCTGACAGAATTCCAACGTCATAGGCAAACCTTATGTTTTTATTTCTTCTTCCCGAACTTCTAATTCTGTTTCCAAATTCCTCCTCGGTTTCTTTTATTGCTTTCTCTGTGCACTGTCTCATACCATTCTCAGGTGCTGCTTTCCTTTCAAGCCCTTCGACTCTTACAACTGCAGTTCCTGTACACGTTGTCGCATCCTGTACCTTACCCAACTAACTTCAGAATTTCAGAGATCATATTCGAGACAACAGTGTAAAATGCCGTAAACGTAGATCTGCCTTTCCTCAACCTACTTTCTAAGATATATTGTAGGAGCAGTATTTTCTTGCGTATTTCTACATTTCTCCAGAACCCAAACTGATCTTCCTCGATATCGGCTTCCACAAATTTTTCCATTCTACTGTAAATAATCCGATCCGTAATTTCAACCATGACGTATTAAAATGACAGTTTGATAGTATTCACGCCTATCAGCACCTGCCTCCTTCGGAGTTGAAGTCAGTGCCTTCTTAGGAATTTTAAGTCCGAGGGTATTTCGCCAGCCTCATATACACGGTACACTCACATTAATGTGACCCCCGCATTTGTTCGGCGTTAACGTGCGATAATCATTCAAAGGCGGCAGTTGCGAGAACCAGCAGTGGAGGGCACATAAAATTTGTCGAGGGAAGCAGAAAACACCGCAGTGGTCGTAATGCGGAA
Organism: Schistocerca cancellata; assembly: GCF_023864275.1. Taxonomy (NCBI): domain Eukaryota; kingdom Metazoa; phylum Arthropoda; class Insecta; order Orthoptera; family Acrididae; genus Schistocerca; species Schistocerca cancellata. The sequence continues at coordinate 1,114,034,604 of NC_064626.1, read as the reverse complement.
ATGGAGTGGTTTCTCTGACATCCAAAACGGCATGATCATTGGCTTTCTGGCCAAGGATGGAAGCATTTACAAAACCGTTCGCATGCCGCGTGGCAAAACAGAGCTGTCCAAAATCGGCACCGATTCAATTCTTGCGCACCATTGGCCATAAATGACAGAGGTGAAGAGGACTGTGTGAATGTGTACAGGCGAATACACCCACAAGTCGAAGCTACCGACAATGGCTCATCAACGACTGCTGAGCGCACATTGCTGCGTATGGGCCTCTGGTTCAGGCACGCATACTGACTGCTGTTGATCGGCGAAGCAGCCTCGAATTTGCACTTCGATACCACAACGGGACGTTCTGTGAGTGGCAACAGATTACCTTTTCAGACGTATCACGTTTTATACTCCATCGGAAATAAGGTCGTTGGCGTGTACGGCGTGGAACATATGGAAACAAAACGTCTGCGACAGTCGTCGGAAGTTTTATGGTCTGGGCAATGTTTTCATGGCATTCTCTAGATGATCTCATCATTCTCGAAGAAACAATGGATCAAGACACGTATGTATCTATCCTTGGGGACCATTTCCACCCCCTACATGTATGTCGCTGATCCTCGGCACGGTAGCAGGACAACGCAACGTGTCATATTGTTCACAGCGTACGTGCGTGGTTCGAAGAGTACCAGAAAGACTTTACTGTATACCGCGGCCACCAGACACCCCGTATTTAACCCAATCGAGACTATGTGGGATCACCCCGATTGGGCTGTTCGCGCCATGGATTTTCAACCGAGGAAGCTAGTGCAGCTGACCACGGCACTGGATTCGGCATGGCTCCACATCCCTCTCGCTACGTTCCAGAAAGCCACTGACTCTTCCTGCTAGTCTCGCAGCAGTCAGTGCTGCAAAAAGCGGTTATTCAGGCTTTTGACAGGTGATAAAATTAATATGACTGGACGGTGTATCTTGGACCTAGTTGGAATAGTTTTACCTTGCCTGGCTCTGCCAATGATCTAAATTCTGAAGGAATGTTTACTTCAGAGCCTTGTTTCGACTTAGATCTTTCAATCCGTAGCAAGTTATTTCCGCAATATCATATCTCCCATCTTATCTTCGTCTCTCTTCCCTGTTCATACCATTGCCTTCAGGTTTTTTGTTTGTACAGAAAATCTGTAGTGCTTTGGAGAACAAAAGAAGATTAAGGAATTCTAGTACGGCGAAGGATGGAACATTAGGGTTCAGCGCCCGGCCACTATGACTTCATTAGAGACTGAGCACAAGGCGGAATTGAGAAATGAAATCGGCTGTGTACTTTTCCCAGTAACCATCTTGCGATCAGTAGTAAGCCATATTGTGAAATCTAAACTTGAACAGTCGGGCGAGGTATTAAACCACTGTCCCGTTTCGAAGTTAGTGTTTTCCCGTCGTGGTACCTCTCAAATGGTTCAAATGGCTCTGAGCACTATGGGACTTAACATCTATGGTCATCAGTCCCCTAGAACTTAGAACTACTTACACCTAACTAACCTAAGGACATCACACAACACCCAGTCATCACGAGGCAGAGAAAATCCCTGACCCCGCCGGGAATCGAACCCGGGAACCCGGGCGTGGGAAGCGAGAACGGACGTGGTACCTCTCTCTGTGAATCTTAGATGAAGGTAGTGTGATTAGACCAAATATGCTACTGGAATTTTATTTAAAGACTCGAAGAATAAAGAAGCAATTAATTAAGATTGAAAAGAGTTCTGCTTTACCTAACAGTGAAGAAAAGATAGCGTCAATCAAATAAGAAGCATGTTCCCGTTGTCGGTCATGACGAAATTTGGGTATAAATGAAGCAAGTTCATTTCTTTGCTCGCAAAGACTCGACTACACTGCGCAATTTCGAAATATAGAAGCGAAATTGTGCAGTATGTTATAATACAACATTTAACTTTATCCACACAGCTTTCCAATCTCGAAGATATAGTAAATTACATAGGAGTTCATCCTCTGACTGTATTCCGTTCTAGGTTTGTTTTAAAAAGGACAATTGCAGGTGTCTCAACGCCGTCTTTTAATCTCCTTGTTCTTAGCCTTCCTCCGGCTAGACTTAAAATGGTGATGTCGTGTACTAATACATTGACTTAATGAAATTAATCGTGTATTGTTATGGATATTTACTGTAACCACTTCTTACTATTTAATTTATTCCTCATCCTCATCTGATTTCTTAAAAATGTCTTTCAGCAAATATTCGTTGTCGGTCGTGTTACACGATGATGCAATGGATCCGGCCGCCATTAGTTCAAATGGCTCTGAGTACTATAGGACTTAACTTCTGAGGTCATCAGTCCCCTAGAACTTAGAACTACTTAAACCTACCTAACCTAAGGACATCACACACATTCATGCCGGAGGCAGGATTCGAACCTGCGACCGTAGCAGTCGCGCGGTTCCGGACTGAAGCGCCTAGAACCGCTCGACAACCGCGGCCGGCTGAGGCCACCATTGGCTTCGCCGATTTTAATTCCCCCTCTCTTTGTAATCACACTTTCTCTCTTTCTCTTACCTTATTTCTTACAACCAACATTTAAAAAATTAACGTTCAAAGAAAGGGCAATTATAATGTGATGATGTTAAAGGCACATACCATGCCACCCATTCATGTGGCATTAGGTAGAGCAGTGTGGAAACGTCATGAAGGTTCATACCGTGGGATGTGCGTGTGCAGTGTCAATACGAATATTGTTAAGGCGCACACGTGTCACCCGGCGTACCCTCGGGCTAATGCATCACCTCATTCAGTGAATGGGCACGCGAAGAATATGAATACTGTTCACATGTAATCTCTATCCCGCGTCATACATGCCTCACCGCCGACGTCCCCGCAGCGACCGTGTCAAGCGGGTACACCACACTGCCATCTAGCGACGCCGTCACGCACTACGACAAACGCACGCGCTTCGGAACGGATACGAAGTTGTGATAAATTTCCTTTTTCGAAGAAAGTGTAGGTGCTCGCTTACTTCTCCTTCACTGCAAGTTTAAACGCAGCCAAAACCTCTCAGACAAACAGAAGCTAAACGATGTGAAAGTTAGCGTAAGGAAGGCTATGCGTGAAGCGTTCAGTGAATTCGAAAGTAAAATTCTATGTTCCGACTTGAAAGAAAATCTTCGGAAGTTCTGGTCTTACGTCAAATCATTAAGTGGCTCGAAACAGCATATCCAGACACTCCGGAATGATGATGGCATTGAAACAGAGGAGGACACGCGTAAAGCTGAAATACTAAACACCTTTTTCCAAAGCTGTTTCACAGAGGAGGACCGCACTGCTGTTCCTTCTCTAAATCCTCGCACAAACGACAAACGAAAAAATGGCTGACATCGAAATAAGTGTCCAAGGAATAGAAAAGCAACTGGAATCACTCAACAGAGGAAAGTCCACTGGACCTGACGGGATACCCATTCGATTCTACACAGAGTACGCGAAAGAGCTTGCCCCCCTGCTAACAGCCGTGTACCGCAAGTCTCTTGAGGAACGGAAGGTTCCAACGATTGGAAAAGAGCACAGGTAGTCCCAGTCTTCAAAAAGGGTCGTCGAGCAGAAGCGCAAAACTATAGACCTATATCTCTGACGTCGATCTGTTGTAGAGTTTTGGAACATGTTTTTTGCTCGAGTATCATGTCGTTTTTGGAAACTCAGAATCTACTTTGTAGGAATCAACATGGATTCCGGAAACAGCGATCGTGTGAGACCCAACTCGCTTTATTTGCTCATGAGACCCAGATAATATTAGATACAGGCTCCCAGGTAGATGCTATTTTCCTTGACTTCCGGAGGGCGTTCGATACAGTTCCGCTATGTCGCCTGATAAACAAAGTAAGAGCCTACGGAATATCAGACCAGCTGTGTGGCTGGATTGAAGAGAGAACACAGCATGTTGTTCTCAATGGAGAGACGTCTACAGACGTTAAGGTAACCTCTGGAATGCACAGGGGAGTGTTATGGAGCCGTTGCTTTTCACAATATATATAAATGACCTAGTAGAGAGTGTCGGAAGTTCCATGCGACTTTTCGCGGATGATGCTGTAGTATACAGAGAAGTTGCAGCATTAGAAAATTGCAGCGAAATGCAGGAAGATCTGCAGCGGATAGGCACTTGGTGCAGGGAGTGGCAACTGACCCTTAACATAGACAAATGTAATGTATTGCGAATACATAGAAAGAAGGATCCTTTATTGTATGATTATATGATAGCGGAACAAACACTGGTAGCAGTTACTGTAAAATATCTGGGAGTATGCGTGCGGAACGATTTGAAGTGGAATGATCTAAAATTAATTGTTGGTAGGGCGGGTGCCAGGTTGAGATTCATTGGGAGAGTCCTTAGAAAATGTAGTCCATCAACAAAGGAGGTGGCTTGCAAAACACTCGTTCGACCTATACTTGAGTATTGCTCATCAGTGTGGGATCCGTACCAGGTCGGGTTGATAGAGGAGATAGAGAAGATCCAAAGAAGAGCGGCGCGTTTCGTCACAGGGTTATTTGGGAAGCGTGATAGCGTTACGGAGATGTTTAGCAAACTCAAGTGGCAGACTCTTCAAGAGAGGCGCTCTGCATCGCCGTGTAGCTTGCTGTCCAGGTTTCGAGAGGGTGCGTTTCTGGATGAGGCATCGAATATATTGCTTCCCCCTACTTATACCTCCCGGGGAGATCATGAATGTAAAATTAGAGAGATTCGAGCGCGCACGGAGGCTTTCCGGCAGTCGTTCTTCCCGCGAACCATACGCGACTGGAACAGGAAAGGGAGGTAATGACAAAAAAAAAAAAAATGGTTCAAATGGCTCTGAGCACTATGGGACTCAACATCTTAGGTCATAAGTCCCCTAGAACTTAGAACTACTTAAACTTAACTAACCTAAGGACATCACACACACCCATGCCCGAGGCAGGATTCGAACCTGCGACCGTAGCAGTCCCGCGGTTCCGGACTGCAGCGCCAGAACCGCACGACCACCGCGGCCGGCAGGTAATGACAGTGGCACGTAAAGTGCCCTCCGCCACACACCGTTCGGTGGCTTGCGAAGTATAAATGTAGATGTAGATGTAGATGTCTTTGCCTGTACCGTTGCTTACGAGAGGAAGAATCTATAAAACTTAGCAAAGGTGATAAAGGAGCAGGAAAGCTCAGCAGAACATTGTAAGACAGGAATCTGGGTTCTGATCTTAAAGAATTGTGTTCTTCCTCCATTTGGATACTAGGTCATGTAGTGAGCTAATTAGTTAGAAGTCTTGGCCAATTTGTAACGTACAGTATTTATTTGTTCAGTGCATTTTCCAATATTTCCGCCTCCAATAATCACACATAAAAATGTAATGCAATTCAGTCGTAGATCCTTTGCTGAAAGAAGATACAGGATCGGCACATGCAAAATCCGATCCCGCACTCATAGCGGACTTCACAGCGAATTAGAAAAGCTGTATCACGACCAAAAATATTCCGATACCACTTCGTTCAGAAGCCAATAGTTCGCGATAACGAAGCCTTAACATACGCAAACTATAAAAAATTATTAGGAAAAATATGTAGCCCCTTTTGAATAATGTTCTGGTACTACGATCTTTGAATTTCCCCATCACATATAGTCGGCGTTACGATTTTATATGGTTTTACAGCCGATTGTATATCACTTGAACGATTTTCCGTGAGATTCGGAATCTTTTGGCATATTTATTGTTATTTATTTATTTTTTTACTGTTTAGATTATTACGAAATACCAAAGACAAGTTTCGTGTCAATTTTATTTTGGACACAGTGTACTGGGAATATTTCTAATTGTTTTAACGGCGTTATTTGAGACTGCATTATCGCAAATGATTCTAGATTAAGAGATCGCGGGCTCACTTTAGTCTGTGCGTCTGCTACCACGACAGTTAACTACCTGGAAGCTTGGTTGAAAAACGAGACCGTTTCGCAGTTTCCTGCCTACTGTGCCCCTCTGTCGCACTTTCCCGCCTGCTCCGACGAACCGAAATCTGTAGCTGTCTAAAATCATTTGCACTTGCGATCGACGCGTTCCGGATCACGGAATTAACACCAAGATTAGAGCCGCTTATGGTGAGTCTCGAAATACACCAGGACTATTTGAATGGTTACTACGGAATCACGCGCGGCATTGACCTGGGTGCTTTAAGTTTGGTGAACATCATTCGCAGCAACTCTTGTCAGACTGTGGAAATAGCACGTTGCTATCTTAGCTTTCTTCCAGATGTACCGTATTTTACAGACTATAAGAAGCACTTTTTTCTTCAAGAAATTGCCTCTAAAATTCAGGTGCGTTTTATACTCAAAATTAATATAAAATTGTCCAGTGTTTGATTTGAAATTCCCTGTAGTCTTATAAATGGCCATATATTCGATGCCGCGAGAAACCTCTCTCTTTCTGGCAACGTTAGTTTCAAGTAGCAGAAGCAGTGAACCGATGCAACGAACTGAGTTGCGGGGATTCAGAAACTTGCTAACACTGTCAGCGCTGTAAATGTCAATGTCTTCACTTGCTACTGTAGTTTAACGTAATTTTAAGTACTATAGTACAGCCAAATTAATCTTTAGAGCTGTCAGCCAACTTTAAACTGTACAGGGCTATTACAAATGATTGAAGCGATTTCATAAATTCACTGTAGCTCCATTCATTGATATATGGTCACGACACACTACAGATACGTAGAAAAACTCATAAAGTTTTGTTCGGCTGAAGCCGCACTTCAGGTTTCTGCCGTCAAAGCGCTCGAGAGCGCATGAGACAAAATGGCGACAGGAGCCGAGAAAGCGTGTGTCGTGCTTGAAGTGCACTCACATCAGTCAGTCATAACAGTGCAACGACACTTCAGGACGAAGTTCAACGAAGATCCACCAACTGCTAACTCCATTCGGCGATGGTATGCGCAGTTTAAAGCTTCTGGATGCCTCTGTAAGGGGAAATCAACGGGTCGGCCTGCAGTGAGCGAAGAAACGGTTGAACGCGTGCGGGCAAGTTTCACGCGTAGCCCGCGGAAAATTGGCTCATGCCACAACTGGAGACCGACAGCGCCGACTTCATCTTTCAACAGGATGGTGCTCCACCGCACTTCCATCATGATGTTCGGCATTTCTTAAAAAGGAGATTGGAAAACCGATGGATCGGTCGTGGTGGAGATCATGATCAGCAATTCATGTCGTGGCCTCCACGCTCTTCCGACTTAACCCCATGCGATTCCTTTCTGTGGGGTTATGTGAAAGATTTAGTGTTTAAACCTCCTCTACCAAGAAACGTGCCAGAACTGCGAGCTCGCATCAACGATGCTTTCGAACTCATTGATGGGGACATGCTGCGCCGAGTGTGGGAGGAACTTGATTATCGGCTTGATGTCTGCCGAACCACTAAAGGGGCACATGTCGAACATTTGTGAATGCCTAAAAAAACTTTTTGAGTTTTTGTATGTGTGTGCAAAGCATTGTGAAAATATCTCAAATAATAAATTTATTGTAGAGCTGTGAAATCGCTTCAATCATTTGTAATAACCCTGTATATTCTGATGATGCTCTTGTCCATTTGAAGAGCGATACAAGTCAATAAAAAATATGAACTGCGGCTGGTGGCTGTGTGAGAAGACTTAGTTTTAACAATCGCTCCCCCTGCAGACAGTGCCTGCTCTTGGCAAGAAAAAGCTGTTAGAACAATCCTGTACAAACATGAAAGACAAATCTTAAACCACTCTTTAAAAAAAAATGAAACATATTGCCTCTTCCTACTCAATATATTGTTGAACTGCTCTGCTTTATTAAGCAGAACATCATGGATAATCACCAGCATGACACAAGGTCGAAGATATTGTAATGGTTAGTTCCCCATTCAACTAAACTGTGCAGTAATATATAAAAGCACTGTTAACAAAATATTGCTTCTACAGTATGCAAGACTTCCTTCAGTGTGATTTTGTACTAAGTGAATCAGTGTTACGTGTATATATGTGTTCTTTATTATGTTGTACACTTCTGTATATTTAATAGTTGAGTGAGAATACTTATGTAACGTATCTTCTATCTGAGGTATACTGTATGTAAAAATGTTGCATGTGTATGTGTTTTTCATCAACTGATTTACTTGCCCCATATCGTGTGTACACTTCTGAACATTGAATGAGTCGATCAAATAGAGATACAGTATAATACAATACAAAACATGGAATAGTAGACCCAACGATCGCTCTACCAAGATTTGATCTGGAGATGATGATGATGATGATGATAATAATGATATTTGGTTTGTGGGGCGCTCAAATGCGTGGTCATCAGCGCCCGTACAAAGTCCCAATTTTTTCACATTCCAATTTAACCACTGTCACGAATGATGATGATGATGATGATGATGATGATGATGATGATGATGATGATGATGAAATGACGAGGACAACACAAACACCCAGCCCTGTGGCAGAGAAAAATCCCCAACCCGGCTGGGAATCGAACCCGGGGCCCTGTGATTGATCTGTAGAGAGGCACACTGACCAGCCTCAGCGAATTAGGACAGGCCATGCAAAATGCAACGCGATGTTGTGAAAGTGGGGACCACGCGACTGCCCAGTATGTGACAGGGGAGTGGGCGATCAAGCCATGGAGCACGTTGCCCAGGAATGCTCCTTAAGGGAGCAAACAGATCCTTTCAAAGATATTATCAGTGCGACCTCTGCATGGGATTCGCTACAGTCCTTCGATGTAGATCTCTGATGGAGGATCATACATGCCATAGCAAATACTGTTCTTATGTATATTATGCTGTATTTTATATAATATAAAATACTCATTAACATTTATGTATAAGATTTTTATTGTGTTATATTGTCGTACGATAAAATTGTCATACGATAAATAAAATCTAAAATAAGATTAAATGTATAATCAGCTGTTAGCTGAACCTTGTACCAGAAGTTAATATTTCCATCTACAGAGTGTTTCAAAAATGACCGGTATATTTGAAACGGCAATAAAAACTAAACGAGCAGCGATAGAAATACACCGTTTGTTGCAATATGCTTGGGACAACAGTACATTTTCAGGCAGACAAACTTTCGAAATTACAGTAGTTACAATTTTCAACAACAGATGGCGCTGCGGTCTGGGAAACTCTATAGTACGATATTTTCCACATATCCACCATGCGTAGCAATAATATGGCGTAGTCTCTGAATGAAATTACCCGAAACCTTTGAAAACGTATCTGGCGGAATGGCTTCACATGCAGATGAGGTGTAGTGCTTCAGCTGTTCAATTGTTTCTGGATTCTGGCGGTACACCTGGTCTTTCAAGTGTCCCCACAGAAAGAAGTCACAGGGGTTCATGTCTGGCGAATAGGGAGGCCAATCCACGCCGCCTCCTGTATGTTTCGGATAGCCCAAAGCAATCACACGATCATCGAAATATTCATTCAGGAAATTAAAGACGTCGGCCGTGCGATGTGGCCGGGCACCATCTTGCATAAACCACGAGGTGTTCGCAGTGTCGTCTAAGGCAGTTTGTACCGCCACAAATTCACGAAGAATGTCCAGATAGCGTGATGCAGTAATCGTTTCGGATCTGAAAAATGGGCCAATGATTTCTTTGGAAGAAATGGCGGCCCAGACCAGTACTTTTTGAGGATGCAGGGACGATGGGACTGCAACATGGGGCTTTTCGGTTCCCCATATGCGCCAGTTCTGTTTATTGACGAAGCCGTCCAGGTAAAAATAAGCTTCGTCAGTAAACCAAATGCTGCCCACATGCATATCGCCGTCATCAATCCTGTGCACTATATCGTTAGCGAATGTCTCTCGTGCAGCAATGGTAGCGGCGCTGAGGGGTTGCCGCGTTTGAATTTTGTATGGATAGAGGTGTAAACTCTGGCGCATGAGACGATACGTGGACGATGGCGTCATTTGGACCGCAGCTGCAACACGGCGAACGGAAACCCGAGGCCGCTGTTGGATCACCTGCTGCACTAGCTGCGCGTTGCCCTCTGTGGTTGCCGTACGCGGTCGCCCTACCTTTGCAGCACGTTCATCCGTCACGTTCCCAGTCCGTTGAAATTTTTCAAACAGATCCTTTATTGTATCGCTTTTCGGTCCTTTGGTTACATTAAACCTCCGTTGAAAACTTCGTCTTGTTGCAACAACACTGTGTTCTAGGCGGTGGAATTCCAACACCAGAAAAATCCTCTGTTCTAAGGAATAAACCATGTTGTCTACAGCACACTTGCACGTTGTGAACAGCACACGCTTACAGCGTACAGAATGGCGCACCCACAGACTGCGTTGTCTTCTATATCTTTCACATCACTTGTAGCGCCATCTGTTGTTGAAAATTGTAACTACTGTAATTTCGAAAGTTTGTCCGCCTGAAAATGTACTGTTGTCCCAAGCATATTGCAACAAACGGTGTATTTCTATCGCTGCTCGTTTAGTTTTTATTGCCGTTTCAAATATACCGGTCATTTTTGAAACACCCTGTATGTGCTTCTTGGAAAACTATAATTTTTTATCTGTTTCTTTTCTAAGCGTTCGCAATTGTGTCCACTTACTTGAATAGTCTCCCGACAGAGGTAGACAACTGATCTGAGGTGCGGTATACCGCAAACAGGGGAAAAGTTTCTGGAGGCAGTGTGTTCAGACACTTTCTAACAAGGTTTACCATGCATCTATTTTCTCTGAAATTCGGCTTTCACAGCCGGCTCCGCCTTTGTCTACTTAAGGCATGTCTGTCTATGCAGCTGATTGACAATGGTCCGCGTAGTTCCGGATTGCCACCTGGACGTCTGCCGCATTGTGCAGGTGGTAGTATGATCAAATGTTATGCCAAGAGTAATGCATTTGACCAATAATTTGTAATAGACTTATTTACGCGACACAGAGAGTGTATTATCTCGAGAGAGGAACATTGTCCATTTGCGCAGTACCAGTCATCTGCTAGACATTAAAAGTTCGATACGTGTTCAGAGTTGTAAGTGGAAGACCAGAAAACAGTTTAATAGGTTAAAACTGTGTGCCGAAATCGGTTTCATTTCCAGACCACTGCCCACAGGGGCAATGCTCTTATCAACTGAGCCATCTAGGCTCGCCCCGCGGTCCGATACGAATCTTCATTGTGTCACAGACGCACTTTCCACTTTACAAATAACGTTCCCTGCGAAAACTGCGGGAAGGGAATGGACGAAGCTCGAGTCCGACCGTGCACATAATTTTAATTTGCTATGTACTTCCATTACAGAGTATGACCAGCTGTCTCCTTTGATCCACATATTCCTTCAACATCCATAAACCCCGAAAGCGGTAACTCTACTCCGAGAAGGCACAGAAAAAGAGTTTTTCTTCGTCATGGTCCGCTCAATTTCTGATTTCTCATTTCGACTCCTCAATACGTTTCAAGACTCTGAACATCTAGCAGGTGACGGATATTGTTCAATTTGACGTACTTCCCTCTAGTTAAATAATCTACTCCCCGCTTCGCTTAGATGAGTATCAGATGATTGCAAATTATTGGTCAACTTCATAACGCTTGGTATAATACACCACTGGCCATTAAAATTGCTGCACCAAGAAGAAATGCAGATGATAAACGGGTATTCATTGGACAAATATATTATACTAGAACTGACAAGTCATAACATTTTCACGCAATTCTGGTGCATAGATCCTGAGAAATCAGTACCCAGAACAACCACCTCTGGCCGTAATAACGGCCTTGACACGCCTGGGCATTGAGTCAAACAGGGCTTGGATGGCGTGTACAGTTACAGCTGCCCATGCAGCTTCAACACGATACCACAGTTCATCAAGAGTAGTGACTGGCATATTGTGACGAGCCAGTTGCTGGGTCACCATTGACCAGACGTTTTCAATTGGTGAGAGATCTGGAGAACGTGCTGGCCAGGGCAGCAGTCGAACAGTTTCTGTATCCAGAAAGGCCCGTACAGGACCTGCAACATGCGGTCGTGCATTATCCTGCTGAAATGTAGGGTTTCTCAGGGATCGAATGAAGGGTAGAGCCACGGGTCGTAACACATCTGAAATGTAACGTCCACTATTCAAAGTGCCGTCAATGCGAATAAGAGGTGACCGATGGCACCTCATACCATCACGCCGGGTGATAACGCCAGTATGGCGACGACGAATACAGGATTCCAATGTGCGTTCACCGCGATGTCGACAAACACGGATACGACCATCAAGATACTGTAAACAGAACCTGGATTCACCCAAAGAAATGACGTTTTGCTATTCGTGCATCCAGGTTCGTCGTTGAGTACGCCACCGCAGACGCTCCTGTCTGTGATGAAGCGTCAAGGGTAACCGCAGCCATGGTCTCCGAGCTGATATAGTCCGTGCTGCTGCAAACGTCGTTGAACTGTTCGTGCAGGTGGTTGTTGTCTTGCAAACGTCCCCATCTGTTGACTCAGGGATCGAGACGTGGGTGCATGATCCGTTTCAGCCATGCGGATAAGATGCCTGTCATCTCGACTGCTAGTGATACGAGGCCCTTGGGATCCAGCACGGCGTCCCGTATTACCCTCCTGAACCCACCGATTCCATATTCTGCTAACAGGCATTGGATCTCGACCAACGCGAGCAGCAATGTCGCGATACGATAAACCGCAATCGCGATAGGCTACAATCCGAGGTGGCCGAGCGGTTCGAGGCGCTTCAGTCTGGAACCGCGCGACCGCTACGGTCGCAGTTTCGAATCCTGCCCCGGGCATGGATGTGTGTGATGTCCTTATGTTAGGTAGGTATCATTAGTTCTACGTTATAGGGGACTGATGACCTCAGAAGTTAAGTCCCATAGTGGTCAGAGCCATACAATCCGACCTTTATCAAAGTCGGAAACGTGATGGTACGCGTTTTTCCTCCGTACACGAGGCATCACAACAACGTTTCACCAGGCAACGCCGGTCAACTACTGTTTGTGTATGAGAAATCGGTTGGAAACTTTCCTCATGTCAGCACGTTGTAGGTGTTGCCACCGGCACCAAACTTGTGTGAATGCTCTGAAAAGCTAATCATTTGTATATCACGGCATCTTCTTCCTGTCGGTTAAATTTTGCGTCTGTAGCACGTCATTTTCGTGGTGTAGGAATTTTAATGGCCAGTAGTGTATTTTGTGCATTCAGTGTACGAGTATGATGTGGCAATCCAATTCTTGTCAGAACCGCTATAGCAGGTAGATTATTTTAATTTATGCTTTCAGTTATGACTTCATCACTGGAAATGGAAGGCCGAAGCTTTGTGTGACACACACACACACACACACACACACACACACACACACACACACACACACACAAAAGATGACATTGTAAGAGGCCCGGCGACTGGGGGTTGCTATTTGCAGATGCAAAGAAGGCAGTTTGCGTAGCAGATATCAGGTTAAATACTTCCGGTCATGATTGAGATACTGGCTTGTTGCGAACTAACTCCCTGCTCATTCTCCTTCGGTTTGACTTACAGCGTTCACAGTGTTCCTACATGCCTAGATGCGCGTGTCCATTTATAACTCTGTAGGCGAAAGAATCCTTCCCAGATATGAGTCAGTTCTGTAGGCGAAAGAATCCTTCCCAGATATGAGTCGTCTGGATGCGTTACGAAGCAGTTCAACGATTGAGATGTAGGATCTCAGTGACAGAGAGGGGTTCATTAGCTTTTTCACAGAAACGAATCTTGAATCATCGGTAATAATGATTCGCTTCATGAAACGGTGTTCCTGTTCTCTGTTCCATTTGCGAGCGTGGGAGGAATGACTGTCGATGAATTTCCATATGAGCTCTAATTTCTCGAATTTTTCGCGGATCTCATTTAGCGAGGCATGTGCGGGGGAAAGTAATATGTTGTCCAACTCTTCTTGGAACGTACGCTTTCGGAATTTTAGCAGTAACCTTCTTTCGTTATACACAACACGTCCCTTGTAGCGACTGCCACCGGATCTTATTGAGCACCTGTGTAACGATCTCACGCTCAAGCCGTTGGCACACGAGTTAGCTAACGTCGACGTGGCGTTCTAAGGGTTTTGTCATTTCACTTCCTGCTGTTTCCCGCTGCGGAGCCATTTCGTCAAGTGAAACAAAATGTAACTTCTGCGATATTTCAGCAACGTGTCACATAAAGTAGAACCAATAAGAAACGAGAACCCTCCCTACGTCACAAGCAGAAAACAAGGCGCCGTACTATATTTGTCATGCTCAGTAAAAGCCCATGTTCAGTGGGTTTTTTGCTATAAGTTACCCCCTGTGAATATACGCTGTTTCTGAGCACGAGCCTAGTGAATGTCTCAATAATGCATCGTTACTTGTTGTAATAAAATGACGGGAAGCGTCGTATTGGGGTTAAAGAATTGTCTTATTTAATTATTTCTGCTTTATATTAAACTGTTTTAAGAAGATAACTGAATGTCCATAACATTTCGTCGATTAAAACGGGAGGCCACTGGAAGCTGAGTTTCGACACTGGTTTAAGCGCTACGATCGGGAAATCCTGGGCGTGTTCGAAGAGGGTTCGTGTCCAACTGTATCCAAATTTTTCTTTTTCACTTTTGAGTTTTCTGAAAGGTTATAGGAATTTCCTATGAAATTAATAGAAATAACTTCTGTAAATGTTTGATGTTACGTAAATATAAGTGTCAGGAATGAGTTTATGCGATTTGGTGAACTGAGTGGACATGTAGATTTCCTTTTTGTTTTATTGCGTGTCCTCGGATATTGAAGTTTTTATTTATGTACAGACAGAACAATACGACGAGAATATGGTCAAGAAAGGAAATGTGCGTTTTAATAGAGCTACCTAGGAATTCTAGGCGTGTCCTTTTTTCTGAATATACTGTATGCTTTGTGAGCCCGTCTCCGTGCATGTCAACGTTAGCCGCCCCGTCACGTGACCCGATGGCACTATTAAACGATCTCGTGGCGAAACACGTTGCTTTTCGTTGGAGCTTCTCTTTCTCTTCTGTTAATCCTACTTGGTAAAGGTCCCAGACTGATAAACCGTACCTATTGAAGCTGGTTTTCAAACCAATCTGTTTGTGGGCAACTTAACTTACATGACTGCCTGTGCGTTTTTCCAGAGTGGAAAACGTGTTCATTAAATCTGCGTTGTACACTGAGGTGTATGCAGAGGAGTCGCCAGTGTTAATAGTTCTGCATTTGCGAATGTCATTGTTTCGTTATTTCCTTTCTACGGAGAGTACCCGGCTCAGGAGTGGCTGTCGTACGAACAGCGGACTATTGTAACAGTGTGATCGACTGTGCTGTATGGTTTTCACGGCGGTTACATCGTTACCAGTCCAGATGATCTCAAAGCAGGCTCCACAAAGTGCGCAAAAACTGGTGACCCCAGCTGGCGCTCTGCAACCCAGGCATTCGCTGAGCAATGGGCGGGAAGGACCCACGCAACGCACCACTTACTCTAAAAGCGCGGCACAGGCCGGAAAGGACGAAAAAGTGTTCGAGACGCGGGAGATCACACGAGGTAACAGGATGAAACGCGTAGGAGACAAGCCCTGCTCAAAGCGAAATCCCCTCGAATGAAGTGAACCCGCTGCCTCAAGCACTGTCACGCCCTGCCCTTGTGTCGAAGAAAAGCCGTGCTCCTTTGATGTCGGCCTGCTCTATAAGAAGTGGCATCACGTAAATCTATAACAGACAAAGCGGCCGGAGAAGAATGCCGCGCTGTGACATGTTTACTGTGGCGACTTGCGTTCTCTCCTGGCCTGCTCGGGCTAATCAGCATCTGAATGCTGTTCAGATTTCCTCGCCTGCTGGTTGTTTGCATAATGAGGCCTCCACAAGGAGAGTTTCTGCCAAAGACAGAGACTTGTCGCCGCCCTGGATTCCGAAAAATGTTCGTATTTCTAAAGAAATTTCCTCAGTCGGCTGAGGTATGGGTTCATGCGACGAGAATAAACATTGGGCATGTCCTAATTTCACTTAGATGAACTAATGAGGCACATTTTTCATTAAAGTGTCAAGAAAGACAACTTTTATTTGGTAGACCTGGAGAAAAGGATGAGTGGGTGGAGATTCAGATCAAACGTTGAAACTGAGGCTGACTCCTACCTTGCACACTTATTTATTTATTGTTGGTATGAACTAAACCTGCACCCTTGTTGCCTAATGCATGTTGCATAACACAAATTGTAATCGTAACAGTAATTGAAATAGCCGGCCGGGGTGGCCGAGCGGTTCTAGGCGCTACAGTCTGGAACCGCGCGACCGCTACAGTCGCAGGTTCGAATCCTGCCTCGGGCATGGATGTGTGTGATGTCCTTGGGTTAGTTAGGTTTGAGTAGTTCTAAGTTCTAGGGGACTGATGACCTCAGAAGTTAAGTCCCATAGTGCTCAGAGCCATTTGAACCAAGTAATTGAAATAATAAATTCGTATGACCATTATGAACATTGCATTTCTTAATTACGACTAGAATAATGTGTCCTAAGACGCCACCACCCAATCCCTTAAAACTAAATAATTATCATTTTAGTGTAATGGCCGGTCTTTGCACTCGTTTTTGGTTTCAGTCATTTCTGGCATGTCTGTCAAGTTTTACCTCTCTACCTACATTATCCCGTGAATTAGTGTGTTTTCATCATCATCATCATCATCATCATCATTTAAGACTGATTATGCCTTTCAGCGTTCCGTCTGGAGCATAGCCCCCCTGATACAGTTCCTCCATGATCCCCTATTCAGTGCTAACATTGGTGCCTCTTCTGAAGTTAAATGTTTTTCAAATGTTAACAGATTTTCGGCTCACCTGAAAATTATTCCGTTAATGAGTAAGGTCTTTTCCTTTGTCCAATCACGTGTTTTGTTTAGTTTGCATGTTCCGTGGATTATATTTGCGACAACTTTACGAGTCAGTGAGTTAACATACATACATGTCATTAATGAAACTATGGCTAAAAGCTGATCATTTATACAACGGGATTTTTACTTAAACTGTAATCTGGAAAAAAATTTAATAAACGTAATCCAGCCAGACACATATAAACCAATTCATAAAATCCTCTATACAGTAGTAAGATTTTCAGGCAGAAATGAATTCTGGTTGTATTTGAATTTATTTTCATTGTCTGTCGGCTTCTTCAATTCATATTGGAGGTAAAATCTTCCTGTGTGCCGGGTAGGAACTCGAACCTGGCGCCTCGCCTTTGATCCAGGCTCTACTCAGGACACGCCCTCACAGCTTTGCTTCCTCTCTCTCTCTTCCACCTCTCTCTTGCCGTCCAGATTCGACACTTCTCTTGTATACCTTTTACATCTACATGCATACTCTTCCAGACACCGTATGGTGTGTGGCGGAACGTACCTTGTACCAATATTAGTCATTTCCGTTCCTGTTCTACTCCCAATAGAGCGAGGGAAAAACGACTGCCTTTACTCCTCCATGTGTGCCCTAATTTCTCTTCCTGTACGAACCCTGATTCCTCTTACCCCATCTTGGTTATCCGTACACGAACCGTGTTTTAGTGGCAGTAGAATCGTTCTGCAGTCAGCTTTCAAATGCCGGTTCTCAAAATTTTCTCAATAGTGTTCCGCGAAAAGAACGTCGTCTTTCCTCCAGGGATTCCCACTTGGGTTCACGAAGATTCTCCGCAGTACTCGCATGTGATCAAAACTACCGGTAACAAATCTAACAGCCCGCCATTGAATTGCTTCGATGATTTCCTTTAATCCTACATGGTGGGATCCCAAACACTCGAGCATTACTCGAGAATGGATAGCATTAGTGTTGCATATGTGGTCTCCTTTATGGATGAACGACGCTTTCCTAAAAGTCGCCCAATAAACCGAAACCTACCATTCGCCTTCCCTACTATCATCCTTTCTTGCTTGTTCCATTTCACATTACTTGTAACGTTACTCCCAGACACTTAATCGACGTGACTGTGCTAAGCTGTGCACTACTGATGCTGTAGTCTAGCATTACGGGATTGCTTTTTCCATTCATCTGAATTAACTTTGGAACGAGCTGCCACTCGTCACGTGAACTAGAAATTTTGTCTAAGTCTCCGTGATTAAGTATCGAAGTGACAGTTATATATCGATCATGGAACTGGTCCTTTTCTTTGGTACCTTTAATGAAATATGGAAGCACTTCATTTTGTGTATTTTGTGGAATAAACATTTTGTTTATTTATCAATGCATCGTCAACCAGTTAAATACTCCATTTCTTTCGAAGAACAATTGGAAAGAAAATGAAAGTGTGACCTTTTTGTTAAATCGCAAGAGAAATACGTTTTATGAACGGATGGAACTAAACTGAGCCAAACTACGTGTTTGTAATGATGTGTGAGACGTAAATGAAGTCATGTAAGCAATGACAAACAAGTAGGCTGTAAGAAGTGGCTCAAGAGAGTGTAATCTTTTCACGAAAAAAAAATTTCAGGTGCTGTATTCTCAAAAAAAAGCTTTTTTTAACACTGCAACCAGCCACATTTTCTCAAACTTTTTTTTTTTTTTAACTTTATACTGCACTTTCAAATCTCTAGCCGACAAATGTAGTCGCGAACGAAGTTTTAGAAAAGAGCAATGAATATGGAGTTCATCTCTGGCAGAGATTTACAGATTTCGAAAAAAATTTTTGGCGCCACATCAAAATAAATCTGTATCTTTAGCCCTTGGGAAACATAACACTGATTTAATCCATGCTCCTATACTGAACGCGCACCCCATGAATACCGCTTGTCCGAAGGTTGTCCAGCAGTTCTTCAGTTGTATCTTCTTCAACTGATGTTGATATAAGCAGATCAGAAGTGTACATCGTGGTTTTGTACAAAATAGAACAAGTCTGCGGATCTCCAATTATTCAAGCGTCCAATTGAGACCTGACGGTTAGCAAGTTTAGAAATCAGCTATGTGTAAAGCAGTAAATACTGCTGAAGGAAATAACTCATTTGTCCTTCGTCTCGAAGAATACATACGTCAGTTCTACAGTAGCCATTACTCTTCATCGTAGTAAGTGATGAATTTGTGACTGTCAGAGGTGCTACACGAAATTTTCACATACGAGAAGTGTCCACAGAAACGAAGTTCCGATCGGTTGCGGTATGGAAACCAGAGTGAAAACGCGATGAAGTGTCTCTAGTAAGCCCGTCGATCGCGTTTCGTTGCACTTTGCGCCTCTGAGCGCACAGTGGGCACGTAAATACGCCTACGAAGTAGCGTGTCCCGCCAAGTACGGGTGCTCGCCGAGAGATTTCGTCTGACTTCACGCAACCGCACATAACGTAACTGCAGGGCCGGTTTAAGGGCCAAGCGACAGAAGACATCGCTTGGGGGCGCCAAGATGGGAGGGGAACCAGGAGGTGTCACAACTGTGAGATTTCTACACAGATCACCTTTTATTTAGCAGCTTTTGGTTGGGGCGCCAAGCAGGCCCAGGGGTGCCCAAAAATTAGATTTGTACACAGTGCATATCGAAATTAGCAGCGATAACTGACAAGAGTGAAAGTGAAAGAGGGGAGAGAGGAATGGGAGAGAGCGGGTGTCAATTTAAAGTCGATTGTGTGGAAGAATGTTCTCGAACTGGCCGTGCGCAGCCCTCATGCATTTTCTTCTTCTCGGCAATTCCTGGCCGCACACCGCAGGGGCACTGAAGACGCTTCTGCAGCGCCTACGATGGGAAGTGTTTGACCACCCACTGTACAGCGCGGACGAGGCTCCCTCTGATTTTCGTTTTTGCTGATATGAACCTCTGGCTATGAAGACAACATTTTAGCACAGACTACGAACTGCAGATCTGCGTAGAGAATTGACGGAAAGGATAGGCGGATGCCTTTTATGGCGAGGGTACCGGAAAGTTGGTACAAAGCTACGAAAAATATCGA
This sequence comes from Schistocerca cancellata, assembly GCF_023864275.1. Taxonomy (NCBI): domain Eukaryota; kingdom Metazoa; phylum Arthropoda; class Insecta; order Orthoptera; family Acrididae; genus Schistocerca; species Schistocerca cancellata. Next base: position 1,114,014,745 of record NC_064626.1, on the reverse strand, counting down.
AGTCGAAGCGGCGACTATATAGAGAAAAAGCTGGAAGGTGCAGCACTTTGTCGCAAATGAAATATTTTTGATTTTCACTGTGGTTTCCATTTCGTAACCGATAGAACTTACTTTCTGGACAGCCCTCGTACTTATACTGGGAAACAGAGGAGAAATACGTGTTTGTGGACCATGGACCATATCTGAAGCACCTTAGTTTTTGCGAATGACATTCTACTGCTTACGTCTAAAGCAGAAAGACTTCAACAACAAATGAAGAGTTTAATCCAGTAGGTTGAAAATCAATTACAATACTACAAAAATAAAGTATAGTCACATATCTGAAAGCAAAATAGAACGAATTAACAACGTAGTCCTACAAACAGCAAACAGCATTTGTGTCTAGGGCAGTTGAAGTCGATTTGTTGGCAGGACGAAAAAATAGAAGACTAAACACGTTTCAAAAAGTGGGGACCGATCAGCGAGTAATGGAGACATGGATGCTGGAAATTACTGGTAAAGAGAGGAAACAATGGACCAAAGAATAGATCTCGATCGATGACTAAAATGCTAGTGAAATGGGGATGGTTGGGACGGGAAGCCAATCGAATGGATTATAGACAGACCGAAGCAACTCTTGAGTTCTGAGTCGAGGAGAGACCGAGTCGAAGAGCTAATAGAAGGTGAGTAATAAATGCAATTCATAAACAGGCAGGAGCAACATTCGCCTGATAACCAAAGAAAACCTTGGCCATAGTCGCGGAAATGAGACTATTTTTAAATTTTTCAGGGACATGTCGTGCACGACAAAAATAATGGTACGTACGTGACGGTCGCTCGTGCAAGGCGAGCTGTTTGAATTCCGAGCCTTTCAGAGCTCCATTCTTTTCAGGAAACTTGCAACAGAGAGTGAGAAGGAGGAACTACCAACAGGAAATTTTTAGGAGGGGATTTTCACTTTGTCTCATAAACAACTTCTTCCTACACGTTACCATACACGTGTATCCGGCTTGACTTTGTCTTAGAAACAGTGGAATTCCATTCTCCCCATGTCAGATGGGAGGCCTGCGTTTGAGCATACAAATATGTGAATGTGAAACATCAATTCACGTCCTATCACCTAGAGTATGGTTTTCTGTGGTGCTCCTAAATCAATGGAACTTACTCAATAAATTGACCACATTTCGGCACCACTCCCCAGGTGATGAAATGTTCCGGACCTATTACTGTGGTGTCACCGCCAGACACCACACTTGCTAGGTGGTAGCCTTTAAATCGGCCGCGGTCCGTTAGTATACGTCGGACCCGCGTGTAGCCACTATCAGTGATTGCAGACCGAGCGCCGCTACACGGCAGGTCTAGAGAGACTTCCTAGCACTCGACCCAGTTGTACAACCGACTTTGCTAGCGATGGTTCACTCACAAAATACGCTCTCATTTGCCGACACGATAGTTAGCATAGCCTTCAGCTACGTCATTTGCTACGACCTAGCAAGGCGCCATTACCAGTTACTATTGATACTGTAATCATGTACCGTCAAGAGCGACGCTCATCATTAATGGATTAAAGTTAAGTATTCCACAAGCTACGTCCTTTTTTCTAAAGTCTAATTTCATTATCCTGTTCCAGACCTCACGTCCGCCTGCGTGAGCTAAAACGTGTGCCTTTCGGCTTCCTCTAATAATACGGTGTTGGCTCTCCTGCCAACTCACAATTACCTTCAACGAAGACGCAGCCTTAAATCCTTACTTCCCTTCCCCCTCTATGCAAGGGTAAATCCTAGTGCACGAGAGAGAAATCTAATTGCATCACGTGTTCACTGTGTGCTTCTCTACTATTCCACCTACCGCCAAACAGACAAAATTATTCGTTTGGGTATCATCAGTTCAAGCATCTCAATGAAGGTGGAACCACAATGTCGGCCCGCCTACATGCTGCCAAGATTGTTCCGACTACACTGCAGAAGTTTCGCTGGGAATACCTGACATGTGTTCCATACAGTGCCGATCTCTTCCTATATTTCTGGAGCCCTGAAGTAAGACATCATGGCTGTCGATTTGCCTTGGACGACCCGGGGGCACAATCATGGTTCCGTAGGCAACCGCAAACATTTTTCCATGAAGGTACTGACACTGACGGTCTTGTCTCACGTCTGGATAACAGTTACGGCTATTGCTTTTGAAGTACAAAACAGTTAACTTACTTTTTTCACTTCTTTCGTTTCCATTTGACTGCGCTGAGACATGGAGAACAAGAGCAGTACTATCACACTTCGCTGGGCCACTGCTGACAGTACAAAACTGTCTCTGATGAACACTCGCTGTCTAGGACAGCGTACTGGGTTCTAGTACTGCAAAGGTTTCGAGCCACTCACATAACCGAGCAGCTAGTACGTATGCTCGGATCTTCGTTAAAAGTCTGCACTGTGTCAAACGCTCTCCGAAAATCTAGGAATATTGAATATGGCTGTTGCCTTTCATCCATGATTAGCAGGATATTGTGCGAGAAAATGGCAAGCTGAGTTTCGCACGAGCGATACGTTTTATTCCGTGACGATTTGTGGACAGAAGGACAGAAGCTTTTCTGTCTCTACAAAATTTATTGTATTCAAATTGAAATGTGCTTAAGAATTCTACATCAAACCGACGTTACCGTATAGGTATGGTCTCAAAGTGTACGGGTACATTTGTTTACCGTTCTTATTCCATGGAGTCACCCGTGGTTTTTTCCAGTCGCTTGGGAATTTGCGCTGGGTGAGAGATTTCGCGATGAATGCGATCTAAGTAAAGGGTCAGTGTCGCAGCGTATTCTGTAAAATCGAACAGGGATTCCGCCTGGACCTTGCCAGGTGTTTGCAGTTCTTTTAGTTGCTTTTCAACGCCTTGGATGACTATTCCAAAGCTGTGTGTGTGTGTGTGTCTGTGTGTCTGTGTGTGTGTGTGGCGGTCACGGTCTTGCTGCGTATATGAATAGAATCCGTCGACCCGCCTATTGATTCTACGTAGGACCGCTGTCCCAATTTATTCTGTACGTCTCTAAGTAAGAACAAATTAGAAACATCGGTTGAGCACAGTGCTGTTAACTGAAAGGTCCGTTATAAATTTGAGTGGGTGAAGGCGAAAGGAAGTTGTTTCTTACTCGTGGCGCTTATTACCATTCAGTGTTGCGAAGTTCGTACGTATTGCATTATAAAATGTACGAGCAGCGCGTTTTGTTTGTAATGGGTAGCGCTGGATTATCGGCGTAAGCAGCAGTAACCAATAATGGCAGTGTCCTGAGTTACAACAGCCATTCGCTCCTTACACGCTTACCGGAAGTTCAGTAACACGCTTTACGAAATCGTTCTCTGTCGATTTATCAAACGTTGTGATGTTCCATGAACATTTACTTTCTTGAAGTTTTCAGCAAAGAAATAAGTGGTAGTACTCACAAATAAAAGATTATGAACCAAAATAGCGCCTCACTATCCACTTAATCTTACTTTTGCACACAAAGGAGCACGGTATGCAAACATATAAAAATATTTCTCTACCTCCAAATTGCAGAATGAATTTCCCCTGTGTAGAGGAATATACGCTAGTCTGAAACTTCCTGGTGGATAAAAAACTGTGCCAAGCCGAGACTCAAACCCTAAACCCTTACTCTCCCAGTGAGCCATGCAGGTACGGCACCCTCACAACCTTGCGTCCACCAGTACCCTGGCTAGGGCTCAGCTATTCCTCCGCAGTATCCTTTCTTCCGGGAGTGATAGTCCCGCAAGATATAAAGCATCCCTCGTGCGAAACTCAGCTTGCTGTTTTCTCACATGATATCATGTGAACCATGGATGAAGGGTAAAAGGCATGTACCATCTTCCTAGACTAGATTTCCGGAAAACGTTTGACGCGATGCTTCACTGCAGACTGTTAACGAAAGACTTCTTAAGAGACAGAACTCAGTACGTTGCCCTCGACGGCAGAGACAAAGGTATCGTCAGTAGTTACTCAGGGAAGTGCGACAGGACGGCCCTTATTCTCTACATACGTACATCATGTGACGGGCAGGATGAACAGCAGTCTCCCGCTGTTCGCTGATGATGCTGTGGTATACAGGAAGGTGTCGTCTTTATTACTAGAATAATGGCAGTGAAAAAATGCTGGACATTTCTGGAAAAATAAAACTGACTACCGGATGTAAATTGATGTATTAAAATACCGGCGAAATGTGGATGAATGACAATACTATTTACGAATTGTGCTGTTGTGCTGTGTACACGTCCAAAGCCTGATTAAAATACAACTTTTTTTGTTCTGTGAAGATTGTGACGATATTGTAGTTCAAGAGGAACAAAATTTTAAAATCTTGTTGTTGCTGCGGCCTTTAGCTTGAAAACAGGTCTGATTATCCGCACTAGGTTGTTTATAGGAAGGAAAAATTACAACCAGCACCACTTTTTAAATGAATGCTTTATTTCACCGTAACTACACTCATGCTCATAAATTAAGGATAATGCTGATACATGGTGAAACAACGCTCTGGTGGGCGGTTTGCGGGTTTAAATTACCTCGGGATATGACCATGCGATGCAATTGACCTGCGGTCGTCGCACGGTGGTGCTGGCAGCAGTCCACATATGCAGAGGTGTGTTGGTGCATGTCAGAGTACAGTGCAGCGAGTAAGTCTGCCGACGTTTTCAGACGTGCTAATGGTGACTATGTGTTGAAAATGGCTCAAAGAACACATATTGATGACGTTATGACGGGTAGAATACTAGGACGACTGGAGGCTGGTCAAACACAGCAGGTCGTAGCACGGGCCCTCCGTGTGCCACAAAGTGTGACCTCAAGATTATGGCAACGATTCCAGTAGACAAGAAACGTATCCAGACGCTACAGTACGGGACGTCCACAGTGTACAACACCACAAGAAGACCGATATCTCACCATCAGTGCCCACAGACGGCCACGAAGTACTGCAGGTAGCCCTGCTCGGGACCTTACCGCAGCCACGGGAACAGTTGTCTCCAGACACACAGTCTACAGACGACTGAACAGACATGGTTTATTCGTCCGGAGTCCTGAAAGGTGCATTCCACTGAACCCTGATTACAGGAGAGCCCGAAAAGCCTGGTGTCAAAAACACAGTACATGGTCGTTGGAACCGTGTTCCCAGGTTATGTTCACGGACGAGTCCAGGTATAGTCTGAACAGTGATTCTCTCCGGTTTTTCATCTGGCGTGAACCAGGAATCAGATACGAACCCCTTAATGTCCTTGAAAGGGACCTATGTGGAGGTCGTGGTTTGATGGTGTGGGGTGGGATTATGATCGGTGCACGTACACCGCTGCATGTCTTTGACAGAGGATCTGTAACAAGTCAGGTGTATCGGGACGTCATTTTGCACCAGTATGTCCACCTTTTCAGGGGTGCAATGGGTCCCACTTCCCTCCTGATGGATGATAACGTACGGCCCCACCGAGCTGCCATCGTGGAGGAGTACCTTGAAACAGAAGATATCAGGCGAATGGAGTGGCCTGCCTGTTCTCCAGACCTAAACCCCATCGAGCACGTCTAGGATGCTCTCGGTCGACGTATCGCTGCACGTTCTCAAACACCTATGACGCATCAGGAGCTCCGACAGGCACTGGTGCAAGAATGGAAGGCTATACCCCAGCAGCTACTTGACCCCCTGATCCAGAGTATGCCAACCCGTATTGTAGCCTGTGTACGTGTGCATGGAGATCATATCCCATATTGATGTCGGGGTACATGCGCAGGAAACAGTGGCGTTTTGAGCACATGTGTTTTTGGACGGTTTTCTCAACTTATCTCCAATACCGTGGACTTAACAGATCTGTGTCGTGTATGTTCCCTTTGTTCCTATGTTATTAGCGCCAGTTTTGCGTAGTGCCACGTTGTGTGGCACCACATTCTGCAATTATCCTTAATTTATGAGCATGAGTGTAGTTTCAGGCCTGGGCCGATCTTTAGGTGGCAGCAAGGATATCACTTTTTGTCTCATAATATGAAAGAATACACGTGCTTTCCTTGTTTTCAAAACTTAAGCATTATATCTACCTTGATACACCCTAAGCCACCGTACGGTGCATGGCGGAGCGTACCATCTCCATTAATAATCCGTGTGGAGGACATAGTAATAGCCATATGTGGCGTAGAGAAGCAACTGGAAGAGTTGAAAAGAAGTAAGTCGCTAGGCGCTGAGTGAATAGCAGCTCGGTTTTACATAGAGTATGTAGCGGCGGTTCCCTTACTTGGCTTGCATTTGTCGCGAATCTCTCGTCCAGCACAAAGTCCCGAAAAAAACGCAGATAAGAAGGCCGAGAGAACGGATAGGTATAATTACAGACCAATATCCGTAACATCGGTTTGCTGCAGAATTCAAACATATTCTCAGTTCGAATATAATAAATTTGCTTGATGATTTAGTCAGAAAAGCTTCTGTCCACATATGAGCGCAGATTTAGGAAGCATCGCTCATGCGAAACCCAGCTTGTCTTTTTCTCGAATGACATCCAGCGAACCATGGATGAAGGGCAGTGATAAATTCCATATTCGTAGATTTTGGGAAGGCGTTTGACACGGCGCCCCACTGCAGACTCTTAAGGGTATATCGTATGGAGTGCCCCGGGGAAATGCGATAGTTCTGCTCCTTTTCTGGAAATATACGACGGTGAGTCAAATGAAAACCTTAATGAGTGGTCCAAACATATTGAAATCACTTGGGGCAAGGTCTGGTGAGTATGGTGGATGAGGAAGGCACTCAAAATGCAGGTCTGTGACTGTTGTACGCTCAGTGTGGGGCCTTGCATTGTCATGTTGCAAAAGGACACCTGCTGACAGCAATCCACGTCGCTTTCATTTGATTGCAGGCCGCAGATGATTTTTTAGGAGATCTGTGTATGATGCACTGGTGACAGTGGTCGCTCTAGACATGTAATGCTCCAAAATGACGCCTTTTTCGTCCCAAATGAGAGTCAGCATAACCTTCCCTGCTGCTGGTTCTGTTCGAAACTTCTTTGGTTTTGGTGATGAGGAATGGCGCCATTCCTTGCTCGCTCTCTTCTTTTCCGGTTGGTGGAAGTGAATCCAGGTTTAGTCCTCAGTAACGAATCTTGCAAGGAAGCCATCACCTTCTCGTTCGAAACGCCGAAGAAGTTCTTCATACGTATCAACACGTCGTTCTCTCATTTTAGGAGTCAGCTTCCGTGGCACCCATCTTGCGGACACTTTGTGAAACTGGAGCACATCATGTACAATGTGGTGTGCTGACCCATGACTAATCTCTAAACTGCAATGTCATTCAGTGTCATTTGGCGGTTTTCCTTCACTATGGCTTCAACTGCTGCAATGTTCTGTGGAGTCACAACTCTTTGTGCCTGACCTGTAACGAGGAGCATCTTCCACTGAAGTCACACCATTTGCGAACTTCCTACTCCATTCGTAGACTTGCTGCTGTGACAAACATGCATACCGTAATCCAACCTTCATTCATCGATGAATTTCAATAGGTTTCACACCTTCACTACGCAAAAACCGAATAACAGAACGCTATTCTTCCCTGGTGCAAGTCGCAAATGGGGCGGGCATCTTTATACTGATACTGCGACGGTATGTGTGCATCTGCACTATGCTGCCACCTACAGGCCATTCTCCACGGTGTTTGAAGAACGCTTACCAACTTCAGGATAACGGCGCGAAATTTCGATTTGTTATTACAAATTTAAGGTTTTCATTTGACTCACCCTCGTATATGACGTACGGGCTGTTTGCTGATGATGCTGTGATATACCAGGAGGTATCGTCGGTGATTGACTGTGAGAGGATACAAGATGACTTAGACAAAATTTGTACTTAGTGTGATGAGTGCTTGCTCTGAATGTGGAAAAATGTAAGTTAATGCGGGTGATCAGGAAAAACAATCCCGTGTCATTCGGGTACAGCATTAGTAGAGTGCTACTTCACACAGTCGCGTATATTAAATATCTAGACGTAGCGCTGCAAAGTAATACGAAATGGAACGAGCACATAGGGAAGGTCGTCTTCGGATTACTGGGAGACTTTTAGCAAAGTGTGGCATATCTACAAGAGACACCCCCCTGTTGGACGCAAGTGCGACTCGTGAGATACCCACCAGGTTGAATTAAAGGAAGACATCGACATAGGGCCGGCCGGAGTGGCCGTGCGGTTCTGGGCGCTACAGTCTGGAGCCGAGCGACCGCTACGGTCGCAGGTTCGAATCCTGCCTCGGGCATGGATGTGTGTGATGTCCTTAGGTTAGGTTAGGTTTAATTAGTTCTAAGTTCTAGGGGACTGATGACCTCAGAAGTTAAGTCCCATAGTGCTCAGAGCCATTTGAACCATTTTGAACATCGACATATTTTGGAGGCGGCCTCCAGGCTTTTAACGCTGTGTTCGAACTTAACGTAACTATATTTCCTACTCATATGCATTAACTTACTTTTTTTTAGTTTTAGAGAAAGCTGCCACTCATCACATAACACTGAAATTCTGTCTGTCGTCTTGTATGCTTCTACAATCTGTCAACAACGATACTTCCCCCTACACCACAACACCATCAACAAACAGTCACAGATGGCTGCTCATCCTATCCGTCAGATCCTTTAAGTGTATGGAGAACAAGACCGGTCATGTCACACTTCCCTGAGGCAGTCCTGACGATACTCTTGTCTCTGGTGAACCCTCCCCGTCGAGGACAAAAAATTATTTACATTTTACTTGTTTGAGGAAAGGTTTTGCTTTTTATATTACAACTTAAGAGTCCGCATCATTGGTATGTAACATGCTGAATAGGAACTGAAGACGAGATGGCGCACACCTGTTTACATCGGACATAACGTCAGCTAGTGATTTGACTGGCTGTGCCAAAGAAAATGATGGTTCAGCAGTGGAATACGTCTGGAGATATGATGTGTATGTTATTACAAAGATTCACTTTCTTTGTCTAGATCATGATGCCAAGCGATCTAAGGCGCTGCAGTCATGGACTGTGCGGCTAGTCCCTGCGGAGGTTCGAGTCCTCCCTCGGGCATGGGTGTGTGTGTTTGTCCTTAGCATAATTTAGGTTAAGTAGTGTGTAAACTTAGGGACTGATAACATTAACAGTTAAGTCCCATAAGATTTCACACACATTTGAACATTTTTGAGATCGTGATGGAAGCTATACACTTAATTTTTAAAAATTGTTTTTGCTTTTTGTCTAACTAAGCCAACTTCGGCAGTATATATGTTTTCTCTGTCAATACAAAATTATAAATTTGGATGAAATTTTATAGGTACATATGCAGCTGGTGTCATGTGTCGGAAACAACATTTTCGAATCTTATGTGCGTATGACACACTTCCTTCTTTCGCTAATTTGGAGCTATTTCGTTTGCTCGCCAGTTGCGTGGAGAGGATGTTTTCCCCCCTGTCGGCATCTCTGTTGTCGGGTCATTCACCTCCGAAACTACAGTCGCCACCACCGTCGCTGGGTCCCGCGGGCTCCCTGCCCGACGGGGAGAGGAATCGGCGCTCGACGTCGCGACCTAGGGCACCGCGGGACGCGTTGCGTCGCAGCGAAGCGAGTCCGGGGGATGGGGTCGCATCGCTTCAGCCCTCGGCTGCAGAAGGGGTTGCAGGAGGCCGCGACGCTGCTCAGTTGTCCGCCGGGGGCGGCATTGTCTCAGGCGGAGTGTGGGCAGCGGCAGTGTAACAGAGTGTACCGGCCCGGGCACGGCCGCTTCCGCTGTGGGACAGCCGGGCCCACAACGGGCGCGCCGCCCTCCGAGCCAGCGCCGGGATTTGGCCTGAATAGGCTCCATACAGCGCCATTCACCGCCCGCTTTCAGATCCCTCGCTTTGATTCTTTCCCTTGTACTAGCGCACCGTGAACTGGAATAGTACGGCACGAGGGAGGAGGGGAAAAAAAAGAAGAAGAAAGCAGACAAGAGCCGGGGGGACGACAGAAACTCGAAAGCGCGTGTAAGACGTCCTTCTCCTACTCCCCTTCCTTTCGAGACGCGCATTTTCCCGGTCCTGCCTCGGGGCACACTCGCGCGATTACGCATAGGCGTACCGAGCGTTACGCGTTAGCAGCGTGCTGGGGAGGTGGGGGTGGCGAGGTAAGGAAGGTCAAAAAAATAGGACGAGAAAAAAGTGCAAAGATGCGAGGAAAGGGCAGAGGCCGATCGGCTGTTTGGCTTAGGTGGCGCGCGAGGGAAGTGTTTTGTGAGGAAGCGGTGGTCGCCACAAAGGAGGACGGGCCGGGCCATCTGCGGCTGCCAGCGCGCATGCGCGCAGCTGCCGCGCGGGCCAGCTGCACAGTGCATACTGCACGGCCGACGGCGACCCGAGGCGGAGCGCCGCTCTGCCACTGCGCTGCGTGGCTCGTCTTCGTCTGCTGTGTACTCTGGTGCGTGGCGGAAGATGTGTGGTACACCAGTGTCTCTGTCGAGTATTTTCTTTGGGTAATTGGCCCTCTGACTGGTTTAATACACTCCGCTACCAATTCATTTCGTCCCAGAGTAGCACCTACACCCAGCCTTCTTCTCCTACAGCTTTTGCTTCGTAACATGGACGGTATTCCCTGGCGTCTTAACATATTTCTTATCATCGTATCCTTTCTAGTTTCGCGCATTTCTCAGATGCCATCCTGAAAGCAGGGATGACGGTTCTCGCTCAAACAAGCGGTTTTCGGTTATATCGGTTTTTTTAGGCCAGTTTAACTGGACCGTTAAAACCGCCCAAAATAACCGGTTTTCGATTTTTTATTCTTATTATTTTTCTGTAATAAACGCAGAAATCGGACAGAGACTGCAAAAATTTAGTCTCACGAAGTTTCAAGGCCGTCAGCTGTTGCCAAGCGGTTCTAGGCGCTTCAGTCCGGACCCGCGCTGCCGCTACGACGCAGGTTCGAATCCTGCCTCGGGCATGGATGTGTGTGATGTCCTTAGGTTAGTTAGGTTTAAGTAGTTCTAAGTCTACGGGACTGATTACCTCAGATCTTAAGTTCCATGGTGATTAGAGCCATTTGAACAATTTTTTTAAAGGTTCAAGACACAATCAATCAAAATATTAAATTAAATAGGCAAATAAAAGAAAAATTAGTCCGTCCACAGTTCGTTGCTTGTCTCTAAAAGTGATTAAGTATTCCTCTATTGATTCTACTTTTCGAAACTCGGCTCAAAAATCATATTGTAATCGAGGATCATACCACTATTTGGGCATTACCAAATAAAAAGGGTGAAAACTGAGGTTGAAGGACTTCGTAGATGCAGACAGCTGATCACCTACTTTCTATTTTTATTGCAAACTGTGAACGTATTGATAAGTTTCAATTTTTCTCCCCGTATGATGTCGTAACTGTGATGTGGCTTCTTCCATTTTTAATCTTTTGTAGCAAATGGAGCAATGTACTTCATTGATACTGCACTTCGTACATTACTTCCAACAAGGAATGGTGCCATTCTGTAATGCAACTCATTTCCGATGACGACAGAGAAAAACTACCTTATAGACCAGATGGGGCTAGTCTTGCAGACTGCATGTAAACGCGTACTGTCTAATAGGACATACCACATGGAAACAGGTACATTATTGTCACAGCAACGCTTCGCCAATTCTTATTCCACGTGTTTGTTGCTCGTTTCTGTCGACATTGTTATTAAAAGACCACTGATAGCTTTTACCTCTTTTCTGTTATAACGCAATATTTCAGAGCAATGTAATGTTGAAAATCACTCGTCTTCTAAAAAAAGGTTCATTAAAAAAAAAAGAATTCTTGCACTGCTAACATGCTACTTGATATTTCGGTTTTTTTAGCCAGTTATTACTAAAAAATAAAATAAAAATACTTGTTACATCCGACTAAAGATAAAATAAAAAATATTTGTTACACCCGATGCCAAACATGTACCAAAATGTATGAAGCAAAATACCGGTACCGGTTTTAAGTGGTTGGTTTTCCTATCCCTACCACCCTAATGGCCGCGCTCATTATCAAGCTGCATCCGTGTTTCGGGGAGGCGTGCCCGTCGGGCGGATGAACTACGAGAATCGGTGTACCAGCCAGCCTGGATGTGGTTTTTAGGCGGTTTCCCACATCCGACTAGGCGAATACTGTGGTAGTACCTACGTCTCGCCTCCGTTACTCGATTAACAAACATTTACAAAACGTTGGACTCTTTAACGTCGGATAACATAAGACGCGGACAGTTCAGGGTACACAAATTCCGTCCCTGGGGGCGGAACCCTCAAACACTAAAATTCTCAAATCCAAATATTAGTAAGCCGACCTCTGACGATATGAGATAAAGGCCAAGAGAAAGAAGACCCACTGAAAACCGTGGCTCAGTGCGACCAGAGCCGGTCGATGTGGCCGAGCGGTTCTAGGCGCTTCAGTCCGGAACCGCACTGCTGCTACAGTCGCAGGTTCCAATCCTGCCTCGGGCATGGATGTGTGTGATGTCCTTAGGTTAGTTAGGTCTAAGTAGTTCTAAGTCTAGGGGACTGATGACCTCAGATGTTAAGTCCCATAGCGCTCAGAGCCATTTGAACCATTTTTTGCAACCTGATAGCTGCTGTATTGTTGAATTCCGAAACGCATCTGAGTCAATAACACAGCAGTGCGTATTATCTAAAGTGGAGTCATATAAAGTATTAATTAAAATTAGCGACGAATTTAGGATTTCTTGGCTTGGAGGACATAGCTTGTTCTCCTTGATGGAGGGATAGCGGTAGACGTAGAAGTAATTTCCGGCGTACCCCACAGAAGCGTGCTGGCACAAGTGCTGTTCTAGTTGTACATTAATGGTCTAGCGGAGAATATTAAGAGTAGCCTCGGGCTTTTCACAGGTGACGCAGTTATGAAACCCAGATACGTAGTATGCCATGAGTACGATTTCAGTGGGTGGCAATTAGAATCAGTGAATACCGAAGCATAACAGTTCGTGGAGTTGTGAAATGGAACGATTACATAGGCTCAGTTGTAGGTAAAGCAGGCGGAAGACTTCCGTTCACTCGTAGGGTACTGGAAAATTGCAATCAGTTTACAAAGATTCCTTACAAGCTACTAGTGTGACACATCCTACAATATCACTTGACTGTCTGGGAACTGTGTCAGATAGGACTAACAGAGGGTACTGACACTGTACCACACAAGTGGCTCGTAGTGTAATTGCGTGCTTACGGAATGTCGTCTCAGTTATGTGACTGGATTTGTGATTTCCTGTCAGAGAAGTCACAGTTCGTAGTAATTGACGGAAAGTCATCGAGTAAAACAGAAGTGATTTCTGACGTTCCCCAAGGTAGTGTTATAGGCCCTTTGCTGTTCCTTGTCTATATAAACGATTTGGGAGACAATCTGAGCAGCCGTCTTCGGTTGTTTGCAGATGGCGCCGTCGTTTATCGACTAATAAAGTCATCAGAAGATCAAAACAAACTGCAAAACGATTTAGAAAAAATATCTGAATGGTGCTAAAAGTGGCAGTTGACCCTAAATAAAGGAAAGTGTGAGGTCATCTACATGAGTGCTAAAGGGAATTCGTTAAACTTCAGTTACACGATAAAGCAGTCTAATCTAAAAGCTGTAATTCAATGAATACCTAAGTATTACAATTACGAACAACTTAAATCGGAATGAACACATAGAAAATGTTGCGAGGAAGGCAAACCAAAGACTGCGTTTTATTGGCAGGACACTTAGAAAATGTAACAGACCTACTACGGAGACTGCCTACACTACACTTGTCTGTCCTCTTTTAGAATACTGCTGCGCGGTGTGGGATCCTTACCAGATAGGACTGACGGAGTACATCGATAAAGTTCAATACGTTTCGTATTACGCGAAATATGGGAGAGAGTGTCACAGAATTTGGGCTGGAAATCATTAAAACAAAGGCGTTTTTCGTTGCGACGGAATCTTCTCACGAAATTCCAATCACCAACTTTCTCCTCTGAATGGAAAATATTTTTTTTTTTTTTTTTTTTTTTTTACACCGATCTTCATAGGGAGAAACAATCAGCACGATAAAATAAGGGAAAGCTCGTACGGAAAGATATAGGTGTTCGTTCTTTCCGCGCGCTATACGAGATTTGAACAATAGAGAAATGTGAAGGTGGTTCGATGAACCCTCTGCCTGGCACTTAAATGTGATTTGCAGAATATCCATTTAGATGTAGATGCAGTAGATGTAGAAGGTACGCAGAAAAGGGCGGTATGAGTGGCCATACGGGAAGCATCAAGAAGATGCTGACGCACCTGAACTGGCAGACGCTTGACGTACTCGCCAACTATTCTGCGAACGCTTACTTAACAGAGTGTGAAAAAGCAGCATTAAGCGAGGCATCTAGGAATATGCTGTAATCCCCACAGATCACTCTCGTAGCGACCTCGGAGACAAGGTTGAACTACTTGCAGCAGGCACACGGGTATTCAAACAACCACTCTGCCCGCACTCCATTCGAGAATGTAACGAGAAGAACCCCTATTGACTAATACAATGGAAAGTACACTCTGACAAGCGCATCACAATAGTTTTCAGATTTTCGATGCAGATGGAGTTAATGTTTCCTGTAGTAGCGAGGTTCCTGGGCACCACCAGAGCAGTTATTAAGAGACCAGCCAGAGCGGCCAGTCGGAGCGGGTCCTGAAGCTGCACAGCTCCGCTGCAACCGGCCGGTATTTATGTACACTCGGTAGTTCATCAGTTGTTGTGGCAGTCCGTGTTCAGAGGTGTTGGGAGCCTACTACATAGCAATGTGCTACAACATGTTGCCGGACTAAGACTGTTTGCGCAGTGTACTATGTTTAGTATTTGAGACATCTACTATCACTTATACTGCCTTTGTAGACATGGAAAAGGCTTTTCATAACGCTATCTGGCAAGAGATGTTCAGAGTTCTGAGGAAAAGTGGATCAAATTACGTCCATGTGATACACAGTTTCTACACTCCTGGAAATGGAAAAAAGAACACATTGACACCGGTGTCAGACCCACCATACTTGCTCCGGACACTGCGAGAGGGCTGTACAAGCAATGATCACACGCACAGCACAGCGGACACACCAGGAACCGCGGTGTTGGCCGTCGAATGGCGCTAGCTGCGCAGCATTTGTGCACCGCCGCCGTCAGTGTCAGCCAGTTTGCCGTGGCATACGGAGCTCCATCGCAGTCTTTAACACTGGTAGCATGCCGCGACAGCGTGGACGTGAACCGTATGTGCAGTTGACGGACTTTGAGCGAGGGCGTATAGTGGGCATTCGGGAGGCCGGGTGGACGTACCGCCGAATTGCTCAACACGTGGGGCGTGAGGTCTCCACAGTACATCGATGTTGTCGCCAGTGGTCGGCGGAAGGTGCACGTGCCCGTCGACCTGGGACCGGACCGCAGCGACGCACGGATGCACGCCAAGACCGTAGGATCCTACGCAGTGCCGTAGGGGACCGCACCGCCACTTCCCAGCAAATTAGGGACACTGTTGCTCCTGGGGTATCGGCGAGGACCATTCGCAACCGTCTCCATGAAGCTGGGCTACGGTCCCGCACACCGTTAGGCCGTCTTCCGCTCACGCCCCAACATCGTGCAGCCCGCCTCCAGTGGTGTCGCGACAGGCGTGAATGGAGGGACGAATGGAGACGTGTCGTCTTCAGCGATGAGAGTCGCTTCTGCCTTGGTGCCAATGATGGTCGTATGCGTGTTTGGCGCCGTGCAGGTGAGCGCCACAATCAGGACTGCATACGACCGAGGCACACAGGGCCAACACCCGGCATCATGGTGTGGGGAGCGATCTCCTACACTGGCCGTACACCACTGGTGATCGTCGAGGGGACACTGAATAGTGCACGGTACATCCAAACCGTCATCAAACCCATCGTTCTACCATTCCTAGACCGGCAAGGGAACTTGCTGTTCCAACAGGACAATGCACGTCTGCATGTATCCCGTGTCACGCAACGTGCTCTAGAAGGTGTAAGTCAACTACCCTGGCCAGCAAGATCTCCGGATCTGTCCCCCATTGAGCATGTTTGGGACTGGATGAAGCGTCGTCTCACGCGGTCTGCACGTCCAGCACGAACGCTGGTCCAACTGAGGCGCCAGGTGGAAATGGCATGGCAAGCCGTTCCACAGGACTACATCCAGCATCTCTACGATCGTCTCCATGGGAGAATAGCAGCCTGCATTGCTGCGAAAGGTGGATATACACTGTACTAGTGCCGACATTGTTCATGCTCTGTTGCCTGTGTCTATGTGCCTGTGGTTCTGTCAGTGTGATCATGTGATGTATCTGACCCCAGGAATGTGTCAATAAAGTTTCCCCTTCCTGGGACAATGAATTCACGGTGTTCTTATTTCAAATTGCAGGAGTGTATAAGAATGAGGTGGCAGTGATTAGGAACTGTCACCAGGAACAAGAAGCAAATATTAGAAAAGGGGTAAGCCAAGGATGCGTTCTCTCTCATCTTATATTCAATGCATACATCCAGGAAGCTATAGATCAAGTTCGAGAAACTACTGAGGTGGGGATCAAAATTAATAGGCAGGAGATAGACATTCTACGTTATTCATAAGCTATTGCTATAGTCACGGAGACAAAAGAAGACCTAGGGGATGTTCTCAGAACAATGGAAAAAAAACCTATGCAATCAGTATGGAATGAGAATAAACGAGAAAAAGACTAAAGTGATGGTATGCAGTACAGGAGCAGAATATGAACATCTGAGAAGGAGAATTGAAAGAGAGGAGCTGGAAGTGATAGAGGAATTTACTTACCTGGGAAGCAAAAGCACAAGGGATGGTAGAAGCCGGAAAGAAATTGCGAGCAGAATACAAAAGGCCAGAAATGCATTTAATCGGAGAAGGAACTTACTCACCAGCAACAACATCAGTCTGAAAATAAGGGAACGTATCATGAAAGGTTTCGTTTGGAGTGTGGCCCTATACGGACGTGAAACTTGGAAGAGAAGAGAGAAGACGGCTAGAGGCCCTAGAGATGTGGTGCTATAGAAGGATGATGAAGACCAGCTGGAGAGACAAAGTAACAAATGAAGAGGTGCTTAGAAGAGTACAGGAAGATCTTTGTGGAGGCTCATCCAAATAAGAAGAGACGAACTTGTAGGGCACATCCTACGACACAACATCATTGGAACAATAGCAGAAGGAACTATTGAGGGAAGCGGCGGGGGCGACCAAGGATACCATACATGCAACAGATCATGAATGACGTTGGATGTAACACATACGTGGAAATGAAGAGGAAGGCAGACAGGAGAGAGGAATGGCGCTGTGCTGCAAACCAATCAGGGTTGAACACTAAACGAAGAAAGAAGACTATTACTGTGCGGGTCACACACGGGATAGGTTCTACACCACAGGTCGCTGTCTCCAGAAGTGCGAATTAAAAGTTGAGTCATGGTTAAGTCATGTTTAAAGGCAGAACTTACATGCTTTACACTGAGGTGTAATTCCATCGTCGTTTGAGAACATGAAGGCCATGAATGGTTGCAAATGGTCTCCAAGTAGCCGAACTTAAACATTTACAGTCAATGATCTGTTCAGTTGGACCAGAGGACGCAGTCCATTCCACATCAACACAGCCCACAGCATTATGGACCCACCATCAGCTTGTATAGTGCCTTGTTGACAGCTTGGGTCCTGGCTTCGTGCGATCTGCGCCATACTCGGACCCTACAATCAGTTCTTAGCAGCTGAAATCGGGGCTCATCCGACCAGTCCACAGTTTTACAGTCGTCTAGGGTCCAACCGTTGTGGTCATGAGCCCAAGAGAGGCACTACAGGCGATGTCGTGCTCTTAAGGGACTCCGGAACGCCCTATACTTGCAATGTTAAAATAACGCTTATAAATTACATCTTTCCTCACAAAGTATTTGAGGTAGGAAGTTGAACTTTTTACAGTTTATTTATTGGAATATGGGCTACAACTTAACACAGGGATTTTACAACATTTTAGTTCAGTTATTAAAGATGATTTTTTTTCAATTGTAATGAAAATTCACAACATTTTTTTGCAATTTTTTATTTATATATTCAAAAATATACAGTTTTTTGGAAAAAGGCTGTGTTAAATTATGCAGAAGGTACTGTGTAACATTTACTGAAAGTTTGAAACAAATATGTTTGGAAGATCCTTAGAAAACATGTAATTAGTATGAGAAAATAAAAGTTTTGGGAATCGAGCGACAAAGATTGGATTAACTTTTTAGTGCATTCCAGGTCCATAAGACGGATTATCTTCATCCTCTGCAAATTCCTCCTCCAGCTTCCTCTTGTTCCTCCTCCTGTTTACTCTTGCTTGTATTTCTAGACTCTTTACAGCCCTGTCTGCAGCCCGAAGGCGTTCCTTGCCTAAAGCAAGCATCGCTCGTACCATGTTAGAATGTTATTATTTACAGTAATAACACATACCTTTGGCTTTCCAACATTTCTCCTTTTCTTAAAAGCCTTCAGAGAATTTCTAATAACTTTACTGTTACTCATTATTATACTTCAACAAAACAGAGACCCAAGAAACAGAATTAATTACGAATATTTTCGAGATAACGACAGAGTAAATAAACATGAAACAATCGACAATCACACCAGCGATATATATTGAACCATCACAGGTTAGCCACAACACATACTTTATCTCACATCACTAAAATGTACCTGATGAACACGGACGTTAATAATAACACCATTTGACAGCAGTTTAACAGCGCCACAGTGGGTCACGCCCATGTAGAACACATTTCAAAAAAAAATTTAAAAATAGTTGTAGTCTTCGGAATTGAATAAATTATATATCTATTAAAAGGTAATAGTCTGCAGATTCAGAAAACGCAAAAAAGTAAAAATTGAACTTTTCATGATTTTGAGCCTTTCCGGAGCCCCTTAGCAAAGGCACCCGCGTCGGTCGCCTGCTGTCATAGCCTATTAACGGCAAAATTCGCGGCACTGTCCTAACAGATACGTTCGTCATACGCCATACTCTGATTTCTACGGTCATTTCACTCAGTGTTGCCTGTCTGTTAGCACTGACAACTCTGCGTAAACGCCGATGTTCTCAGTCGGAAAAGCCCTAAATTGGTGGCGGAGGGAGGCAGACTTTAATACAAAAACTGCTCCGCATGTGTGGACGGCCTTCGTCCCCACCCTCGAGATTAGCCTGCTGACTTCTCGTCAGGGCGCTGATGACCGTGATATCGAGCGCCCCTCACCTCAAATCATCATCATCATCATCATCATCGTCATCGGTGATAAGCGAAGGACGTCGGCGATGGGTTTGTTCGTGGTGAGAGACAGTGCCTGGAATTTGGCATTCTCGGCACACTCTTGACGCTGTGGATCTCGGAATATTGAATTCCCTAACGATTTCTGAAACGCAATTCCCATTCGTCTAGCTCCAACTACCATACCGCGTTCACAATCTGTTCATTCCTGTTGTTTGGCCATAATCACGTCGCAAACTGTTTCACCTGAATCGCCTGAGTACAAGTGGCAGCTCCGCCAATGCACTGCCCTTTCATGCCCTGTGTACGGGACAGTAGCGCCATCTCTATATGTGCATATCGTTATCCCATGACTTTTGTCACTTCAGTGACGTAACTCAACATTTTCCACGTATTCCTTTCCTCATCAGTTCTGCGGAGAATTTGCTCATTCCTTGTCCGCCTGTTTAATTTGTAGCATCTTTCTGCAACGTCGCATCTCACACGCTTCCAATCTCTCCTTTTCCACAACCGTTGATCAACTTAACTGCTCCCTGTTCCATTGGCGAAATGTTATGCAGAAAGAGCGACTGTCTACGTGCTTCGTTTGAGACCGACAGTCCTCTGACTTTAATGTCCTGACCACTATACGAGATGCATGTAGAAGATGGTAATACAAAAATATGGGAGGCAGGAAGGCTGCGATATAACGTTCTTCAAGTACGAGTTAGACACTGAAAGGAAATCAACGATGTGCATTCCCGTTGAACCATAGGCCGTAATCGATTTGGGTGAACCATGCAAGACATCAATCTTGATAGGCGGAGGGGTTTTTAGCCCGTGCCTGCCGAATGTGAGACCAACGTTTTACCGCTGCGCCGATCCCGACTCGTTTGGTAGAGCCTGATGGGAAATACGGGTTTTACATCCTGCCGGCTACACGGTCATTAGAGACGGAGTGAGTACTTGGATTGCAGAGGGATTTTTGAACGGACGCTTCCTGGCTTTTGCCTTAAACGACTAACGGAAATCACGGATGGCTGAACTTTGATAAACGCCATCCTCCGGATTGCACGCAGAGGAGAGCTGGGCAAATGAGTCAGGATAAGGTATTTCTATTTTTTAAGCAAAGTAGCAATTGTCGGAAATGTTTAGAAATTAGTGATAACGACCTGCTATTATTGAAGTATAATATCGAACAGTTTAAGCCAAGTACCTTAGTGTAAAACTAAGTACTTTAAACAATTCAGTTTTCACAAAGTGGCAAGACGCGTGAAATCAACACACAAAGGGACTTTTCAAACAAACAAAAAACGAATAAAAACTGTTTTAACAAAGAGCTAAATATATTTTGTTGTAAAACATGATTCGAGTTTAAATACTTTAACTTTTCACAAATAAAAGTCAAACTGTATTCCTCAACTCTTGTACAGAATTTGTGGGCCCAACTGGCATTAAATCCACTGATCTTCTGGCCATCGTTTCGAAAGAACAGAACGAATATTCGACACAATGAGGAAGAGAAGAGGTGTATTCTGCGGACACGTAAAAGGCAAGATGAAAGAAGTATAACAAAAATAATTTTTAACTTTTTAGACAGAAACACAAAAACATTAATGACATCGGTTGTAGAAGTTAAAGCAGACAAGTAGAAACAACACTGGAAGACACAGCAAAAAGACAAAAGTTCGGAGCAAAAGCAAAGAGTTCTACGTGCTTCCTGGAGAAAACGACTAAAAAGACACGTGCAATATGGACAGAAGAAAGAAGAGCACACAGGGAAACAATGAAAAACTATTGAAAAGAAAGAAAGAAGAGAAGAAAGGTGCCGTAAGTTACTTCATGTGGCCCTCAGTAGGCCAGACCAGTAAAAAATAATAATGATATACGTAATATTAGAGGAATGGAAATGTTACTATCTGTCGGCCGTTGTGACCGAGCGGTTCTAGGCGGTTCAGTCCTGAACTGCGCTGCTGCTACGGTCGCAGGTTCGAAACTTGCATCGGGAATGGATGTGTGTGATGTCCTTCGGTTAGTTAGGTTTAAGTAGTTGTAAGTCTAGGGGACTGATGACCTCAGATGTTAAGTCCCATAGTGCTCAGAGCCATTTGAACCATTTTGAACTAACTTTCTGGTAAACACGTGTCTCTTCACGTTCCTGTGAGTGGGACTATGGGAGTAGTAACACAGTAGCAGAAGAGGGTGGCATCAATACCGAAGAAATCGATGAAGAGGTTAGGTGACCCAGAGAAGACCATGGAGTAATACAGTCAAGTTAGCAGGAATAGCAATAACGATGGAAGACAAAAATAAAGATAGAGAAAACTCTGTCCGAACAGGCCTCGAAAAGCCAAGCGGTACTGAGCAGTCTTTTGTGTCATCCTCAGCCGAGAGGCGTCACTGCGTGCGGATACGGAGTGTCATGTGGTGAGCACACCGCTCACCCGGCTGTTGTCAGTTTTCGTGACCGAAGCCGCTACTTCTTAATCAAGTAGCTCCTCAATTGGCCTCACAAGGGCTGAGTACGCCCAGCTTGCCAACAGCGCTCGGCACAGCCGGACGGTCACTCGCCCAAAAAATGGTTCAAATGGCTCAGAGCATTATGGGACTTCACATATGAGGTCATCAGTCCCCTAGAACTTAGAACTACTTAAACCTAACTAACCTAAGGACATCACACACATCCATGCCCGAGGCAGGATTCGAACCTGCGACCGTAACAGACGCGCGGTTCCGGACTGAAGCGCCTAGAACCGCTCGGCCACACCGGCCGGCTCACTCGTAACTTCGGTGATCTGACGGGAACAGGTTTACTACTGCGGCAAGGCCGTTGGAGCAGGGATGAGAAAAGGCAGGCTAATATTGACAATGGCAAAGATTCGCTATTGGGCAAAAGGACGACGTCTCAAATACATCGAGATGGAAACTACGTCAATGATAAATGGAAAAGCTTTAGTCTCTTTGCCTCCTCTTGAATACTGCGTGGTTACAGCTCAGGTAGTTTGTTCCAGAGATGTATGGCCGAAATGCGAAAGGAGGTGGAGGAAGAATTAAGTGTTAGCCATAGGTACAAGAAAGAATCTGGACGTATAAGATCTTGTATTGCTGGTATGGAATGATGATACACTACTGGCCATTAAAATTGCTACAACAAGAAGAAATGCAGATGATAAACGGGTATATATTATACTAGAACTGACATGTGATTACATTTTCACGCAAAAACGGTTCAAATGGTCCTGAGCACTATGAGACTGAACTTCTGAGGTCATCAGTCCCCTAGAACTTGGAACTACATAAACCTAACTAACCTAAGGACATCACACACATCCTTGCCCGAGGCAGGATTCGAACCTGCGACCATTTTCACGCAATTTGGGTGCATAGATCCTGAGAAATCAGTACCCGGAACAACCACCTCAGGCCGTAATAACGGCCTTGATAGGCCTGGGCATTGAGTCAAACAGAGCTTGGATGGCGTGTACAGGTACAGCTGCCCATGCAGCATCACGATGTAGCCAGACACGGATGCGACCATCATGATGCTGTAAACAGAACCTGGATTCATCAGAAAAAATGACGCTTTGCCATTCGTGCACCCAGGTTCGTCGTTGAGTACACCATCGCAGGCGCTCCGGTCTGTCATGCAGCATCAGGGGTAACCGCAGTCATGGCCTCCGAGCTCATAGTCCATGCTGAAGCAAACGTCGTTGAACTGTTCGTGCAGGTGGTTGTTGTCTTGCAAACGGCCCCATCTGTTGACTCAGGGATCGAGACGTGGCTGCACGATCCGTTACAGCCATGCGGATAAGATGCCTGTCATCTCGACTGCTAGTGATAAGAGGCCGTGAGGATCCATCACGGCGTTCCATATTACCTTCCTGAACCCACCGATTCCATATTCTGCCAACAGTCATTGAATGTCGCGATACGATAAACCGCAATCACGATAGGCTACAATCCTACCTTTATCAAAGTCGGAAACGTGATGGTACGCATTTCTCCTCCTTACACGATGAAATACAACAACGTTTCACCAGGCAACACTGGTCAACTGCTCTTTGTGTATGAGAAATCAGTTCGAAACTTTCCTCATGTCAGCACGTTGTAGGTGTCGCCACCGGCGCCAACCTTGTGTGAATGCTCTGAAAAGCTAATCATTTGCAAATCATACATCTTCTTTCTGTTGGTTAAATTTCGCGTCTTTAGCACGTCATCTTCGTGGTGTAGCAATTGTAACGGCCAGTATTGTAGGTATTTTGTATGGGAGTATTTAGTGACTGAGAATACGGTGTAAATCACGTCGCTCATTCGACTGAATCCTCCTTGACTATGTATAAATAGTTAATTTAATCTCCTGATCTCTATTGTTATTATGTCTTTAACAGAAAAAGTCTTTCGATCTGCGTTGTAATAGCTTTCCATGAGCTGCTTCGGGTGCGATGTACTGCAGTTTTCAAGGGTGCACTTGCACAATTTCACTGTTCGTGGGGAACCAAAGGGTTGTTAAGTTCGCCTGATACTCGTACGTCCTTTTTCTTTTGCAATGGTTCATGACCAGAATGTTGTGGGTGCTGGTTTTCTGCCTTCTCATTTAGTTAGTTGCACGGTATCTGTCTTCGTTGGAGGGACGAGTAACTTACTGCAAGTTTCGACGTATATCTCTTAGTAAAAGTGTTTATAATAGGACAATTACTGTCTCGTACACATATACTTGCACGCGCATGTGTAGCGGGAAATCCCGGCGCTGATACGTCTGCACGAGGAAGCAGACTTCCGCGGTATTTGGGATTCATTGGGAGGTTACACGTTGACTGCAGTCAGCGCTACGGCTCGCTCGTGTCGGGGAATCACCGGCATGTGGCGACCGCAGGCGTCTCTCCACTGTGTGTCATGAGCCTGCGCCCAACTTCCGCTACTTGCGCTCGACCCTTGTCACCTGCCTGATGTACAGAGGTTTGGCAAAATTATGTGAACACCTGTACTTACTTGTGAATGGTTTATTAATAGGGGTTGGACCTCCATTTGCCCGTAATACAGCTGCGATTCTTCTTGAATTACTTGCATATAATGATTGTATAGTCTCCAGTGGAATGTAATGCCACTCTTCCATCACAACTTCTTCTAGCTCCTGTAGTGACGAGGGAGGCGGAAATCTGCTCCGGAGTCTGCACTCCAATACTGCCCACAAGCTTTCGATAATGTTCAAGTCCGGGGACTGTGCTGGCCAGGGAAGACGCTGCAGTTCAGTTGCATGCTCCTCACACCACGGTTGTACTGTCCTGGTTGTGTGAGTGGGTGCATTGTCGTCCTGAAATATGGCATCATTGTTGGAGAACAACATTTAAATCATGGGATGCACCTGATCACCTAAAACGTTCACATAATAGTAGAATACCATGATATGGCTGCCCCCACCATCACACTTTCACCTCCATGCTTAACCGTTGGAATGAAACACTCAGGATTGTAAGCTTCTTTTTGGCGCCGGCCACTGTGGTCGAGCGGTTCTATGCACTTCAGTCCGGAACCCCGCTGCTGCTACGGTCGCAGGTTCGAATCCTGCCTCGGGCATGGATGTGTGTGATGTCCTTAGGTTAGTTAGGTTTAAGTAGTTCTAAGTCTATGGGACTGATGATCTAAGCTCATAGTGCCTAGAGCCATTTGAAACATTTCTTTTGGCGTTCCCGAGACGCAAACTCGGCCCGATGTTGGAAATAACGAAAACGTTGACTCGTCGAACCATATGACGTGTTTCCACTCATCAGCCATCCAGGATTTATACTTGGTTTGGCTGTCGTCACTAATGGTTTCGGTATAGCTGCTAATGGTTTCGGTATAGCTGCTCGTCCATGAATATTCGCTTTATGGAGTTCTCAGAGGACAGTAAAGAGAGATACGGGGTCTCGACGATGGCTATTCAGCTCTGCAGTCACTTTAGTCGCTGTAGTGTTGTGTTGTGTTGTTTTGACACAATTTGTGTTAGCGTACGACGATCTCTGTCATTTAGTTCTGATTTGCGACCACTATTGCGTTTACACGATGATGTCTTTCCATGTTTCGTGTAGGCTCTCATGACTGTTGAAACAGTTGCTCCTGAAACATTCAAGAAATTGGTTGTCTTGGTTACTGATGTTCCAGCTAATTGGGCCCCCACAATCTGCCTCTTTGGAACTCTGCTAGATCTTTCATTGCACGTCGACTTCGGCCTCTGAAAGCAAATAAAAAGTTTCACTACTCGTAAACAACCTGCACTGATGCTTAGTTCGTACTGAACACGCACAGTCCAGCGCGACACGTGCCTTTCCTGCGTTGTTGACCGTCAAGCACAAGCATCCCATTGCTACCACTGTTAACATTATTTTGCGTATCCCCTGTATCTCCCTTTATCGAAGCGTTTGTTGTTGATAGGAATTTTCGTATACCAGACTAAAATATATTTACGACAATGAATGTGTTCACAGTAACGGTTTTGGAAGCCCGCTGGTAGCAGAGAGCGCGCCTAAACTGACGATGCGTCATACCTCGTGCCCGGTAGCGACCCCGCGTTTTCTGGAACAATGGTCGATCAGCGTTGATTGCCGTCACCGCTTTCCCTCCCAGGCTCACACGTGTACGCGCATTGTCTCACCGCTTCCCATGGACCGTCGACCGCAGGACGCTTCATCTGTAACTGACACGTGCTTCCAGCAAGTAGTCACCGCACGTACTTACCATCTGTGGGATTCTTTACGAGGGTTAGTCAAAATTGTTAATTGTCGCCATGCAAAAATAAAGTTACATACCTATTTTATAGACTGTAAGACGCTACTGGCTGTAACACACACCTCAATTTTTAGGAAATTTGGTAACAAAATTTTTGTTTACCTTTTTTGTTATTAGATTGCAAAGTCAGGCTAAAAAAAGTTATTAATTTATAAAAGTGAACTGACCTTTAAAAAGTACATTCAGTCCTCTATTTGCATATTTAGTCTTCCTCACGTTTTCAGTTCTTCTTTACTAGCTCGCCAATCGCGAATGGTTTATTTTGTTGGTGGAGGGCCGAAATTCCGCTCAACTGCTATGTTCCGTGTTCTTCTGCAAATGCTATTACTTTATAGCCCGCATCATGTGAATACCTTTTATTTTTTTTTCATTACGAAACTAGCTACTAACAAATATGTTGAAACTTCCTGGCAGATTAAAACTGTGTGCTGGACCGAGACTCGAACTCAGGACCTTTTCCTTTCGCGGGCAAGTGCTCTACCAACTGAACTGCCCAAGCACGACTCACGCCCTGTCCTCACAGCTTTAATTCCGCCTGTACCTCGTCTCCTACCTTCCAAACTTCACAGAATCTCTCCTGCGAACCTTGCAGAACTAGCACTCCTGGAAGAAAGGATACTGCGGAGACATGGCTTAGCCACAGCCTGGAGGATATTTCTGGAATGAAATTTTCACTCTACAGCGGAGTGTGCGCTGATATGAAACTTCCTGGCAGATTAAAACTGTGTGCCGGACCGAGAATCGAACTCGGGACCTTTGCCTTTCGCGGACAAGTGCTCTGTCAACTGAGCTACCCAAGCACGACACACGCCCCGTCGCTGTAGAGGGAAAATTTCATTCTAGGAACAAAAATTTTGTACTGTTACCGATAACACAAATGACTTTCAGTTCAAGTTCACAGGCACCGTAGACTGCAATGACGCATAACAGGCAAGACAGTGTTCCGGGTATGTGAAGGCGGGGCGGGAGGGAGGCAGTGCTAGCAAGCTTGTGAATCCCCGCATCTCAGTTCGTCGCATCGGCCACTGCTACTGACAGTTGGATCCAGTGTTGCCAGACTGAGATAGGATCGTATATATGGCCATTCATAAGACTGGCGGGAATTTTAAATCAAATACTGGACATTTTTATATTAATTTCGAGTATAAGACGCACCTGAATTTCTGAGGCAATTTTTAGAAGAAAAAATTGCTTCTTATAGTACGTAAAATACGGTAAGTAATCTGTTATCTGTGTGTGGTTATATGTTGCAGTACTGGTACACATCGAAATACTCTCGTCACAGCACTGCAGTACGCCGCGAGAGCCGGCCGGAGTAGCCGAGCGGTTCTAGGCGCCTCAGTCTGGAACCGCTACGGTCGCAGGTTCGAATCATGCCTCGGGCATGGATGTGTGTGATGTCCTTCGGTTAGTTAGGTTTAAGTAGTTCTAAGCTGTAGGGGACTGATGACCTCAGATGTTAGTCCCATAGTGCTTAGAGCCATTTGAACGTCGCGAGAAGAATCAAAACAAAATGCCACAATCCATTGAGAAGTTGCAGTGCAGTACAGTAGTGTTTATCAAACACGGTCGAGAACGTAAATGAAAATCCTTGAAAGCGAAGCGACGTTGCTCTTGCAAAGCCCTGTTGGGTAAATTTAGGAAAACGATATTTGGGGAAGATTGTGCGACAAGCGTGCCATGCGACGTGAGAGTGAAGTAAACGTGCGTTTAGATGGTCACAAAAACTGCATATAGCCGATAATACACTCGCGGAAAAAAGTCCCAGCACTACGAAGGAGCTGTGCCAGATAAACGAAACCTGATAGGCGTCTTTCTACATCTGAAAGATGACGTCTGTTTAAGTTTCGCGCCAGTAGCGTAAGAGTGGTGCTAGCAGCGCCACTATGAGGATGAAAATCTGGTTTGCTCTAAACACGCGCTGCAACGCTCGTGAGATACAATCACCACTATAACTATCTGTGTAGTTGTGTCTTTTCTTACCGGCATCCTTGAACTTCCATCGCTGAAGGGTGGTACGGGACTTAAAATCCCACAGTCACACCGTCAACGCGAAATACAATAATGTCATTGCGATACAGGAACATTTTATCCCTGCACCAAGACAGTTAGATCGCTCTACATCGGTGGCGTTGCATCGCAATCTAAAGTCTCATGAGCGTTAGTTAACCGTCGATAGTGGACGTAATGAGTAAATGTTAATCCAGAATTCCTTTAAGACAAGGAAGGCGCCATTATCAACAGCTCACTGAGTTTAAACGAGGTCATGTAATAGGGCTACAAGAAGATAGCTGTTCCTTGACTATATGGCAGATAACTTGGCACATTACATGATTGCTGGCAGCGATGGTCACGGGTAGGTATGGTGACAACAAGACTGAACTCCGCACTGCCACGTGGCGCTACCGAGAGGGAAGACGGTCGAGTTCGGCTAATGGCTGTGGCGCTTCATACTGGGTCAGCAGCAGAAAATTGAGCTGCAGTTGGCACCACAGAGACACAACGAACTGTTACAGATAGATTGCTTCAAGGACGGCCCCGAACCAGATGCACCCTGGCATGCATTCGACTGACCCCAAACCACCGCCGTTTTCGACTTTAGTGTCAAGCGAGAGCTCATTGGAGAGTGGAGTGAAAGCCTGCTGTGTTTTCCGATGAAGCTCTTCGTGCCTCTGTGCCAGCGATGGATGTATGTTGGTTAGGAGGAGGCCACATGAGTGCATGCAATCAAGCTGTCTGCGACCTAAACACACTGGACCTTCACCTGGAGCTATGGTGGGAGGCGGGGGGGGGGGGGGGTGCCATTTCATATGACAGTAAGAGCACTCTCTTGTTTATCCCACGCACTCTGACTGCAAACTTGTAAGTCAGTTTGGTGATTCGGTCTGTTGTACTGCCGTTCATGAATGGCATTCCAGGGAGTGTTTTCCGATAGAATGACGTTCGCTCACATACCTTTGCTGTAACCCAACATGCTCTACAAAATGTCGATATGTTGCCTTGGCTTGCCTGATCACCAGATCTGTCTCCAGTCGAGCACGTAACAGACCTCGTCGGACGACAACTCAGGGGTCATTCAGAACCAGCAATTACCGTTCCTATGTTGACTGATCAAGTGCAACAGTCGAGGCACTACATCCCACAAAATGACATCCGGCACGCAATGCATGCACGTTTGCATGCTTGCAGTCGACGTTCTGGCGGTTATATAGTTGTTAATGTACTAGCATTTCACATGTGCAATAGCTTTTCTCGCGCTTAGATTAACCTGTGAATTTGCAACGTTAATCACTTAAATATGTTACTTAGACAAATGTACTCCCGGAATTTCGTCGCTCTTCATTACTTCTTTCTTGGTGTTAGCAGTTTTTCCGTCAGTGTATATACTCACAGTGTTGTCAGGCAAGATTGCACCCACAGGAATCCTTCTCTTCTTTCCACTTCACTTCACTGACCCTTACTATATCTAGATTGAACCTTTGCATTTCCATTTTCAGATTTTCTAGTTTCCCTACCACGTTCAAGCTACTGACATTCCACGCCCTGACTCGTAGAATGTTATTATTTCGTTGATTATTCAATCTTTTTCTCGGACATACCTGTACCGAAATAGCAAAATGGAGAAGTGCTACACCTTGCTGGAACTATAGGTCCTCTCTCATCCCGTGTCCTTCCAACCTGAGTATGAACTAGGGCCGTAACATCTAAAGATATTTATGTTGGTTGATGGCACCTTCAGGAAAATTTGCACCATAGTGTGTGGAGGTTTATTCTTCACGTCCTCATAAAAATGTGTGTTTCTATGGACCCCAACAAGACAACATTTTGTGACCTGGAACTCCGGTAAGTGACACCTTCATCGCTAAAGTTCACTTCCACACTCTTCGGAATTGTGTCAGAGACTGCAGAAGTGCATCCTTCGTTCTTCAATCATTGTTCAAAATGGTTGAAATGGCTCTGAGCACTATGGGACTTAACTTCTGAGGTCATCAGTCCCCTAGAACTTAGAACTACTTAAACCTAACTAACCTAAGGACATCACACACATCCATGCCCGAGGCAGGATTCGAGCCTGCGACCGTGGCGGTCGCGCTGTTCCACACTGTAGCGCCTAGAACCGCTCGGCCACCCCGGCCAGCTCAATCACTGTGCAACGTTTCCCGGACAATATGCGCACTAAACAAGGTGGTGCGATGGTTAGCTAGCACACAGGACGCCCATTCGGAAGTACGGCGGTTCGAATCCGCGTTCGGCCATCCAGGTTTAGGTTTTCATGATTTCCCTGAATCGCTCCAGGCAGATGACGGGATGATTCATTTGAAAGGCACGGCCGACTTCCTTCCCCATCGTTGAAACCATTCGAAGTTGTGCTCTGTCTCTTTCGACGTCGACAGGACTTTCAATCCTTTCTTCCTTTAAAAGCGCAATTGTAAACCCTCTTTCATATGCTTGCGCAAGGCTGACCTTGGCACACTCGAAGCTAGTGATCTTTTCCGTGTCAGTGTCGACCTCATTTGTGAATTTTCCAGAGATGCTGCGACCTCTCTGTATTGTTCCTCTCTTGTTGGTGGTCGACAACTTTTAGGTTTATCCTGTTTACTAGCGATAGTAAAAAGTTTTCGCTCCTACCGCAGAAGTGTGCTCTTTGGAGGAGATTCACGCCCGACTCCATCTGGAAGTTCGTACGCAGTTGTTCCAACGATTGCCCAGCTCTTGGCCATTCATGGAACCAAATGCCCGCATCTCGTGGTCGAGCGGTAGCGTTCTCGCTTCCCACGCCCGGGTTCCCGGGTTCGATTCCCGGCGGGGTCAGGGATTTTCTCTGCCTCGTGATGGCTGGGTGTTGTGTGCTGTCCTTAGGTTAGTTAGGTTTAAGTAGTTCTAAGTTCTAGGGGACTGATGACCATAGATGTTAAGTCCCATAGTGCTCAGAGCCATTTGAACCATTTGAATGGAACCAAATGCCTGCAATTATGTGATTTTCAGTGGTGCAATCACTGGTGTCCGCCATTGTTTACGTAATCTGTTAACAGACAATATTTTTAAGGTCAACGCACTGCAAGTTTGCTATGTCCTATAGGCTACATGTCGGCCATAGATGGTTGACGGGACATTGTGCCTACTACGCAGATTAAAGACGGCGTACCGGCGCACAGTCTCGAACACGTCGAGGATAGCGCAATAAATTGGACACGACTTTTTAAAAGTGTACTTTTCCGTCATTCCTTAGAAACGATATAGGAACGGCCAAATCTTGTTGGGCGGACTGGGATTTAATCCCCACTCGTACCGTGGGGATTGACCACTTCGCCACGTGCGCGAAACTCAAGTTGAACACTGTTTGCCCCTGGCACAGCTGTTTGATAGTCCACCGACTACGGTTAAGCAGCAGGCAGGCTGTGTCAGCAGGCGCCGGAACTGGATAGCGGCTGCCGAGTGCTGGTCGCTGAATTATTTACGGCGCTCTTCCTCCCCCTCCCCCCACCCCCTGCCGCAGCATTCCTGGTCGGGCCTTTCCCGGTCAGGACGTAGCGTGATGACAGGCTTGCCAACACACCAACATTGGGGTCGAGTCCGAATGACTAAACTAGCAAACGTCTCTCTCTGAGTGGCCAACTCATGGCTCGTATTACGCCCCTTCCACGAAGCTGCTCTAAGCAGATGATCTCATGAAATATACGGGAAACTCTCTTGCGGTTGGAACTAATTGTGGAACGTTTGGGTAACAGGGAATACGGAGAACCGTAACAATAACAAATTAACTACCACTTACTTAATAGATGTGTATTTAAATAATTCTATCCTCCTTTGTCACAACCGATTTCGCACTGAAACAAGCAATCGGAAAATGTATGTAGTACATTTTCGAGCATAATTTGAGACCGCAAAACCGTTTCGAGGAAAATCGCCCTTTTCACCATGCCCAAGAATGGGAGATTTTAAATTAAACAATATTGGAAATGAAAACGGAATTCAGTCTCACTCACGACTAAATTCATTAGAATTAATTATATAGCTAATGAAATTGCACTGAAATTATCAGAGTCTGTTGTAAATATGGCTGCTTCCTGACTTCCAAATTCCGTATCTTACCGTACAGTTACAGATATCCTCAAAAGGTAGTCTGTTGATAAGTACCCTGTATGGGCGTGTGTGTGTAGCGAGGAGCTATAACATAAAGCTATGTTTTAAAGCTATTTAGTGCTCAGCTTCTTGTAATATGAAATTATACATTGGATTCATATACGAGAGTAAGCACACAAAAAAATTAACTCAACAATGATGGCTTTGTCAAGACTTTAGTGCAAATCGCCCATGGTTGGGCGTTAGTGACGTTTCAAGACTACAAGATGCTGTATGTCGTACAGTTCTGGTCCCGGCGGAGGTTCGAGTCCTCCCTCGAGCATGAGTGTGTGTGTTTGTCCTCAGGATAATTTAGATTAAATAGTGTGTAAGCTTAGCAGTTAAGTCCCATAAGATTTCACACACATATACTGTTCACAGCAATATTGCACATAGTGAGTAGCACTTATATTTACATCATTTCTGTGAAGCCTCTGTTCATTTTCAAGCTTTACATTTAATGTAAAATGTATTTTCCGTGATACGGAACACTTGTTCACCTTTGTCTTATAACTTGTTACGGCTTGGGAATAATGTTAATATGCCGATTGTTTACACCTCATCCGCTGTTTATTTCTGCTGGATACAGCAGATGCAATGTGTGGCTTCAGTGCCATATTCTGAATCACATGAGACGCAATAATTATTTTATGGCAGGACGACGCTGTATCCAAAAGAAATACCCATACTTTCAGTCATCTGTGTCCACCTGAAGATATGGTAGAAGAACGTCTAAATGCGTAGCATAGGTATGAGTAATGAAGTGACTGAACGTAGATAACGGTTTTGTATTGTTTTACTACAGGACTTAAATATGATAATGAAAATGCGTACTTCAATTAGTGATAGGAAATACATAATTAAATTAGTAGTAATTTCCTGCAAGAATACTACAGTTACTTGCTTTCTGTGAGAGAATAACGCAGAAAATCATAAACATTCACCAGTGATGACTGCAGACGTCATGCCGGCCGGTGTGGCCGTGCGGTTATAGGCGCGTCAGTCTGGAACCGCGTGACCGCTACGGTCGCAGGTTCGAATCCTGCCTCGGGCATGGATGTGGGTGATGTCCTTAGGTTAGTTAGGTTTAAGTAGTTCTAAGTTCTAGGGGACTGATGACCACAGATGTTGAGTCCCATAGTGCTCAGAGCCATTTGAACCATTTTGCAGACGTCATAGAACATTGTCCTCACATGAATACAACACCTCTCCTCTAGTTCCTAGCCTAATAGGCGGCCTCAGTGTTGCGTTTACCTCAGTGTATGCTCTACTGTATGGATGAATGATTGATGATGACACACATCCAGAAACCACTCACGAGTGTTACACTTAAATGTTATAACTGAAATATTGTAACTGATAGCATTTTATTGCACGCACTTACTGAGCAGTTACATTCTCCGTTTTTCCGGCAAGGGGCACTGGATGTCACCGTGCTCTGTGATTCGTCTACTATGACGTTACAGCCCCACCCCTTGGTGCCTGCGCTTTCCTAGCGAGTCAACGTATATATTGGCGAGTCACTGCAGCAGCACGTCAGTAAGCACGTGAAGATGACGAGCAGCTGTCTCGCTGAAATATTGTGCAGTTTATACAGCGTTATTCGACGCGACGTCCATGAACCAGTAAAGCAGTTTACTTCGGGAACATCTCAAACAGCATCCGGACCGAGACTCGAACTCGGGACCTTTGCTTTTCGCGGGCAAGTGCTCTACCAACTGAGGTACCCAAGCACTACTCACGCCCCGTCCTCACAGCTTTACTCCTACCAGTACCTCGTCTCCTACCTTCCAAACTTTACAAAAGCTCTCCTGCGAACCTTGCAGAACTAGCACTCCTGAAAGAAAGGATATTGCGGAGACATGGCTTAGCCACATTATTATATATATTATTTTTCTGTGCGGCTAGTCCCGGCGGAGGTTTGAGTCCTCCCTCGGGCATGGGTATGTGTGTGTGTTTGTCCTTAGGATAATTTAGGTTGCTTAGTGTGTAAGTTTAGGGACTAATGACCTTAGCAGTTAAGTCCCATAAGATTTCACACACATTTTTTTAATGTTATTTTCGAACACACAATGTAATTTTCCGCCAATGAAATAAAGGCTACGTCATTGAGCAACTGCTTAAGGATGTTTATGGCCGAATATCTCACTCCTTTTCAGTGTCACACTAAGGCCAGGTGAAGGATAGTATAATTCATTTCTCCCTGTAGTATGGTATTTATGACTGTTACCAGTTCTGATAGCTTATGGACAACAAACTTCATAAGGGAATAAAGTACTGTGAGACTGTTGTCAGCACACCCAACTGTTTAAAGATGAGTCTACAAAATATTCTACAGTGGGTATCCTTATTACAGGCTACTGTGCGGCAAAAACTTTTCTTCAATGACTAGTTACCACAAAATGAAGTCATAAGACATTAATGAATGATAATTGGAAAAGTAATTTCATTAATAGACATTTCTATCTCCAAAATCTGCAATTATCCATTATTCAAATGGTGTAGAGCTTAGACGTTTAAGAAGATATGCAGCACTTTACTTCGAATTTAGGTTCTTATCAATGTACTCGTGTCAGTTAAACACCCAAGAATTTAGGATAGTCATCAAAATGGTTCAAATGGCTCTAAGCACTATGGGACTTAACATCGGAGGTCATCAGTCCCCTAGAACTTAGAACTACTTAAACCTAACTAACCTAAAGACATCACACACAACCATGCCCGAGGCAGGATTCGAACCTGCGACCGTAGCAGCAGCGTGGTTCCGGACTGAAGCGCCCAGAACCGCTCGGGCACAGCGGCCGGCTAGGATATTCTGTTTCATCTATTGATTTACGCGCGTGCATTATTTCTAATGGAGTGCTCAGGCCTAATGCGCAGTAGAATTGCATGTACAGTATTGTGTTTTATCTCAGTTCAGTGACAGCCCACATGCAGAGAACTAGTTGTCAGTTAAAAAAAAAAGGTAGTTTCATTTTCAAGTTTGCATTTTCTCAATTGCGCTTGTTTATAATGCTTCCATCGTCAGCAGTGAGAACTGTTTCCGCATGTCGGAGCACTTGTTACTCTGATGAGTTATTCTGACGTAGTTTGTTCTTATTTTGATTCGTCTGTT
Organism: Schistocerca cancellata; assembly: GCF_023864275.1. Taxonomy (NCBI): domain Eukaryota; kingdom Metazoa; phylum Arthropoda; class Insecta; order Orthoptera; family Acrididae; genus Schistocerca; species Schistocerca cancellata. Next base: position 1,113,979,556 of record NC_064626.1, on the reverse strand, counting down.
ATTTTAGGAGATTACTACATGTTCTTAAATGCAGCTTTTGTGCACTGCACTAACGTAATTTTCGTCAGACGATGAAAGAAAACTCGTTGGAACGTGGCATCAAGACTTCACTACTACTCTGCTGGCAGCCTGAGATTTAAAATTACACGTTTATGATTAGTGAGCCGCAAGCATCACGGTTTTTTTCCTTATGTGGTTTCCGCAGTGCACAGACCACAGCTACGGTGCTTCCCATTGAGGTTAAACTGTGGTTGGTCGTGGCTGCTTGAGGCCGGCACGCCGCTTGCGGATGGTCGCGTATTTCGCTCGCCCTGCGCGCCGCGCGTTGCGCCTGGTGTGTGGCGAGGGGTGTTTTTGCCGCGGGCCATGCGCCTTGTAACGGACCGCTCCTGACCTGCCTTCATTTTTTGTGATCCGCTCCCATTCATCGCCTCCGCGGCGCATTCCCACGATCGTTACTATGGCCGTTCAGAATTACCGCGCACAAAGAAGGGCGTTTTACCTGAGCCATTATGGGCTCTAACTGCAGGCCGCGTCTTTTACATCTTAATGTTTACCGAACGCTACCGGATAGGATAATTTTTAACTACTTCCATGTGGGTTTATGCTCGAACTACACTACCGCTCCATGAATCACCCGTGCAGTTCGCAGTATAATAAAAATGTATCATTCCCTTTCACGTAGGGCAGCTAAGCCTCCCCTTCAGGCCTCTCAATAAACCATGGTAATAAGGAAGACAGGTAGATATACGTCAGAATTGTGTAAGGTAAAGCTTTTAAAAATTAAAAAAAAGGAAGATTAAGAAACAGAAGGGATGTCAAATTCGAGGACTTATCGACTTATGGGTCATTTATTCCGAGTGCTTCGCGTCAGTTTCGACTCCAGAACACAAAAACTAAGTAATTCATTTTCTTTTATGCAGTGTTTAAATTTATCCATGTTACATGGACTTGTTTGAGGTCTACGACTGTATTATAAATTTATGAAATAAATTCACTGCATTTTATTAATATTTATTAGCACGACACGTTTCAACAGCAGACTGTCATCATCATGTGCATCACAGTTACATGTACATTAATCTGAAGTGTGATGGGGATTGTTTGCTGGGTGTGCCAGTGTGGTTAGTAGCATTTTTTTTAAAAAAATCTTGAAATTACTGTATAACCAAAAAATACCTAATAATCATACAGCTGAATAAGTACCGTGACAAATTGACAAATATGCTTGTGTAAAAATACTGTATCATCATTGTTTGTACCGTCTTCGCAGTTGAAATAAGTGTATCTTAGTAGTTTCTGTCTCTGGAATGTGGTAAAAATTTGAATATAAAAGTCTTATTTGTGATGGTTTTGTGTTAATTTACTGTGCTCTCCGTGCCAGTCAAAACAGTTTCCAGAAAAAATGTAACTAATTCGGTAATGAAATTATTTAAACATAAAACTCACTTAAGACACACAGTATAATAAATGAATCTTTCTGTACAGGTTAGATATCGGTACATAGCTCACTATCGCATCCATCAAATAATCCTGTTGGTACTTGTAATGCACCAGATGATAGCTACTAAAACCCGTCTAAAATATGACTGAAGCAGTAAAAATGTCATAAATTTTATGCAGTCATCTGTGAGAAAATACTGTCCAATAAGATGTGTAGTTATATCCAGTTAACATCGACGAAATATTGGAGTAGTACTAGATCCTAGTGTTGAGGAAATGCCAAGTTGAGCAATAAACGAAACGTAAAATCGCAACGTCCTTTACTAGATGATTAAGTAGTCACAACAAGAGCGTCCCACATCATACAAATATTTTGAAATAACGGTGTGTAATGTTGTGAGTGCAACGATCCGTCAGGTTAGCCGAAAGTGCTAATGCGCTGTTCCTGGACTCGGGTAGGCGCACCGGCCCCGGATCGAATCCGCCCGGCGGATTACCGTCGTCGGCTGGTGTGCCAGCCAGCCTGGATATGGTTTATAGGCGGTTTTCCACATCCCGATAGGTGAATTCTGGGCTGGTCCCCACGTTCCGCCTTAGTTACACGACTCGGGGACATCTGGACACGTTTGCACTATTCATGGATTACAGTAGACGCAGACAGCTGAGGTACACAAATCCCGTCCCGGGTGGTACGGGGTGGCGGCAAGAAGGGCATCCGGCCATCCCTTAAAATTAACCTTGCCAAATCCGTCCTAACCATGTCGACCCTGTGAAACTGTGGGACAAGGCATCAGCAAAAGAAAGAAAGAATGTTATGACAGCAACAGCCTCATAGGCAAATTGCAGGCTACAATTCACTGCTAGGTTATCCGAAGTGTGATTGCACACAAAATACTTACATAGCCTATATTTCAATACTGAGGCCTACATCAAGCTGGAATAAGAGGGAACGTCGGGCATATACAAATGAAAGTGATGCAAATGGTCACATCCTTATTCGGTTAGTGTGAGGGTGTACAATAACTGTTAAAATTTTTTAGCTGCCAGACACACTATAAAAAGACATGTGCCTCTCCCAAGAACTCACTTACTAGACATGAAACCGCCTTTCCAGGCAGAAACTACAAGTTTTCTTTGGCTTTCTATGCATTTATCTCGTAGAGCTGTTTCACATAAAATGAAGTAAATACTTTGTAATAGCTCATACAAAGACGTCGTACTTCCCTCCCTCGATTGGAGCATGAATTAGAAAGAAACCTTTATACTTGTCACAGTGAAAAGTACACCTACCACGCTCGACACTGTGATTCGCAGAGTATAGTTAAAACTCAATAACAGCAAGGAACAAGGAAAACTCTTGACACAACAGTTATCATGTACTATCCTATAGTAAAAAGCCTCGTTGTAAGTTTTTATTCACACCACAGATACAAGGTACATTTAAACAGATTGTTGTGTGGCAAGACGCATACTTGAAGGAACGTTATATCGCATCCTTCCTGCCTTCCATATCATGATTATGTTTATGCTATTTTTGTATTACCATCTTCTACATAGATCTCGTGTAATGGTCACGACATTAAAGTCAGAGGATTGTCGGTCTCAAACGGAGCACGTAGACGGTTGCTCTTTCTGTATCATTTCGCCAACGAAACAGGGAGCAGTTAAATTGATCAAAGGTTGTGGAAAAGGAGAGATTGGAAGCGTGTGAGATGCGACGTTGCAGAAAGATACTACGAATTAGACAGCATTGGCGGAGCTGCCATTTGTAGTCAGGTGATTCATGTGAAACAGTTTGCAACATGATTATAACCACAGAACAGGAATGAACAGACTGTGAACGCAGTGTGGTAGTTGGAGCTAGACGAATGGCCATTCCATTTAAGAAATCGTTAGGGGTTTCAATATTCCGAGATTCACAGTGTCAAGAGTGTGCTGAGAATACCAAATTTCAGGCACTGTCTCTCACTAAGAACAACCCCATCGCCGACGTCCTTCATTTTTCGACCGCTGATGATGATGATGATGATATGAGGTGAGGGGCGCTTGACATCATGGTCATCAGCGCCCTGACGAGAAGACAGCATGCTAATCTCGTGGGTGGGGACGAAGGCACATCCGCATGTGCGGAGCAGTTTTTGTATTAAGGTCTGCATTACTTCCCCACCAATTTAGGGCTTTTCAACTGAGTGCATCGGCGTTTGCGTAGAATTCAGTGCTAACTGAAAGCATCAATGCGTGAAATGACCGCAGAAATCAATGTGGGACGTATGACGAACGTATCCGTTAGGTCAGTGCGGGGCTCTGGCAGCAGTCGACCGACACAGCGCCTCTCCTGTGTGCATGATCATATTTTTTGTATGTCCATCCTTTTGACTGGAGGTCTCGGGGACCACGGCCGTTTACTGTTGTAAGAAAATGAAACGCCTACAGCTGTCCTTATGATCTTATTATTGTGCAGCTACCAGTTTCGGCGCTTCAGTTCGCCATCTTCTGGCCGTAGTTGATGTTGGAGGGGTTAACACGATCCATATACAGGGTGCGTCACCTAACGTTACCGCTGGATATATTTTGTAAACCACATCAAATACTGACGAACCGATTCCACAGACCGAACGTGAGGAGAGGAGCTAGTGTAATTGTTTAATACAAACCATAAAAAAATGCAAGGAAGTATGTTTTCTAACATAAACCTACGTTTTTTAAATGGAACCCCGTTAGTTTTGTTAGCACATCTGAACATATAAACAAATACGTAATCAGTGCCGTTTGTTGCATTGTAAAATGTTAATTACATCCGGAGATATTGTAACCTAAAGTTGACGCTTGAGTACCACTCCTCCGCTGTTCGATCGTGTGTATCGGAGAGCACCGAATTACGTAGGGATCCACAGGGAACGGTGATGGACCTTAGGTACAGAAGAGATTGGAACAGCACATTACGTCAACATGCTAACACCTTTTTATTGGTCTTTTTCACTGACGCACATGTACATTACCATGAGGGGTGAGGTACACGTACACACGTGGTTTCCGTTTTCAATTACGGAGTGGAATACAGTGTGTCCCGATATGTCAGGCCAATAGATGTTCAATGTGGTGGCCATCATGTACCGTGTGTACCGTGATGTGCCTACAACCCCAGAGGATATGAAACAACGTATTGTGGCAGCCTGCGGCGACATTACACCAGATGTACTGCGGCGTGTACGACATTCATTACGTCAGAGATTGCAATTGTGTGCAGCAAATAATGGCCACCACATTGAACATCTATTGGCCTGACATGTCGGGACACACTCTATTCCACTCCGTATCGTGCGGTTCTAGGCGCTGCAGTCTGGAACCGCGAGACCGCTACGGTCGCAGGTTCGAATCCTGCCTCGGGCATGGATGTGTGTGATGTCCTTAGGTTGGTTAGGTTTAACTAGTTCTAAGTTCTAGGGGACCAATGACCTGAGAAGTTGAGTCCCATAGTGCTCAGAGCCATTTCCACTCCGTAATTGAAAACGGAAACCACGTGTGTACGTGTACCTACCCCTCATGGTAATGTACATGTGCGTCAGTGAAAAAGACCAATAAAAAGATGTTAGCATGTGGACATAATGTGCTGTTCCAGTCTCTTCTGTACCTAAGGACCATCACCGTTCCCTTTGGATCCCTACGTAATTCGGTGCTATCCGATACACACGATCGAACAGCGGAGGAGTGGTACTCAAGCGTCAAATTTAGGTTACAATATCTCCGGATGTAATTAACATTTTACAATGCAACAAACGGCACTGATTACGTATTTGTTTATATGTTCAGATGTGCTAACAAAACTAACGGGGTTCCATTTAAAAAACGTAAGTTTGTGTTAAAAAACATACTTCCGTGCATTTTTTTATGGTTTGTATTAATCGATTATACTAGCCCCTCTCCTCACGTTCGGTCTGTGGAATCGATTCGTCAGTATTTGATGTGGTTTACGAAATATATCCAGCGGTAATGTTTAGGTGACTCACCCTGTATACCGCATCAGTGGCCAACAATCACTTTGGTGACACCAAAGTTTACAGATAGTCTGCGCAACCAGTTATGTTGGCCACTGATGCAGTATATACACTAAAGAGCCAAAGAAACAGGTACACATGCCTAATAGCGTGTAGGGCCCCTGCTAGCACGCAGAAGTGCCGCAACACGATGTGGCATGGACTCGACTAATGTCTGAAGTAGTGTTGAAGGGAACTGACACCATCAATCCTGCAGGACCGTCCATAAAGCTGTAAGAGTACGCGGGGGTGAAGATATCGTCTGAACGACACGTTGCAAGGCGTCCCAGATATGCTCAATAATGTTCATGTATGGACAAATGGCTCTGAGCACCATGGGACTTATCTTCTGAGGTCATCATCAGTCCCCTAGAACTTAGAACTACTTAAACCTAACTAACCTAAGGACATCACACACATCCATGCCCCAGGCAGGATTCGAACCTGCGCCCGTAGCGATCGCGCGGTTCCAGACTGTAGCACCTAGAACCGCTCGGCCACCCCGGCCGGCATGTATGGACTGTTTGGTGGCCAGCGGAAGTGTTTAAACTCAGAATAGTGTACCTGGAGCCACTCTGTAGCAATTCTGGATGTATGGGTTGTCGCACTGTCTTCCTGGATTTGCACAAGTCTGTCGGAATGCACAATGGACTTGAATCGATGCAGGTGATCAGACAGGATGCTTACGTACATGTCATCTGTCAGAGTCGTATCTAGACGTATCAGGTATCCCATATCAGTCCAACTGCACACGCCCCATACAGTTACAGATCCTCCACGAGCTTGCACAGACCACTGCTGACGTGCAGGGTCCATGGATTCATGAGGTTATCTCCATAATCCTGCGAGTCTATCCGTTCGATAAAATTTGAAACGAGATCGTTCGATCAGGCAACATGCCTCCAGTCATCAACGGTCCAATGTCGGTGTTGATGGGTCCAGGCGAGGCGTGAAGCTTTTGTCGTTCAGTCATCAGGGGTTCATCAGTGGGCCTTCGCCTCCGAAAGCCCATAACGATGATGTTTCGTTGAATGTTTCGCACGACGACACTTGGTGATGGCCCAGCATTGAAATCGGCAGCAATTTGCTGAAGACTTGTACTTCTGTCACGTTGAACGATTCTCTTTAGTCGCCGTTGGTCCCGTTCTTGCAGGATCTTTTTCCGGCCGCAGCGATGTCGGAGATTTGAAGTTTTAACGGATTCCTCATATTGACGGTACACTCGTGAAATGGTCGTATGGGAAATTTCCCACCTCATCGCTACCTAGGATGTGCTGTGTCGCATCGCTCGTGCACCGACTAAGACACCATGTTCAAACTCACTTAAATCTTGATAACCTGCTATTATAGCAGCAGTAACCGATTTAACAACTGCACCAGACACTTGTTGTCTTATGTAGGCGTTGCCGACCGCAGCGCCGTATTTTGCCTGTTTACACATCTTTGTATTTGAATACGCATGCCTATAACAGTTTCTCTGGCGCTCCGGTGTATACGGATCTTGTTAACATCTTCGGCGTCAAGTATGGCCTGAAAACGTCGCATTGAAGCGCCAAAACTGGCAGCTACATAATAAATAAGATTATAAGAGCAGCTGTAGGTGTTTCATTTTCTTACAAGATCATATTGGTTGGACCCTCGACGACTGGAAAAACCCGGCCTGGTCATATGAGTCCCGATTTCGGTTGGTCGGAGCATGTGGCACTGACCCCATGCCATAGACCCAAGGTGCCAACAAGGCAGTGTGCAAGCTGATGGTGGCGCTATGGTGTGGGCTGTGTTTACATGGTATAAACTGGGTCTTCTGGTTCAAATGAGCCTCTTTCAGACCATTTGCAGCCATTCACAGACTTCATGTTCCGAAACAACGATGGAATTTTATGTATGACAATGCTCCACGTCGCCTGGGCACAATTGTTTGCGATTGGTTTGAAGAACATTCTGGAGAATTCGAGCGTATGATTTGGCCGCCCAGATCGCCCGGCATGAATGCCATCGACGTTTTATGGGGCATAATCGAGAAATCCCGTTCGTGCACAAAATCTTGCATCGGCAACAGTTTCCCAATTATGGACGGCTATAGAGGCAGCATTGCTCAGTTTTTCTGCGGGGGACTTTTAACGGCTTGTGAAGTCCACGTCACGTAGAGTTGGTGCACTAGGCTGGGCAATAGGAGTTCCGACACGATATTAGGAGGTATCTCATGACTTTTGTCACCTCGGTGTGTGTCAATAATGATGAGAGACTGAAACAAGTAGCGTGCAAAGGCGTTTATTCAATTTTTAAGTCACACATCGTTGCAGTTTTCCATGTAGCGCAGGTGTAAATGAAAAATTAGTAATAAATAAAAACCTAACTTTAGAAAATAAATTTCGAAATTTGTTATTAATTTCGAGTGGTTTTTTTTTCTCTCTCCAACATTTTTCTTCTTTATTTTCCAGGTAAGGCTGAGATTTAGTTGTTACCTGTATTCTGGTAAGTAACGTCTTGCTGCATACACTGATGTGAATTGTGTGAGGTGTGTTTGCTTCACCCACGGGACGAGTGGATGCCAAGTTATGGTAAGCGGCAGTATGATTTCCAGCTTCTTCGCGTTTTGACTTTATGATGTTCCTCTCTACGTAAAGGACGGTCAGGTTTCTCCCTGCATGAAAACTTGCACTGATGACTCACGAGGATAGATGCATCAATCAGCCAGATCATTATGGCTACCTGTCTAAGAGCCGGTATGTCCACCTTTGGCTCTGATAACAGCGGCGACGCATCGTGGAATGGAAGCAGTGGGGCCTTGACAAGTCGCTGGAGGAACTCGGCACCACACGTGCACACACAAGTCACCTAATTTCCGCCGCGCGGGATTAGCCGAGCGTAGTAAGGCGCTGCAGTCATGGACTGTGCGGCTGTTCCCGGCGGAGGTTCGAGTCCTCCCTCGGGCATGGGTGTGTGTGTTTGTCCTTAGGATAATTTAGGTTAAGTAGTGTGTAAGCTTAGGGACTGATGACCTTAGCAGTTGAGTCCCATAAGATTTCACACACGTTTGAACATTTTTGAACCTAATTTCCGTAAATTCCGGGGAGGGGGTGGCTATGAGCTCCAACGCCACACTCAATCACATCCCAGATGTGTTCGATCGGGTTCAGATCTGGCGAGTTGGGGAACCAGCATATCAACTGGAACTCGCCACTGTGTTCCTCGAACCACTCTATCACACTCGTGACCTTGCGGCATGGCGCATTATGAAAATTGCCACTGCTGTCGGGAAACATGATCGTCATGAAGGGGTGCGTGTGGTCTGCAACCAGTGTACGATACTTCATGGCCGTCATGGTGCTTTGCACGAGCCCTACTGGATCTATGGATGCCCACGTTAATGCTCCTCAGAGCATAATGGAGCCCCCGCAGTACAGGTATCACGGAGTTGTTCGCCTGGAAGACTACGGATTTGCGCCGTCCCATTGGCATGGTGAAGAAGGTATCGGAATTCAACAGACCATGCAACGCTCTGCTACAGCACCGAAGTCCAGTGCCGATGTTCACACGCCCATTTTAATCGCAGATGCCAATGCCGTGATGTTAACTTTGGCACAGGAGTGTTCGGTGCACTGTGTGTTCAGACTCACTTGTACTTTGTCCAGCATTAGACTCTGAATTTAGTTCCGCCACAGTACGCTGCCTGTCATTTTTACCAGTCTGCCCATCCTACGGTGTCCGGCATCTGTAATGAGGGATGACCGCCCAAACCCATGACGTCTGAACGTGGTTTCACCTTTCTTTCGCCACGTGTTGAAGACACTCACCACAATACTCCTGGAACACCCGACAATTCGTGCAGTTTCCAAAATGCTCGTGCCGAGCCTCTGGGTCATCACAATATGCCTTATGCGCCTTCCCCATTTTACCCGGACAGCACGCCCACTGACACGTATATCGTGCGTGTATCTGACTAGCAGTCGTTCCTCGCCAGCTGACCCTGCTATAGCCTGGACAGGTTTATATCGATAGTAGATCGGTGATCATTATGTTCTGGCCGATCGGTGTAAATTCATTTGGTACATTGCGTGCTGGATTTGTGATTTCCTGTCAGAGAGGTCGCAGTTCGTAGAAATCGACGGAAAGTCGTCGAGTAAAACAGAAGTGATTTCTGGCGTTCCCCAAGGTAGTGTTATAGGCCCTTTCCTGTTCCTTATCTATATAAATGATTTGGGAGACAATCTGATCAGCCGTCTTAGGTTGTTTGGAGATGGCGCCGTCGTTTATCGATTAATAAAGTCATCAGAAGATCAAAACAAACTGCAAAACGATTTAGGAAAGATATCTGAATGGTGCGAAAAGTGGCAGTTGACCCTAAGTAACGGAAAGTGTGAGGTCATCCACATGAGTGCTAAAAGGAATCCCTTAAACTTCGGTTACATGCAAATCAGTCAAATCTAAAGGCCGTAAATTCAACTAAATACCTAGGAGTTACAATTACGAAAAACTTAAATTGGAAGGAACACATAGAAAATGTTGTGGAGAAGGCTAACCAAAGACTGCGTTTTATTGGCAGGACACTTAGAAAATGTAACAGATCTACCAAGGAAACTGCCTACACTACACTTGTCCGTCCTCTTTTAGAATACTGCTGCGCGGTGTGGGATCCTTACCAGATAGGACTGACTGAGTACATCGAAAAAGTTCAAAGAAGGGCAGCACGCTTTGTATTAGCGCGAATTATGGGAGAGTGTCACTGAAATGACACACATTTGGGCTGGACATCATTAAAACAAAGGCGTCTTTCGTTGTGACGCAATGTTCTCACGAAATTCCAATCACCAACTTTCTCCTCCGAATGCGAAAATATTTTGTTGACACCGACCTACATAAGGAAGAACGATCACCACGATAAAATAAGGGAAATCGGAGCTCTTACGGAAAGCTATAGGTGTTCGAGATTGGAATAATAGAGAATTGTGAAGGTGGTTCGATGAACACTCTGCCAGGCACTTAAATGTGATTTGTGGTGCAAGTTTCTCCTGCAGCTAAGGAGGATAATGATGTAAGCCATGAAAGAAGATTATTTATTCCAGAAGTACGTACTTACACACACACACACCTCATCCAGCCTTCATCGTGAGCTGTGCTTGTCGTAGGTATGGACTACGCCGACGATGAGTGCTGTATCGCGGACTGATTTGATCTTGGTGAATTGTTTTACATTGCAGATCAAAATGTCAGCTTTACGTAGATGTTTTCACAGGGTCCATGCAAGAATACAAAGAGTATTCCCTTCTAAAGATACCAATAGTTGGTAATGTAATCGACATTATTTCTCCCGACGTGAAGCGCCAAATATTCCAGAATACGCTCTTACCAGATGCCCCCACCCCATAAAGCATTATCATAGAGCAGTGAAATAGGAAGGGAGGCAGATTAAGGTTTTCATGTCCCATCGGCATGGAGGCCATTAGAGGCGGAACCCAACTTGTAATGTTTCCAGTATGGGTGCGAGGTGCCGGGGCAAGCAGTGTATTTAGCACTAAATTCTTCTAGAATCTCCATATGTAAATGATGCTCTAAGCCCTCGCTTTTCTAACTCCGACTTTTGCTGTTGCACATGGATTAAAAAATATACGTGAACTGACTGTAATCAACCCTGCAAGTGGAGTAGAAAAGAGTTTGGCACCTGCAATAATTTAATTTGATAAATAAGTTAAATAAAGGAAGGTTTCATTAACGTAGTGAGAAATGATGGGTTGCTCTACCGATTAACAGAATGAAAGTTCTGTCCAAAATAACAATATGATTTATTAAGACTAAACACAAAATAATAAACAAAAACACATGAAACATTTATAATACATCAAATTGGCTCAAATTGGATACTCAAACAAACGCTATGAAGGTGAAGTTGTCCCTAAACTAGATTGTGAGGTTTAAGACGAAGTGGTATGTGGAGCCAATTCCTTGCCACTCAAATCTTAAGAGAGACACACAGCTAACCGAACATTAATTGCTGCTACTCAAGACAGAACAAAGTTAGAAAAAGACGAACAGGCGCGCTCTGCTGAGCTCTGATTATCACCTAGGAAAATCCCTATCTGCCGGTGCTGCGGACATACATTACCAAACTGTCTTCTTAACTGCCAGAACACGATCTGGCGTACCGGAGGCGATGGCTGGTTGCTTCGACGTCCTCGACCGAAAGGCAAGAGCCGACTACCCCGAGCACCCGTACAGGCCGAACACCCAACATTCCCGCCCCCACGACAGTGGCCGTGGTTAAACGTTCCAATCAGCAACTCGAAAACCGGCGGAAAATTCCACTCTATTGCCGGATCACTACCATTCCACCAATGGAGATTCTTGGCGCCAATTTCTGCGCTGATTTTGCTACGTCACGGAGCTATGCCCTGAGCAAGCCAATCACAGTTATTATTCTGCAGAAAGCGCGGGACTTTTCCCGCCACAACTGCCTGGGTACACAAGTCATTCCCACGCCTCGCTGGTCCCGATCCTTGACATAACCTGAGCTTGTGCCCCGTCTCTAATCATCTGGATGTCGAGATATTAAACCCAATCTTCGTTCCTTCCTTTCTTTCCTTGCCCTCACTTCGTGGGACACTGCCAAGACTTTCGGAATTTAATCCATGGTATTGGCCCAGAGGTTGGTGATCAGGACCTTTACGCCACCACTCACGTCCCCATGCCGGCCAAACATTGGGAGTGAAAATTTTCCTTTGCAGGGATTCCAACCGGCTTACCTCAGAGACGATCACCACCTCACCGGCGTGCGTTCGTAGCGTCGCCAACGGCTGCAGCTAGAGGAAGAGAAATGTATGATATATAAAGTGTAATACACAGGGGTTCCACAGATACTCCGATAACTTTCTGAGACTGTTTGCTAGAACATAAAATTGTTATGGTTACTGATTGTCTGGTTAGTATTCACCAGCAGTGACACCCCCCACCCTAGTCCGTATTCCTTAAAGAATCGAAATCCCACGTCTAAATCAGTTTCAAACGTCCGATTACCTTATAAATGGGTTAATGTAGTAAATATTTGACGTTGAGTACGTAAAGCTCTATGGCTGAAGACGCATAACCCTAATTACATTGGCTTTGAAGTTTCGGGTTGTTCACACAAACGCTAATGAAAAAGTCAAATCCAAACTGGGAGGAGGAAAAGTTCTGTAATTATCTTTAAAGTTGGTTGGAAGTCGCTAGGTACTCTCATTGTCTAACACTGGACACATATACTCTGGGTAATTTGCACTCTGTTTTAAGAAAAGCTAGTTTTTTACTCCTCTGAACGTTAATGACGTCATATCTCCTGAGCTATGTACCACACAGTGATATAATTTTGCAGTTACATTCAGTGATTTTGTAGAAGTGTCTAAAAATTTGTTGTGAATAGAGTTAGTTAGTAGTAGGTAAGTGATAAATTAAAACTTCGTATCTGATTTTGAAGTTCTATTGTGTGAACAACGAAAGTGTATTAAAGGGTAAACTTTTGTCTTTTCATTATTTCGCGAATGGTATCAGCAAGAGAAAATTCGTAATAGGTTTGAAATTATGTGTAAAGGTCGCTGGAAATGGCTAAGTGGTATCATTCTCAAATACTTTATGAATAGTGTCTGCATAATTTGTGCACCGTGAGTTATTCGCCCTCAAAACATATACAGACTTTGTAACTTTAATACTTGACTTAATGTGTCAAAGTTATAATGATTATATCACTTTGTGAATAGATTACAACATTTTAAATTTTTAATGTCAGTTGACAATTTTATAAAATACTCAGCGAACGAGTGGCTGTTTTAGCTGTTTAGTAGTATTGATTTATCTTCTTAAACCCTCCATAAGGTTGTTTCTGGAAGGAATCTTTCATTCGGCATTGGAGTGACATTCCAATCAAATTTAGTGACAGATTAGACTGGGGTCCGAAACCTAGGATTTCATGGGCGTAACGGTGATCATCTGGCTCATGGGCGGACCAACTTACTGTAATTTAGTACAGCAAGGTTTATGTTAGAAATGTTCCATATGTCTATATGAAATGCATAAGAAACACGCAAATAAGGAGTAAGAAATATGACTCAAGAGCATTACAGCTGCGATAAGACGGAAGGATGTCCAATTTAGACGCCTTGGTTGTTTTGCACACTGCTGTGACGGAATTACAAGGACGAGAAAGGGAGGAAAACGTATACAGCTGACAGAATTTCAAATGGATGCATATTGTGGATAATGTTTTAGTCCGGCTTCTTCCATTATTGTTTCCCCTGTACTGAACGTCACTTTAGAGGTCTTCAGTTCTAATCGCATTGCTTTGAACCTCACATATCGTACATCCAGTTCTGAATTATATATTCTCCGTTTTCGTTCCAAGCAGTAACAGTATCATGTGACCCGAGGTAGTACATAGTCTGAATACCGGTTATTACATTTTATCTCGTAGTCAAATATTTTTTTATGTATAACAATTTTATATTATATCGTGCTGTTACGTGAGCTGTAATTCTTCAGATTTTATATGACCACGTATAGAATGGATTGAAAGGCACGTTTGAGATAGAACGCCAAAAATTAAAAAAAAAAATTAAAACGATTTTTCAAAAATATGTTCGTTTTGTAGCACTTATTTTTGTGAAGAACTTGATATCTAAAAGATATAGCTTCCAGGAAATGTAATACATGTTATTCGGTCTTAAGTGTGCCAAAGTGCAGTGCTGCGCCACGTCACACAGTATTCTTCTACCACAAGTCACTGTATTTCATTCTGTGGAATTCAAACGTGTATCTTTTGAAATGGGAGCCCTCAAACGTATATTCAGGACAGTGGAAATAAAAATGTCCTGTGGTGCCTCTCATGGTCGCAGTCAGCCGGTTTGACATCGTACCCCGTTTAAAAAAGGACCCATAATTAATACTTGGTGGGATTATTTGTGACTGGGAGAATAAGAACTCTTCAGAATATTTGCACTCGTTTTTGCCTATTAACTAATAACTTTCTCTTTTGTGTGTCATACCATTAAATGTAGGAAACATAAAACCAGTAACGAAAAACCAGTGACGACAAGAAACAAGCAAGACAGTACACATTTCCCTCAATCCTAAGGTCCCAGTATTTTTTTCTCTCTAATTTTGCTACAGCTTTACAAGGCGTGCTTTCATTTTTGCAAAAGAATCTATTACCTCACCAAAGTTCGTCAAACATTTTGCTACATGGAAAATAAATACTGAAAAGGCTGTTAATACGAGTAGCACCCAAGACTGGTGTAGTTTCTCGATTTGATTAAAAACGAAATAGGCCTTTCCAATATTGAAGCAATTGTAACACACGCCAAAAAACGAGACTGTTTGGGCACAAATGGTCATTTTTATCTATCTCATTTATATAAATAAGACGACAAAATATAATTCACGAATTACCAATATCAAATACCTACACTCCTGGAAATGGAAAAAAGAACACATTGACACCGGTGTGTCAGACCCACCATACTTGCTCCGGACACTGCGAGAGGACTGTACAAGCAATGATCACACGCACGGCACAGCGGACACACCAGGAACCGCGGTGTTGGCCGTCGAATGGCGCTAGCTGCGCAGCATTTGTGCACCGCCGCCGTCAGTGTCAGCCAGTTTGCCGTGGCATACGGAGCTCCATCGCAGTCTTTAACACTGGTAGCATGCCGCGACAGCGTGGACGTGAACCGTATGTGCAGTTGACGGACTTTGAGCGAGGGCGTATAGTGGGCATGCGGGAGGCCGGGTGGACGTACCGCCGAATTGCTCAACACGTGGGGCGAGAGGTCTCCACAGTACATCGATGTTGTCGCCAGTGGTCGGCGGAAGGTGCACGTGCCCGTCGACCTGGGACCGGACCGCAGCGACGCACGGATGCACGCCAAGACCGTAGGATCCTACGCAGTGCCGTAGGGGACCGCACCGCCACTTCCCAGCAAATTAGGGACACTGTTGCTCCTGGGGTATCGGCGAGGACCATTCGCAACCGTCTCCATGAAGCTGGGCTACGGTCCCGCACACCGTTAGGCCGTCTTCCGCTCACGCCCCAACATCGTGCAGCCCGCCTCCAGTGGTGTCGCGACAGGCGTGAATGGAGGGACGAATGGAGACGTGTCGTCTTCAGTGATGAGAGTCGCTTCTGCCTTGGTGCCAATGATGGTCGTATGCGTGTTTGGCGCCGTGCAGGTGAGCGCCACAATCAGGACTACATACGACCGAGGCACACAGGGCCAACACCCGGCATCATGGTGTGGGGAGCGATGTCCTACACTGGCCGTACACCACTGGTGATCGTCGAGGGGACACTGAATAGTGCACGGTACATCCAAACCGTCATCGAACCCATCGTTCTACCATTCCTAGACCGGCAAGGGAACTTGCTGTTCCAACAGGACAATGCACGTCCGTATTTATCCCGTGCCACCCAACGTGCTGTAGAAGGTGTAAGTCAACTACCCTGGCCAGCAAGATATCCGGATCTGTCCCCCATTGAGCATGTTTGGGACTGGATGAAGCGTCGTCTCAAGCGGTCTGCACGTCCAGCACGAACACTGGTCCAACTGAGGCGCCAGGTGGAAATGGCATGGCAAGCCGTTCCACAGGACTACATCCAGCATCTCTACGATCGTCTCCATGGGAGAATAGCAGCCTGCATTGCTGCAAAAGGTGGATATACACTGTACTAGTGCCGACATTGTGCATGCTCTGTTGCCTGTGTCTATGTGCCTGTGGTTCTGTCTGTGTGATCATGTGATGTATCTGACCCCAGGAATGTGTCAATAAAGTTTCCCCTTCCTGGGACAATGAATTCACGGTGTTCTTATTTCAATTTCCAGGAGTGTATTTGGCCAACTACGAGCGAAAAGTTTTATGTTAGGAAATAGTTTCACATTTCATTCATACGCTCCAGTTTCTCAAGCATGACATCTAAAAGTAGTAGTAGTACGAAATTTTTATACAAATTTGGAATTGTTATATTCTTCCATATAATTTGTATGATGTCCCCGTTTCTTTTCCTTTATCGTTCTAACAAGCAATATTGTCATCGTTAATTCTGTAACTATTCCTAACCTTGTCAACACTTATGCTCGGATTAACTTCGGCCGGCCGGGGTGGCCGAGCGGTTCTAGGCGCTTCAGTCTGGAGCCGCAGGCCCGCTGCGGTCGCAGGTTCGAATCCTGCCTCTGGCATGGATGTGTGTGATGTCCTTAGGTTAGTTAGGTTTAAGTAGTTCCAAGTTCTACGGGGACTGATGACCTCAGCTGTTAAGTCCCATAGTGCTGAGAGCCATTTGAACCATTTCGGGTTAACTTCATAACCCTGCCAGAATCACCGGTTCAGTGATCCCGCTTTTATTCTTAGATCAGGCGTACCATCACGTTCGTACATTGCATTTCCCACGCTATTCCGATAATAGAACTTAAAGCGGCTGCTAACTGGGGACTGAGAACTGGCCCGGAAAAAAATTTCCTGTCAGAATTATATTTTCTTGGATACACCATAAATATGTAATCTTTCTTGCCTATTATTCCTGTTAGACGTTTATTTTCACTCTGTAGTCTGAACCTATGGATTCCGCTAATTATAACAACCCTTATCATCCGCACACCCGATCAGCCTTATAAACAAACAGCGATTAGCATTCACTCGTGCGGGTTTATTCGGCTCAGCTCGTATAGCCCCGTTCCCCTTTGTCTGCGGGAAAGTTTTCTATTTCTACATGCGACGGGGATTCTCCTGGCAGAGACATCACATACACTGTGCACGCATTCCAAAATCAACTTACGAATCGTTCACAAATCAACTTAGACTGTATTCAGAAATGTTCAAAAACTAACTGCGATGCGTTCCGAGATCATACAAACAGTCGATAGACCAGAGTGCACTGGGTGCTAGGCGCTTTGTGAACCAAGGTTTTTTTCTACAAGAATGTGCATTTGGCGCCCCCTGAAATTGCCGCTCGGGTCAGATAACCCCCCTCCCCCCCCCCCCAGATCCGTTTCTATCTGCAGCGGAGTAAATGGATGCAGGTGAACAACTTGCTTATACGTACTGTCTGTTGGTTCGTGCTGTCGATACGTCTGAAAAATCTTCAACTTTTGTAGTCCTGTAGCCCTCAGTTGTGTGTAATATTACGATATATTGAGTGTCTCAATATGAAAATTAAATAATATTAACAAAAATAGGTACATATTCCAGGCCACTGAAGAAGCCGTGCAAAAAACAAAGACGAAACGCGTATCGCACGAAAATTGTGTTTCGTTCAGTTGTAATAAGACGGTCCAAAAGTAAAAATTATCGGTATACTGCAATGTCAGAAAAATTATAAAACAAACAGCCCTCGAAGATCACGAAACGAAACAACAGGCTATACATTAACAGGCGGCCATAGTAGCCTCAACAATTTGTACCTTGCACCTAGTTTATGGGCGGCCGGTGTGGCCGTACGGTTCTAGGCGCTTCAGTCTGGAACCGCGTGACCGCTACGGTCGCAGGTTCGAATCCTGCCTCTGGCATGGATGTGTGTGATGTCCTTAGTTTAGTTAGGTTTAAGTAGTTCTAAATTCTAGGGGACTGATGACCACAGATGTTAAGTCCCATAGTGCTCCGAGCCATTTGAACCATTTTTGAACCTAGTTTATGCTTTGTGTTTAATGAAAACTGATGCTTTAGCGCACGGAGACAGTTTCAGGAACGGTGGGCTACTTTTGTGGCGTGGAATTCCACCACGCCACAGACGAATAATGCACCCAGTGCTGTACACACACACACACTCTCTCACACACACACACACACACACACACACACACTTATATTTTTTTTATTTTTATGAAGGACAACGGACAACTTTGTCCCAAGACAATTTAGAAGCAGTTAAAATTTCCCAGATTCGATTACGGCTCTCAGGAAGTTTACCTCGGTTATCAAATGAACGCCGAAACTGTAAATTTCCTAACAGTAATTTCCAGTGGAACAATTCTTTTTCCTATTCCCAGCTCGCTAGGAACTGACTGAAAAGAACGGCAACAGCCCGCTCTGATTTGTTTGGTGGGGGGTGGAAGGTAAAAGCCGGCCTTTGGGGCCGAGCGGTTCTAGGCGCTTCAGTCCGGAAGCGCGCGGCTATTACGGTCGCAGGTTCAAATCCTGCCTCGGGCATGGATGTGTGTGATGTCCTTAGGTTACTTAGGTTTAAGTAGTTCTAAGTTCTAGGGGACTGATGACCTCAGATGTTAAGTCTCATAGTGCTCGGAGCCATTTGGAAGGTAAAAACAAAAGGAAACATGAGAATGAATCGGTTTTTAAATGTTTTCGGGTTTGCAACAGGGTGACTTCGTTCTAGTGGTGCGGTATTTCGGCAAGTCATCTTGCTAAGTTTAGTCATCAGTGCCGTTGACTCGGGTTGTTGGAAACCATTTACAGCTTTGGTATTTGGTCGATAACAGGTGAAGAGGTTCCTGATCACCAGACTTAGCGTTTATACCCAAGAGTAAATTCGTAACGTCTCCGCATTGTCAAGTGGAGAGGGACTTTTAGCTCGGCGGCCCTACGGTGCTATTAGAGAGGAGTAGGCTTCGAGCCGGTACCGAACTTCACCCTCTCCCTTCTCTCATCATGACTCAATACAAAAATGACGTCATACTACTTACGTTGCGCTTAACAGGTGCACTCAGCTGTCACACAACGTGAGGGAAGGCACTGAAGCTACCCCTCCGGGTCTCCCAACCAACAATACCATACGAATCTGTTTTTAGTACTGCATACGACTTCATACGTACTAGCGTCCATTGACAGCAGCTCTTCAAACCATGTGGAGGGATGCCAGCGGCGGCGTCGAGTTAAGTGTGTCGTCCTTGTTTGCCCGTAGTCCGTTGAAATCTAAAGCTGAACAGAGTACTCTCATGCCAGTTTCATTGTGAAAACTTGTCGAATCTTGGCACTATCATAGCTGAGTCGGGCCTTGCACTCTGGTGTACCATTGCCGGTGTGAGTTCGTGTCAGCTTAAGCTCGCTGCCAGCCACCTGTCACCGGAAACG
The DNA here is from genome assembly GCF_023864275.1 of Schistocerca cancellata. Lineage (NCBI taxonomy): Eukaryota > Metazoa > Arthropoda > Insecta > Orthoptera > Acrididae > Schistocerca > Schistocerca cancellata. The sequence continues at coordinate 1,113,960,036 of NC_064626.1, read as the reverse complement.
ACCGAAACGTCTGTGTACGTCTTGCCCGTAGCTTATCGAGCTTCATCAGTTTTTACGCTATCTGTCCTTGGGAAAGCCGGCTTGTGTCGCCGTGCGGTTCTAGGCGCTTCAGTCTGGAACCGCGTGACCGCTACGGTCGCAGGCTCGAACCCTGCCTCGGGCATGGATGTGTGTGATGTCCTTAGTTAGTAGTTTTAAGTAGTTCTACGTTCTAGGGGACTGATGGCCACAGATGTTAGGTCCCGTAGTGCTCAGAGCCATTTGAACTTTTTTTAAGGAAAGCCAGCCAGCTAGCGAGCGTTCGCGCGCTTATTGACGCCACATATGCTGCTTGAATCCGAATTACTTGCATTTTCTCGCGGTATTAGCTGTGTAAATCCATTTAAACCAATATTACAGTCTGAGAAGCTCTAACACATGCACGGTGCAGTATCATGTATCGTTTGGGTCAAATGGCTCTGAGCACTATGGCACTTAACATCTGACGTCATCAGGCCCCTAGAAGTTAGAAGTACTTAAACCTAACTAATCTAAGGACATCACACACAGACATGCCCGAGGCAGGATTCGAACCTGCGACCGTAGCGAAGCGCCTAGAACCGCTCGGCCACGCCGGGCTGTATTGTTTGTTCGCGAAATGTAAACACTAGGCATGATTAATAGAATTACTGCATTACTGCTCATTCTATACAGGATATAACAAAAGGGCACTGCCAAACTTTCAGGAAACTTTCCTCACATATAGAGGAAGAAAACGTGTTACATGGACGTGGATTCGGAAATGCTCTATTTCCATGTTAAAGCTTATCTGCTTCTTTTCATGAACGCATTAATCATAGTAAACATACAAGGAAAGAACTTATCAGCGCAATGTGAAACACTTTCCTTAACGAAATAATCAAAATGCCCTTCGTCAGTAAGGATACATGCATCAACCCGCCGTCGCTTTGATCCCTGCTGCTCTGATGTAACCCTGGAAAACTGTGTATTCTTTCACAGCCTTCACAGTACTGGTACGAAGACTCTGTTGATCTTGTAACGGGGTTCCGTGGGCAAGTGCTTTCAAACTCCACAAATAAAAGTCCAGTAAGGTGAGGTCTGGGGGCTGTGGAGGCCAAGCAACAGGTCCACCTCTACCTAGCCGTCTGTCACGAAATCTGTTATTTAAACCCTACCAACGTTAACCCTGAAATGAGGAAGGGCGCCATCGTGCATGAAGCACACATTTTGTCGCACTCTTAAAGCACAAGTTCTAGCAGAACAGGTAGAGTAGTCTGTAAGTAATTACGGTAAGTTTCTCCGTGGAACCCGGGTGAAAGAACACGAGGGCCGGCCGGGGTGGCCTAGCGGCTCTAGGCGCTACAGTCTGGAACTGCGCGACCGCTGCGGTCGCAGTTTCGAATCCTGCCTCGGGCATGGATGTGTGTGATGTCTTTAGGTTAGTTATGTTTAAGTAATTATACGTTCTAGGGGACTGATGACCTCAGATGCTAAGTCCCATAGTGCTCAGAGCCATTTGAACCATTTGAAAGAACACGAGGCTCTAACAAACATTCACCAGCAGTGCCTGCCCACACATTGACAGAAAATCTTTGTTCACGACGTACCTGCGTAGTTTAGTGAGCATTCTGGACAGCCCATATGTGCTGATTGTGGAAATGTACAATCTGATCTCGTTGATACGAAGCCTCATTCGTGAGCAGCACTTCTGCACTGAAGGCAGGGTTTATACATTGTTTAATGAACAATTCGCTGAAATGTACCCATGCAGGAAAATCAGTTCTCAGAATCTGTTTCCCACGATTAATGTGACTGTGAAGAGAAGCAGAAAATGAGCTGTAATAAGGAAATTAAGAGTTTCCGGACCCATGTCCATATGACATATTTAATTCCTCTATGTGTGAGGAATGTTCCCTGAAAGTTTGCCTTAACTTTTTGAGGCCCACTGTATCGTACAAAAGACTAGAAGAAAGCTAAGAAGTGAAAAAAGTTATATTTTGTAAGTTCTGACCATTTATGATTCACATCTTATGTATGTCAGAGTGGCAATTTGCTCCATAATGTCACGTTTGCGTAAAACTGTAGTTCTGCCGGTTATAAGATACGAGGAAGGTAAGTAAGATCCCAATCAGGACCGTCGAGGACTTACTACCTCTGGGACTATGTTGGACTCTCTTTAGCTTCTGCAGATGGTGAATAAGTTTACAATACAAAATTTCCCGTCAACTCCATGCTGTCATTTACCAGTTGTCGGATGCCAAATTATTACTGTTGTTGCTGTGCTCAAATACTGCATGGTCGTCATGTCGCCGTAGGTCAATATGAAATTATGCAGGCAGAAGTTGCAATTGACTATAGTCGCCCTCGTGCAGAAATTTCGAAGGATTTCGTAATTCTGTGTGTGTGTGTGTGTGTGTGTGTGTGTGTGTGTGTGTGTGTGTGTGTCTGCCTGCAAGAACTGAAGAACTGATACATACATTTTTGAGATATAAGCCACCGTGTAAGACTATCGAGCTTACAATCCACATGCAGATGTATGTTAATCACGTGGAATCAGTGCGTAGAATGTTGCCATGAGTTAAAGAAATAAATACGCTTCGCTAAGACGGGTCACGACGCACTGAATATGGTTGTGCCACACACAATAATGGGAATAATGGTCCCTTAAGGCGACATGCGTAATTGATTGACCATTCATGCAGTATAACACAGGTGTTTACAGACAGGGGCCGGCCGTTGTGGCCTTGAGGTTCTAGGCGCTTCCGTCTGGCACCGCGCGACCGCTGCGGTCGCAGGTTCGAATCCTGCCTCGGGCATGGATGTCTGTGATGTCCTTAGGTTAGTTAGGTTTAAGTAGTTCTAAGTTGTAGAGGACTGATGACCTCAGATGTTAAGTCCCATAGTGCTCAGAGCCATTTGAACCATTTTTACAGACAGGGGTTAAAACTTTTAAAATGTAGAAGTGTAAAATGTAGAAGTGTAAAATGTAGAAATGTAGTCCGCAATAGGTGTATTTACTGAAGTCGATTGGATACTCACAAAACGGGTTACGAACTTTTTAAGTTGCATCTTCTGGTGTATATAATGCTCTGTCGTATGATATAGGTAGCTATTACATTAAGCCACAAGGTAACAGCTGGGGTGGCTAGGCAAAGTTCTAACAGCTGGGGTGGCTAGGCAAAGTTCTCGGCCTTGTTCAGTTGATAAAACCATAATCAATGATAAATGTCCAGTCTGTATTAGGATCACGATGAACTGTCTTGTCACTTGATCAATTAAAATGGCCCTATGTCAAGCAGCAGACGATGCCCCTCATAAATGTTATCCAGGAAAATATTGGGTCTGGGTGACAAGACAAGCTACAAGGTGTCCAGTGTATTGCCGGAACGTGTGCCGTAGACGGCCAGTGGGTACTGAGGCGATTAAGGAAATCGAGCTAATGTGGGCAACACGGAAGATAAGTGAAGCGCGTTGCTAGGCTTAAGGAATTCACCAAAAAGACTGATGTCTTAAGTCTTTATGTTGGTAATTTCGTGTGCCTCTTTGTTGAGCTACAAGGAGATTCCTGGCGCGTATTATCAAGAAAAACTGCACCAAAGTTCGTACTGGATGTGTCCAGCGGCAGATTGGGGAGGAGGAGCATGCAGTATTTTCAGCTACAGGACAGAATTCCCGCCTGTGACGCCCCTGCGAGGCAGACTCGTCCGGCAGGTAGCTGCGGCGCGAACAGCCAACACCTGTTGCTGTTGCTGCTCGCTGGTGCCCAAGCCTGATGTGATGTCACTTCCGGCGCGGCCGCCAGCTGCTGCCTTCGGCGGCCCAAGCTCTTCCCGGAAACAACATGCCACGCGGATGGCTGGCGCTTGTCGTGTTTTCTTTTTGAAAGCTCTAAAGGTGATCCAGCATCTTTTACGCGTTAAAGTGGTGGTTTCGCCCAGTATTAGTTACCAGATTTACATATCTGATCTTCAGCGTTCTTGCGTAACGTCACTATTCTAAAGTTTGCACTTTTTCTTAAATAACTGGTAGAAGCGCTAAATGCAAGGGTTTAATCTGGAGACACAGTAGACTTTCACCTATATTTACTCTTAGACATCTAGTAAAACACGTCTGGACCGATAATTGCTCTGTGCACTTTTGACGTTACCTGTTTGTTTCTTGTGCACCATTTGATAGTGGGGCAACGCCTGGAAAGAAACGATGAAACGAACTGCAGTGTGTGCTGTAGTGTAATAGATCAGCTGTGTATTCTTCTGTAGTTCTTTTTCGATACCACGAATAGGGTAGGTCCACCAGGTAGCAGTTCTAAATTAACTGTTAAGTGTTGATCATTACTGTAACACGGCATTTCATTGTAGCATAAATATTTTCGGCACATGTCGTACTTCCTGCATGTTCCCTATTACTAGAGTTGCGCTCTACCAAACCTACGGTTCGGTCGTTTTGGTTGAATACATAAATAACGTGAAAAACTGTAGCGTTGTCGATGGTATTGGTAGCATTGGTAGGGAACGAAATAAATGAATTTGTGAGAAATAACCTGGGAGCTGACGACTTCTTTTTGTTTTTCGTTTGTTTTGCTCATAATTAGAACAGTACACAGTTCAAGTGGTTCAAATGGCTCTGAGCACTGTGGGACTCCACATCTGACGTCATCAGTCCCCTACAACTTAGAACTACTTAAACCTAACCAACTAAGGACATCACACACATCCATGCCCGAAGCAGGATTCGAACCTGCGACCGTAGCAGTCGAGCGGTTCCGGACTGAAACGCCTAGAACCGCTAGGCCACATCGGCCGGCAGTACATAGTTCACTGTTAGTCCATTGTGTATTACATAACCCTACAAAATATAAATTCCGTTTTATAAGCAATAAAAATTTGTTTATCGCGTAACTTCTCCGCTTTAATATGACCAAACCAGTTACTTTGATGCAAGTACAGTTTACGTGCACAAACGTAAATCTATATCGTTACTATTTTCTGTCCTCATAAGAACATTCTTCATCACGATCAAAAGCAACAGTTTCCTGTTACTAATGGTAAGTGCGAATGTTGTAACAGAAACACGTTTTATATAAACTCGACGAAATATTGAAGCGATGTCTGATGTATTTTTGTTTTGCGGTGTTTAATTTTACCTTTTTTGAAGGAATTACGTTTCTAGCGCTGTATGATAAATGTGTATCGTTTTTTTATTTTCACTACAACATCCCTCTGTTTCATGTTACAAATCCTCGATTTTCAAGTAAAACCTGAATCAGTTGAATACGGACAGTTTCAATTTTGCTATAAATACTGTTTGTTTCTAAGTAACAGACGGTCCCTTAGGTTATGCGACCCTCACTCAATTTCTAGACGGTTCACAGCTTCTGGTTTCTAGGGGACTGTAGTAAGACACAGATCGTGTACGCAGACAAAGCGATGGAAATTAGGTAATGGCCGATAGGTATGCAACACAGCTAACATACAAGGAATGCGGTTACTATCTTAACTAACCAAAGCTACTGGAAAAACTACCGTAGTCTGCGCTTATTTACGATAGTCCACGGTACTTAACTACCTATTACTCATCCTCCGTCAAATTCCAAGGACATTCACAACCTTTAAAATGAAAGAGGAACACCCAGAACACATGATCGGATATCAATATAACTTCGTACACGTAAATATCGTCAGCGGTTATGTAAATGATAAAGAGTTCTCTGGGACATGCAGAGGGGCCACCAGGATGCATTAATGTTGGACGTGTTTAGTGCTGTAACCAGGCCCGGTAGGGTACATCAGGAACGTGAATAGCGTCAGATGTTGTTACTGTGGAGGACACGTAGATGTACTTGTATGAGACAGAGTTATCAGGACCTTTCATAGTTTGAGGAACCTCATTGTGGATCTTTATTTGGAGGGCTAGTCGAATCGTGCGACATCCAGATTTGTGGAACATTCGGATGTGACAGTTGCCTGATGTTGGACCGCGCGGGAACGTGAGGGCAGGGATACACTCAGGTCGACAACGCCCGACCACCACAAAGGAGGATTGCCTACTGTTCAGCAGACACACCATAACCCGTTCACATCTACGCCTGCCACCCGAGACTAAGTAACAGGCTCCCTGCAACATTGTGTCATTCCGCACCATTGGTCGGAGACTAGTGGTAGCTGGACTAAGAAGTATTGCCTAATACGTAGGCTGCCCTTAACTCCTGTGGTTTGGCATTGTGTTCAGCGACGAACTGCAGTTTTACTCTGCTCTGAATGCGAGTATGATGGCGACCTGGGACGAGGTTCCATTCTTCCAGTGTTTCGGAGAAGCATAGCGGTATTACTCCTGGCATCATTGTGTGTGGAGACATCGCATATGACTTCATTTCATGGCTGGTAGTGACTGAGGGAAGACCGACGGTTCACCGGCACGTCCGGAAAGATCGTCTCCTTATGTGTTACCAATCATGTGACATTATAATGGTGTCATTTTTCAATAGCACAAAGATCGTCTACGCATGGCACGTGTCTCTATGAACTGCGTGATGTTGAGATACACGCATGGGGCAGCAAGGTCCGTACATCTGTCGGCAATGGAATACGTGTGGGGTCAGCTCGCACCTAATCCAATATCCAGGATAACAGTTTTGGGCCATCTTTTCTCATTATAGGATGCAAATGGTGTACGACGTCCTTCATAACCGAATCAGTGCATACATCCAGGCCACAGGAGATGCAACGCAAAACACTGATAACTATGTGATCAAACGTATTCCGACACCTGGCTGAAAATGACTTACAAGTTCGTGGCGCCCTCCCATCAGTAATGCTGGAATTCAGTATCATGTTAGCCCACCCTTAACCTTGATGACGGCTTCCGCTATCGCACGCATACATTCAATCAGGTCTGGAAGATTTCTTGGGGAATGGCAGCCTATTCTTCACGGAGTGCTGCACTGAGAGGTATCGAAGTCGTTCGGTGAGGCCTGGCACGAAATCGGCGTTCCAAAATATCCCAAAGGTGTTCTATAGGATTTATGTCAGGAGTCTTTGCAGGCCAGTCCATTAAAGGGATGTTATTGACGTGTAACCACTCCGCGACAGGCCGTTTTATGAACTGGTGCTTGATCGTGTTGAAAGATCAATCGCCATCCCTGAATTGCTCTTCGACAGTGGGAAGCAAGAAGCTCGTTAAAACATCAGTGTAGGCCTGTGCTGTGATAGTGCCACGCAAAACAACAAGGGGTGCAAACCCCCTCCATGAAAAGCACTACCACACCATAACACCACCGCCTCCGAATTTTACTGTTGGCTGTACACACGCTGGTAGACGACGTTCACCGGGCATTCTCCATACCCACCCCTGTCATCCGATCGCCACATTGTGTACCGTAATTCGTCACTCCACACAACGGTTTTCCACTGTTCAGTCGTCCAATGTTTACGCTCTTTACACCAAGCGAGGCGTAGTTTGGCATTTATCGGCGTGATGTGTGGCTTATGAGAAGCCGCTCGACCATAAAATCCAAGTTTTCTCACCTCCCGCCTAACCGTCATAGTACTTGCAGTGGATCCTTACGCGGTTTGGAGTTCCTGTGCGATGGTCTGGATAGATGTCTGCCTATTACACATTACGACACTCTTCAACTGCCTGCGGTCTCTGTCAATCAACAGTCGAGGTCGGCCTGTATGCTTTTGTGCTGTACGTGTCCCTTCGCCTTTCCACTTCACTATCACATCGGAAACAGTGGACCTGTGGATGTTTAGGAGTGTGGAAATCTCGCATACAGACGTATTACACAAGTGACAGCAAATCACCTGACCACGTTCGAAGTCCGTGAGTTCCAGAGAGCGCCTCATTCTGCTCTGTTACGATATCTAATGACTACTGAGGTCGCTGAAATGGAGTACCTGGCTGTAGGTGGCAGCACAATGCATCTAATATGAAAAACGTATGTTTTTGGGGGTGTCCGGATACTTTTTATCGCATAGTGTGAGTGAGCTCGTAGTACCAAGTGTTTTTAAATAGATTTGACTCATTTTGTAGTCGGTGGAGTAACATCAAAAATAGTGATATTTCATTTCCTTTTCCCCATCTAGGTGCTTCACTTTTTTTGTCAGACAGCGTATATACAGCATTCTGGCAGACTTGAAAAAAGAAATCGAGCTTTCAATTGTGAGAATTTAGTTGTCCGAACAGATTCCCAGTTAGGAGGAGGAAGGTTCAGCTTCTCGTACGACCGTAATGATTTAGGTTATTCGTGGTATCACTGCGTTGATAAAGGCAAATATCGGTATGGTTCCTTTTAAAACGCCAGTTTCCTTCCATATGTTAGCCTCATTCAGGCTTTTGTTTCAGCTGTAATGACCTCGCCACGGTTTGGCATAGCCAATGTGGGAGTGTCTCGGAAACGTTCAGTGACCTGCTGTGGGAGTGAAATAAGACGTTGTATATCTCGGAGGGCCTACAAAATTCTAAGAACCTACTTTCCAAAATTAGTTAAGGAAAATACTATTCCCTTTCTTCCCACGAACCATCCGCGAATGGAAGTGGAGAGAAGGAGAGTGATGCTGGTACACTACTGTAGCTTACGGAGTGCGGAGCTGAATGTTGCAGAAAGCGAAGGAATAATAAAGTAATGCAATGTTCTTACATTGTGGCTTGACGGTACCGTATTCGACCAGTAAACCTAGAGTTCATGGGATAAATCCCTTTTTAGTCCTAGGATAATTCCAACGGCCGTACCACAGTGGTAACACCCGTTCCCGTCTGATCACCGACATTAAGCACTGTCGTGCTTGGTTTGGAGGGGTGACCGTGTGGCTATACCCAGCGGTTTTGGCAAACTGGTTTTACTAAGCACTTGTGAGGCCAATTGAAGAACTACTTGACTGAGAATCGGTGACTGCGGTCACGAAAACTGTCGACGGCCGGGAGAGTAATGTGCTGACCACATTCCCATCCGTGTCCGCATTCAAGGAGGCCTATCGGCTGAAGACGACACCGCGATCTGTCGATACCGTTGGATCGTCCGAGGCTTGTTCGGACGGAGTTTAGCGGTTTTTTTTAAAGCATTACTTACCCCCAACAATATTTATATGTGAAAAAGTTCCAAGTCGTGACTAACTTGGATAATCATTAATCTGGAAATTGTGTTATGTTGGTTGGTTGTGAATAACTGTTGATCAAAGCTAGCGCCAAGGTGATGAGTGGCTTCGCTTCTTTCTAATACCCAAACAGAAAGTTCTACACAGTGCCAGTTTACGCCCTCTCGTCACGTTAAGCGTGTCGTGTGATAGGCAGGTGTCCGGTGTGCTCCTTCTTTCCCCGCCTTCCTTCCTTTTTTTACCTTCATGCAGCCGGTCATTACGATGTATCACAGCTGCGCTGCTCTGACACGCAGATGAATTTACCCCGCCGCTGTGTAACAGACACCGCCAGCTGTCGGCCTCGCACTTCGGGCCGAATTAAAAACGCCTCGCGGCGCGTTTTTGCAGCCACTTTCTTATTTCCGCTAACAAAGGCCTGCCTCGTTAAGCCCGCCATTAACAGCTGCCAATACGACTACTTTCGACATTTTTTTTTTTTTAACGTAGTGAAGGTCGTGGGCTATGCGAATGGCTGATGCCGCTTACTGGCTTTGTCAGGGAAATATTCGCATGCCTTGCTGCAGGCATTCGAGAGCACAGAGAAGAAGAACTAAATCTGCGTCAATCCCAGAAGACCGCACGATGCCGACCGATCACTTCTTTATGGTCTGCTCAACGCCGTGGAATACGTGACAGACCACCGAGTTAACGAGACTTCAGGCTTTGTTACTTGGTTATAAGTCTAATCTGTAAAATAGACAATAAGTACATAAATTGCGTCCGTCTGGCCCAGTTTATTCATCGGGTGACTATTTGGGTCTTCCTTCTTTAGCACACCTCTTTCCCGCTGGGTATTGTTGACGTTCGAGACAGCTGCCAGTATTTCTTTAAGCAGCTTTTTGCTTGTACTCACGAGGCTGGTTGGGTTCATTCTGGTGCTCACAACAAAGGAAAATACTTGATAGTTTGTCGGTCTACTTGTGGATTGCGATGATCATTCAGTTATAAAGATGGCTCATCTAAGAATGTTTTCAGTCTACAGTTGCATTTACAGTTATACTTGGAAAGTTTCTGTGAAGTACATCCCGCAGTACATATACTTAGCGTTATTTTATTGTTATCATGAAGCGCGTTTCTGGCTTCATTTATCTGGTTTCCTTCATTGACAGAACCTGGGAAAAAAGCAGTCCTTTTTCAAATTTTGTCAATTTCATGATTGTAGTTCAGTTTAACAAATGCAATAATTCATCAAACCAGCGTAAAGTTAACCCGGTCATTCACAAAAGCGTGCATCTTTTCGTGGAGAATGCTACTGAATGTCCCTAGCTATGAAGACGTTACTCTACAACCTTCGTTTCTTTTATTCATTCTACTGCTCGACACACAATGGAAGAATGCAAATCATTCCAATGAAAAAATATTCCACATATTTAACGTCTAAAAGAGCCGTACAAAGCAGCGATTGACAGCTATCATGGAGTAGAAAATCATATACCGACTTACGTATTAAGACTTTAATTTATGAACCCAAATTCAGCATCCGAAATTATCAAGATGTCAGCCATATAAGCCATATTTTGCATTCACCAAAATTTGGAATCCTCTTTTGCATCACATTTACAACTAGCAGTACGACACTTGAGAAGCCTACCTAATTGTGCTTTCAAGCTTTCTAAGTGTTGTGCTACATTGCTATAGCCTGATCCACGAACGATGGCGTTCCACGCTTGTCAAGGCCCGGAAGGGAATGACATTGTCAACGATATCAAGTGACAGTTGCGGTACGCACATCTACATCTACGTAATTACTCTGCTGTTCACAAAAAAGTGCCTGGCACAGGGTTCAATGAGCTGTCTCTCTACCGTTCCACTCTCGAACGGCGCGCGGGAAACATGAGCACTTAAATTTTTCTGTGCGAGCCCTGATTTCTCTTATTTTATCGTGATGATCATTTCTCCCAATGTAGGTGGTGCCAACAGAATGTTTTCGGAATCGGAAGGAGAAAACTGGTGACTGAAATTTCACGAGAAGATTCCGTCGCAACGAAAAACGCCTTTGTTTTAATGATTGCCACTCCAATTCACGTATCATGTCTGCGACACTATCTCCCCTGTTTCGCGATAATACAAAACGAGCTGCCCTTCGTTGTACTTTTTCGATGTCATCCGTCAGTCCCACCTGATGCGGATCCCACACCGCACAGCAATACTCCAGAATAGGGCGGACGAGCGTGGTGTAAGCAGTCTCTTTAGTAGACCTGTTGCACCTTTAAGTGTTCTGCCAATGAATCGCAGTCTTTGGTTTGCTCTACCCACAATATTATCTATGTGATCGTCCCAATTTAGGTTATTTGTAATTGTAATCCCTAAGTATTTAGTTGGATTTAAGCCTTCAGATTTGTGTGACTTATCACGTAATCGAAATTTAGTACTCATGTGAATAACTTCACACTTTTCTTTATTCAGAGTCAATTGCCACCTTACAGGTATAATATCTAAAACATTTTGAAATTCGTTGGGGAACGCCGGATATTATTTCTGTTTTACTCGATGACTTTCCGTCTATTACTACGAACTGTGACCTTTCTGACAGGAAATCACGAATCCAGTCGCACAACTGAGGCGATATTTAGGCTCGCAGTTTGATTAGAAGACGCTTGTGAGGAACGGTGTCGAAAGCCTTCTGGAAATGTAAAAATGTGGAACCAATTTGACATCCCCTGTCGATAGCACACATTACTTCATGAGTATAAAGAGCTAGTTGTGTTTCGCAAGAACGATATTTTCTGAATCCTTGCTGACTACGTTTCAATAAATCGTTTTCTTCGAGGTAATTCATAATGTTCGAATCCAGTATATGTTCCAAAACCCTACTTTAAATCGACGTTAGTGATATGGGCCTGTAATTCAACGGATTACTCCTACTTTCCTTTTTGGGTATTGGTGTCACTTGAGCAACTTTCCTGTCTTTAGGTACGGATCTTTCTGTGAGCGAGCTTTTCGTATGAAGGAAGCGTATATCGTGCAAATTATGTCTCACGCTTGCAACAAATATAGATTCACTAAACAACTCGCTACGATGACTTTTAATGCTCGTATTAGCTACGACATTCAGAGCAGAACACTACAGAACGTTCATTGGCTGCCGGAGTATGCGTGACGTAAGTGCTCAGAACAGGCCTAAACTCGACCGCCATCGTTTCTGGCTCCAGCTATAGTGCATTTCTACGTGAGGTGAAATAGATATTGCGTTCACTATTCGGGAAGGAAGATGTGGGGATGCGCATTGAGACCACACCATTCCATCAGTCATTAACCTAAACTCTGTTTTTTTACTATTTATAGCTCTCATTCCTGTTACCGACGAAAAAAAAAATGAAAGTATGACACCATCCAAGTAAGTCTTCCATTTGAGGCGTTTGCAGTAAAATAATTCCGGCCAGGAGCTGCGTGCCCCACTTTTTAGGCTGATAACCACCCTTAACAGGGGCCAAACCGCAGCTTAAATAGAACAGATGTTGACTGCTACAACTACACACACAATATCAACCCAGACTGTCCACGATCGTCTTCGCTAAATTGTTATCTATGCTTGTAGATCCATGTTGTGCGTCCATTTAACACCATCGTAAGCTGTACCACACGACACGGGGCGGAAGAACATCGTGGAAGAAGACCCAATTTCAATCAGTTATTTGATTTCTGATGCACGGAAACCTAGTGACAGGACTCACAACCTACTAGTTTACTTACGGAGATGAGGCTGAATTGACCGCAAGCAGCATCCCCCACCCGGTAATGCGGCCTGATGCTGTGAGCAGGAACCGACGTTGGTGATCATACGGACTGAAGTGGCATCACCAGCGGTTCTTCGACAGGATAAGAGCGAGACAGACGATCCGTCCTTTCTACTTGTGGGGCAAATATACTTGTCATAAACATCAGTTGAATTACGATGTTTTGCGAAATTCGAATGCCGTCACCAACATTCACCGCGGTATTGAATTATCCTAAAAATGGGTGCGATTGCAGCTAAGTATACTGTTCTGTGGCCAGAATAAGTTCTTCTGGAGGACTAGTAAAATATCTTACGGATACGCCCTCCATCGGTAATGCCGAAATTCAATAAGATGTTGGCCCACCCTTAGCCTTGATGACAGCTTCCATTCTCGCGGGCATGCGTTCAATCAGGTGCTGGAAGGTTTCTTGGGGAATGGCAGCCCATTCTTCACGGAGTGATGCACTGGGGGGAGAGGTATCGATGTCGGTCAATAAGGCCTGGCACGAAGTCGGCGTTCCAAAACATCCCGAAGGTGTTCTACAGGATTCAGGTCAGGACTCTGTGTATACAAGTCCATTACAGGGATGTTATTGTCGTGTAATCACTCTGCACAGGCCGTTCATTATGAATAGGTGCTCGATCGTGTTGAAAGATGCAGTCGCCATCCCCGAATTGCTCTTCAACATTGGGAAGCAAGAATGTGCTTAAAACATCAATGTAGGCCTGTGCTGTGGTAGTGCCACGCAAAACAACAAGGGGTACAAGCCCCCTCCACGTACAGTACGACCACACCATAACACCACCGCCTCCGAATTTTACTGTTGGCATTACACACGCTGGCAGATGACGTTAACCGAGAATTCGCCATACCCACACCCTGTCATCAGATCGCCACATTGTGTACCGTGATTCGTCATTCCATACAACGTTTTCCATTGTTCAGTCGTCCTATGTTTACGCTCCTTACACCAAGCGAGGCGTCATTTGGCATTTACCGGCGTGATGTGTGGCTTATGAGAAGCCGCTCGACCATGAAATCGAAGCTTTCTCAGCTCCCGCCTAACTGTCATAGTATTTGCAGTGATCCAGATACAGTTTGGAATTCCTGTGATGGTCTGGATAGATGTCTGCGTATTACACATTAAGACCCTCTTCAACTGTTGGCGGTTTCTTTCAGTCAGTAGACGAGGTCAGTCTGTACGCTTTTGTGCTGTACGTGTCCCTTCACGTTTCCACTTCACTATCACATCGGAAACAATGGACCTAGGGATTTTTAGGATTGTGGAAATCTCGCGTGCAGACGTATGACACAAGGGACAGCAAATCACCTGGCCACGTTCGAAGTCCCTGAGTTCCGTGGAGCGCACCATTCTGCTCTCTCACGATGTATTTTTTGTGGTTGTCCGGAGACTTTTGATCGTCGGCTGATACTCGTATCCGAGTTTTCATATCTCTCCTGAGATTTCCTTTGTCACGGTTCAGGCGTGGAAGTGTCGTTGATGCCTTAGCAATCCAATCCTAGCGTGGAACAGGCGGCCACAGACATTACAGCTGATGGAAGGTGGAGGACGTGGCTGAGCCTGGAGGAGTTTACGTCTCCGGCGTTTGTCATTCTCCATTCTTCGACGTTGCAGCTCAAGGTTTTGAAGAGCATTTGAGGTAACTGAGCGCCAGCGACTTCGATCTTCTGCTATTGTGGACCAGTTACTCGGATCGATGTTCAAGTTTTTCAGATTTTTCTTGTACTGATCCTTATAACGTTTGAGAGGGGCACCTCGTGGCCTTTTACCTGTGCTCACTTCGCTGTACAGCATTTGGCGTGGAAGTCTGTCATTTTTCATCCGCTGGACATGTCCGACCCATCTGAGTTGATGCCCAATGATAAGAGCTTCCATGCTACACATTTTTGCTTTCTCAAGAACAGCCGGGTTGGATATGAAGTCATACCATTTCAGGTTCATGATATATCTTAGCTTCTGTTGGTTGAAGCTTTCTAGTTTCTTCAGATCACAGTATTATAACGTCCAGATTTCGCAACCATATAACAGGGTGGAAATGACTACAGTTTTGTACACTGTACAGTGTTAGGTCTCCATTCAGGAAGACACGCTTTGTAAGACGTCCAAATGCTACATGGGCAGCACGTAATCTATTCTCCACATCTTTTCCAGATGAGCAGTTAGATGACAGTATGCTTCCTAGGTAGAGGAAATGGTCCACTTGTTCCAAGGGTGTATCGTAAATGGATATGCTGAAATTAGGAACGGAGGAGCCAGGAGTTGGCTGCGCCATCACCTTTGTTTTTGGAATATTGATGGAGAGACCAAATCGTTCGTATGCCCTGCTGAAGGAATCAACTGACAACTGCAACTGAATAATCCTCTATCGAACCTGTACTTTAGTTCTATTCCTGCATTGTTTACAGATGTCTCGTAAAGCATAGCTGCCAGATACAATGCAAATAATGTTGGTGCAAGAACGCATCCTTGTTTAAGCCCACTTGTTATTGGGAATTCTGGCAGAGGACCTGTCCAGTCATATCATCGTGGAGAGCTTCAATCAAGTCAACAAAATTTTCAGGGCAGCCGAAGCATTTTAAGACCATCCACATGGCTTCTCTGGGAAATGTATCAAAGGCCTTTTCTAGATTTTAGAAAACAAGTAGTAAAGGCTTTTGCTGTTCTCTGCACTTCTCCTGTAGTTGTCGTGCACAGAAAATCATGTCAATTGTCCCTCTTGAAGGTCGAAACCCGCATTGAGACTCAGGTAGTATAGTCTCTGAAAGTGTGTGGAGGTGATTTAAAAGGATTCTTGCAAAACTTTTGCCAGTGACAGAGAGTAGAGATATTCCCCGGTAGTTACCACAGACGCTTCTGTCGCCCTTCTCGAAGATGGTGACAATTGTGGAGTTCTTCAAGTCCGCTGGTACCTTGCGGGTTTCCCACATTAATAGAATGAGTGAGAAGAGTCTAGTTTTTAGAGGCAAGCTGCCACCCTCAATAAGCTCCATCGGGATGCTGTCAGGTCCAGGAGCCTTCCCAGGTTTCACACTCTTGAGTGCCTTGCAAAATTCTTGAAAAGTTGGAGGATCAACCATCCAGGGTTGTGGAGGGTGCTGTGGGACATTTTTGAGAAAATCTCCAGCGGCAGTAGAAGGGCGGGTTAACAGTGAGTTGAAGTGCTCTTTCCAACGATTTAAGATGTTCTGACTTTCAGTAAGAATGGTGGAGTTGTCAGCAGCTTTCAGTGTTCCTGATGAGGAGCGGATAGGTCCATACAGCTCTTTAATACCAGCGTAGAAGCCACGCAGGTTGCTTGCATCAGAAAGATTTTGGAGTTCTGTGGCTTTCTGTTGCCACCATTTGTTCTTGATTGCTCGTATTTCACTTTGACATTTCTGCTTGAGTTCTTGAAAGTGTGCTTTCTTTTCTGCGCAGGACGGATCTTGAGCAAGCGATGGGTAAGCATCCCGCTTTGCATTGATGATGGCTTGGATTTCTCCATGGTTGTCATCAAACCAGTCACTTCTTTTCCGTGCACTAAAACCAACAACATTCTCAGCAGTTTCTTTGATGATGTTCTTTAATGTGGTCCATTCTTGTTCGACATCATCTGTGGCTGTTGGAGCTTTGTTAAGTTGTTCAGACAGTATGTCTTGGAAGTGTGAGCGAACGTTTTTGTTGTTCAGGTTGCTTATGTTGAATTTTCTGCGTGGTGGGTTTGAAAAGTGGGATCGTGGCTTGCGATACTTTGGTACTCTCAAACGGCTGACTAAAAGTCTATGGTCAGTCCAGCATTCATCGATGTTTTGTGCTGCTTTTGTGATGAGAATGTCTTTCTTGTCACGCTGTCGAGTAATAACGTAGTCTATAAGATGCCAATGTTTAGAGACTTTTGATACATAGTGTATTAATCCTCTAATTGAACGCGTTTCGAGCAGGTGCTAACCAATATTCGCCGTTTGTGGTGACTACACATCGTAATAATAATTATGGCTGGCACGCCTCTTTCTGAGGTTTTGGCGCTGGTACGAAAACTGGTGAAATCGTCTCTGGTTGTACCAGTCATCTTCAGACGAATTTTGATTGAAGATAACGCGTAGGAACAAGTTGAAACCTTGCTTGATAACGACGCTCTTATTCGGCTTATATATCATAATGGTTTCATCACTATTGTCTCTTTCCTTTAGTCGTGTAGCCAAGATTTACAGACAAATAAAACAGTTTTCTGGGTCAGTCACTATTTATTTTGCGTTAACGCATTTCTATAGTCCACACCACCATCATCAGGTGGAGAATTGTTTATTTCCATAGCTGATGATGGTGAAGAATACAGACGTCTGTTTACATTTGCAGACAAAGGGCAATGTAGGTTGAGATGCTTGCGAACGACAGAAACTATTATTTTTAGGAAAGGCACTTTTGAAGTTAAAAACATGAATTTCTGACAGTGAACTCTACTTATTTTTAACCTCTAAGTATCTTTTCTAAATAAAGAATTTCTGTCATTATCCCTTGGTATGCTACTGTAAAAAGACGTCTCTACTCGTCCTAACGCAAGCTATGTAAATAAACAATTCTCCGCCTGAAGATCATGGTGTGAACCATCGAATCGCGTAGTAGCAAAATAAATAAGTGATTGAGGCAAAAAATTGTTTTATTTGTATTCATCAATAGTCGCGGCCCTCATAAAGCCCTCGTTTATAGGCAGTATATCAAGAGCTACGGAGCACTTAGGTCAGTCTACTCCAGTATGGATTAAACTGAAAACTCCGTCCTAACAGG
The DNA here is from genome assembly GCF_023864275.1 of Schistocerca cancellata. NCBI lineage: Eukaryota > Metazoa > Arthropoda > Insecta > Orthoptera > Acrididae > Schistocerca > Schistocerca cancellata. The sequence goes on along the minus strand of NC_064626.1, from coordinate 1,113,942,397 downwards.
CCTCTGAAGGCCCATCGGTACCAACCGACCGCCGTGTCATCCTCAGTCGATAGGCGTCACTGGATGCGGATGTGGAGGGGCGTATAGTCAGCACACCTCTCTCCCAGTCGTTGCCAGCTTTCATGGCAGCCAAGCTTTAGATGATCACAGCTTCAGGTGACAGTCACAAAAATGTCATATGTCCAGGCCTAAAATAGAAAACCATTCAAAGCTTCGTGTGAAATTTTCATAGAAATAAAAGCTAGGTCCAGATATCGAATCATGATACATAGATATCGAACCAATTGCGGGTAAACGCAAGTGATAAGAAAGCAGAAACGTTGTTTCACGGAAGGCAGAGTTTCTGTAAAAACTGTATGTATTTTGCACAAAACAGACAAATTGGCATCAGGAGCTTCAGACGTCAGCAAGATGATTCAATGTTTTCCTATTTATAGCATAGAATAAATTCTATATGATCGAATGAAAAGCATATCTGTGACATGGCGCCTCAAACCGCGCGGCCATTACGCGCGGTCGGAAGAGGAAGGGGAATCAGACGAGCGAAGATACGCGTTGCAAATGGGAAAATCCATTGATATAAGCGACTTTGACAAGATTATTATTATCCGTAGCCTGCGAACGAGTATCTCGAAAACGGCGAATCTGGTCGAATGTTCACATGCTACTGTCGTAAGCGTCTCCGGAAAGAGGTAGGGCAAAGAAACTACCACAAGGCGCTAAATGATTGGACGTCCACGGAACGTGGGGTTCGGAGGCTTGTATGCTCTGCGAAGTACGATAGATGGTGATTTGTGACGTGTCTGCTGAAAGAGCACAATGCTGGTGCATGCACAAGTGTTTCGGAGCACACCGTTCATAGTACATTGTTGAACATGGAGGTCCGCAGCAGACCACCGCTACGTGTTCACATATTGACCCAACGACATCGTCAGTTACAACTGCAGTGTGCACGAGACAATCGGAATTCGACCGTCGATCAATGGGAACATGTCGGCTCTTCGGACGAATAACATTTTTGATACACTAGGTCGATGGTCGTCTCCTCCATAAATGCCGTAATCGAGGTAAAAGGCAGCTCGAAACGTGCAGCGCGACACGGGCGCAGGCTGGTGGGAGGAGTATTATGCTGTGGGAGACATTCTCCTGCGCTTTCATGGTACCTTTGGTGGAACTGTAAACTCGCAAACAGTTTCGAACCACCTGCATCACTTCATGCTTGATGTCTTCCCCGACGGTGGCGTAATCTTTCAGCAGAATAATTGTCCGTGACTGGGAGCCAGAAGCGTGTTACATTGGTTTGAAGAGCATGGTAATGAAATCACGTTGATTTCTCGGCCATCAGATTCACCTGATGTAAATCCTATCCCATTTGGGGCGCTATCGGGCGCCATCACTGCGTACGCAGATCAGCGGCCCGTTATTTACGCGAATTACAAGAGGTGTCTGTAGACATCTAGTGCCACATACCTCCACAAACCTACCAACAAACTATCGGATCCCTGATACGCAGGATCAGTGATGTATTTCGTTCCATAGACGGACAAACAAGCTGTTAAGCAGGTGCTCATAATGTTTTGGCTCATTGGTTTAAAATGTCAGGGAATTCCATGTTTTCCACCTAGCATTGGAATTCAATTTTATTGAGTTTTGTAAATCACAAATTTTAAAATACTTACTATTTCGAAATGTGTTAATTATATCAATATTTTTCACAGACATTACCGATGTTTAAAAACTGCGGTCAAACTACTGCTTTTGGCCACTACATCTAATCCGAGAGGAAACAAAAATCGTCATTGTGAGATCCCCCCCTACCGCCCTTCCGCTAAACGTTAGTTTATCAGGGATCACGGACGTCTTATGACGCCATCTTGCTCCCCACACTTGGAATTCTCTGGGATCCATTTTTTCCCAAGTTTGAACAGCCACCCATTGTTATACAGGGTGGCACAAAAGCCACTGGACAGCAGGTTAAACGAAAAATAACAGCCAGACGTAGCGCAGTAGGAAGTTTTAACCCGTTAAGTTGTTATTACTAAATGGTGATAATTACGTCTTGTTAAGTTAGTATACAATGCAACGACAGCCAAAACAAACACAATAATCAAAGTAAAGTGTTGAAAGCGTGATCTCTAAGACGTGTTTACAGTTGTAGTTTTCGGAATTGTCACGATGTTAACGAAAGAAAAAAGGATTTTCGCGTTAAAAACATTTTATAAAATTGGTGCTACTGCAGTTGTTAATGGATGGGAAAGACACTTTAGATTAAAACCACCGTCTAGACAAACAGTGTACGACATACGAGATGGATCTGAAGAACATGGATTTGTTATGGATGCACCAAGATCTGGCTGCCCAAGAACCGTCACAACTGGGGAAAATTAATTGTGCATATGTTTGTTCAAAATATGGCTCTGAGCACTATGGGACTCAACATCTGAGGTCATCAGTCCCCTACAACTTTGAACTACTTAAACCTAACTAACCTAAGGACATCACACACATTCATGCCCGAGACAGGATTCGAACCTGCGACCGTAGCGGTCGCGCGGTTCCAGACTGAAGCGCCTAGAACCGCTCGGCCACACCGGCCGGCGCGTATGTTTGTCTGTGACCCAACGCCCGCGAAAATCAACCAGACGATTAGCAACTGAGTTGGATTTATTGGGAAGGTCAGTGCAAAGAATGTTACACTAACAGAAATTTAAAGTTTACAGTCGACGTTTACGACATGGGTTACTTGAAGATGATCGTGATCGAAACATGATCCTATCCTAGTCAATAAAACTGTGTGGTCTGACGAGGCCAATTTTAAATTAAGCGGAAAAATTAAAGAGACGTAACTGAACTTACTGGTATACTTACAATCAAAATCTTTTGTTAGAACAACCACTAAATCAAACTAGTGTGAGTGTTTGGGGGGCAATGCCATCATTTGGCATACTTGTAGGAAAAGAGACAGGAGATAGCTTCTTTGGAGGTGCCTCAGAATTACATGATATCAGGACTTATGACGTGTGGTGAAAACTTGAAAACATTCAAAAAATTTACTGTCGGCACGATTTTGCTCACTGCCGCCCGCGATTATTTAAACGAAACTTTCGAAAAACAAGTGATCGGTCGAAGGGCAGATATCACATCCATGGATTTTTTCCTATGAGGTGTCGTCAAGGATTCTGTTTATTCTCAAAAGCCTCAGACCCTCGTTGAACTAAAAGACTACATACACAACGCATTTCATGATGTGGACAGTGACACCACACCATGCTGTAGAGTCTGTAACAGTCTTCCAGAAAGACTTCAAAGAATTTGAAGAAGGGGTATTGTTTGTATTTGTAATGAAACATAAATTCAATCTTTTGTTTAAATCCGTGCCCAGTAAGCAGTGACTTTTGTGCCACCATGTGCACACATCAAAAAAAGTTTTGCATCACCTCAGTTCTGAGAGTTCCGGAACTTGTACAGAAAATTGGAATAGAGATCAAGAGAAACATCATTTTCGCCCTTTTTATTGCTCATGAAAACCACACATTGCGCATTGTACCACCATAGAGCGAGACCGACAGAGGTGGAGGTCCAGATTGCTGTACATACTGGTAACTCTAATACCCAGTAGCACGTCCTCCTGCACTGTTGCATGCCTGTATTCGTCGTGGTGTACTATCCACAAGATCATCAAGGCACTGTTGGTCCAGATTGCCCCACTCCACAAAGGCGATTCGGCGTAGATCCCTCAGATTGGTTGAAGGGTCACGTCGTCCGTAAACAGCCCTTTTCAATCTATCCCAGGCATGTTCGATAGAGTTCATGTCTTCAGAACATGCTGGCCACTCTAGTCGGGCGATGTCGTTATCTTGAAGAAAGTCATTCATGAGATGTGCACCATGGGGGCGCGAATTGACACCCATGAAGACGAATGCCTCGACAATATGCTGCCGATATGATTGCATTATCGATCGGAGGATGGCACCCACGTGTCGTACAGCCATTACGGCGCCTTCCATGACCACAAGCGGCGTACGTCGGCCACACGTAATGCCACCCCAAAACAGCAGGGAACTTCCACCTTGCTGCATTCGCTGGACATTGTGTCTAAGGCGTTCAGCCTGACCGGGTTGCCTCCAAACACGTCTTCGACGATTGTCTGGTTGAAGGCATATGCGACACTCATATGTGAAGAGAACGTGATGCCAATCCTGAGCGGTCCACTCGGCATGTTGTTGGGCCCATCTGTACCGCGCTGCATGGTGCCGTGGTCGCAAAGATGGCCCTCGCCATGGACGTCTGGAGTGAAGTCGCGCATCATGCAGCGTATTGCACACGGTTTGAGTCGTAACACGATATCCTGTGGCTGTACTAAAAGCATTATTCAACGTGGTGGAATGACTGGAGCTGATCGGCTTTCGGACCCCCTCCGTCTAGTAGGCGCTGCTCATGCATGGTTGTTTATATCTTTTGGCGGGTTTAGTGACACCTCTGAACAGTCAAACGGACTCTGTTTGTGGTACAATATCCACAGTCAACGTATGTCTCCAGGAGTTCTGGGAACTGGGGTGAGGCAAAACTTTCTTTGATGTGTGTATTTCTTATAGGGCATTGGGAAAAAATCTGGTTGAGTTACATACGTCAAGTAGTTAGCTATTTTGAACCGCCTGTTGGATAGATTCTCATATGATGGAGCAACAATGTGATATGGAGTGAATTTGTATAGGTACAGTTCTGTCCGAATAACAATGTATTCTAGTTTGAGAGCGCACTTGTTCATAGAGAAAACTTCTACAAGGTCATTTATGTAATTATTCTGGAGGATGTCCATTATTTGTGATGGTTCGTCGGGGGCTTCCGCGGTTGTGCATTCCTTGGTTGATAGACTAGATTGTAGGGAGACCATGAGGACTACATGCGGCAGTTAGGATGGATTTTGCCAATTATCCAGTGTTGCACTTAAGCAACTCATAATTTCAGTCCTGTGTTACGCTCACCACAGCTTTTCACTAAACAATGTTTCATTTGCTTTGCGTTTATCGGTAAATGATTCAATATCTATCATATTCTGTGGACCTAACATTTATTTCTATGAAAATATGTAAATGATTCAATACCTATCATATTCTGTGGACCTAACATATATTTCTATGAAAATATCGTACGAAGTTGTGAATGGTTTTCTATTTCAAGCCTATAACTGTAACATTTTTGTGATTAGTCATCAGAAGCTGCGCCATTTAAAGCTCGTCTTCCACGGGGTGGCTTGCTTTTAAGCAGTTTGCGACTACACAGCTTGTCATATTCCGGTCACTTGGAGTGGAGCGCGCCGGCCGCTGTGGACGAGCAGTTCTAGGCGCTTCAGTCCGGAGTCGCGCTGCTGCTACGGTCGCAGGTTCGAATCTTGCCTCAGGCATGGATGTGTGTGATGTCCTTAGGTTAGTTAGGTTTAAGCAGTTCTAAGTCTAGGGGACTGATGACCTTAGATGTTAAGTCCCTTAGTGTTTAGAGCCATTTGAACTGTTTTGAGTGCAGCGTAGGTGGGGGAGTTACATTAAGGGACACCTACATGTGCGAAGTTTTGAGCTAACAAGTAAAGAGAAAATTGAACAAATATTTTGTTATTCTCGCTAGAAAATAGCTAACTGAAGGACTTGGTCGCATGTCAGTGAAACTTGAGTGCGGTAGGCCACGTTCTGATGATTAAGAAGGATGCTGGAGGTTAGCGCAATGGCTGGACTGGAGCACAGCCAACACTGGGAGCGTCAGTGAAAATAAAGAATTTAATTCTAAACTAGTTCGCAGCTGATGGAAAGTTTAGGTAGGGACGCCATCATGGAAGAGGCCCTTCCCATCAAAAGTCACCATACCAAGTGACACACAAATTCGGAAGTGAAATGGCTCAGACCGCAGTCAGGCCTTCCATATTTAGGCTCTCTATGGTTCTCCTCAGTCGATTTAAGTAAAATTATAGATCGGTTCCTTGCAGTGCTACCTTCCCCATACTTGTTTTATTGTACTCTGTACTCTATCCCTAATCAACTCGTCCTTCTGCTGGTATGATGATGTAGAAATTTTGATATCGGCCGCAGTCGGACATGGAAATGAATGTTCAGTATCGATAAGTGAAAATTTGTGCCGGGCAGGGAGACTCGAACCCGGATTTCCCGCGATACGCGAGCGGCCGCCATACCGCCTCGGGTATCCGAACACGTCCCCCGTTCAACCCAAGTTCCCAACTTCTCGCACACTTATTACGTAGCAACCACTTCAACCATACTCATTGTTTGCAGCCTCACGCTGAGTCGCACAAGAGTTCGGTAGAGAGAGTGCATTCGCATGGAAATGATCTTGAATGGCCGTCAGGGTGTGTGTGTGTGTGTGTGTGTGTGTGTGTGTGTGTGTGTGTTTATATTTCTTCCAATATATTCATGGTGGCTCCCTTTTCTGCTAGGTGTAAAATTTTTAAGTTGTTCTCAATGTTTTTTTACTGAATGATTTTCTTCAGCAATTTGGGCTGCAAATGCAGATTTGTTCAAGTTGCCAAGCCTTAAAGCATCAATGTGTTCTTTATAGGACCGGCCGCTGTGGTCGAGCGGTTCTAGGCGCTTCAGTCTGGAACTGCGCGACTGTTACGGTCGCAAGTTCGAATCCTGCCTCGGGCATGGATGTGTGTGATGTCCTTAGGTTAGTTAGGTTTTGTAGTTCTAAGTTCTAGGGCACTGATGACCTCAGATGTTAAGTCCCAATAATGCTCAGAGCCATTTTGTTTTTTGTATCTAATTTCAATACTTCTGCCTGTTTGTCCAATGTAGAATTTTGGGCATGCATCAGATTTGAGCTTGTATATTCCTGACTTACAGTAGGGGCTCTTGGAGGTGTTTACATCATGGATTACTTTTTGTTGTAGTTTATTATTTCTGGAAAAGCTGATTGTGATATTTTTCTTTTTAAATAAGTTTGCTATTTGGTATGATAGCGGGCCTATGTAAGGGAGAGCAGCATATTTAGGTTTGGCTTCTGTGGCACACTGATTTGGTTTGGAGTGCATGTTGTGTGGATTGCTGTTAAGTGGACCTGTGGTTTTTGTTTGCATTTTGCTGTGGAGTTTTTCTATTATCATGGGTTTATATCCATTATTATGAGCGTTTTAATTATATTGATTTCATTTTGTTGATCTGTGTCGCTCATTGGTACTTTTTTAAATCCATGTACCATGGCTCTGAAATATGCCATTTTTTGTTGGCGGGGGGTGGCGAGATGATTTGTCAATACTGACATCTGTGGTGGTAGGCTTTCTGTAAATGCTAAATTGATGTTTATGGTTACTATGGCAAATCTGCAGGTCAAGAAAGTTAATGCTTTCATATTCAACTGTGAATTTAATACACTCCTGGAAATGGAAAAAAGAACACATTGACACCGGTGTGTCAGACCCACCATACTTGCTCCGGACACTGCGAGAGGGCTGTACAAGCAATGATCACACGCACGGCACAGCGGACACGCCAGGAACCGCGGTGTTGGCCGTCGAATGGCGCTAGCTGCGCAGCATTTGTGCACCGCCGCCGTCAGTGTCAGCCAGTTTGCCGTGGCATACGGAGCTCCATCGCAGTCTTTAACACTGGTAGCATGCCGCGACAGCGTGGACGTGAACCGTATGTGCAGTTGACGGACTTTGAGCGAGGGCGTATAGTGGGCATGCGGGAGGCCGGGTGGACGTACCGCCGAATTGCTCAACACGTGGGGCGTGAGGTCTCCACAGTACATCGATGTTGTCGCCAGTGGTCGGCGGAAGGTGCACGTGTCCGTCGACCTGGGACCGGACCGCAGCGACGCACGGATGCACGCCAAGACCGTAGGATCCTACGCAGTGCCGTAGGGGACCGCACCGCCACTTCCCAGCAAATTAGGGACACTGTTGCTCCTGGGGTATCGGCGAGGACCATTCGCAACCGTCTCCATGAAGCTGGGCTACGGTCCCGGACACCGTTAGGCCGTCTTCCGCTCACGCCCCAACATCGTGCAGCCCGCCTCCAGTGGTGTCGCGACAGGCGTGAATGGAGGGACGAATGGAGACGTGTCGTCTTCAGCGATGAGAGTCGCTTCTGCCTTGGTGCCAATGATGGTCGTATGCGTGTTTGGCGCCGTGCAGGTGAGCGCCACAATCAGGACTGCATACGACCGAGGCACACAGGGCCAACACCCGGCATCATGGTGTGGGGAGCGATCTCCTACACTGGCCGTACACCACTGGTGATCGTCGAGGGGACACTGAATAGTGCACGGTACATCCAAACCGTCATCGAACCCATCGTTCTACCATTCCTAGACCGGCAAGGGAACTTGCTGTTCCAACAGGACAATGCACGTCCGCATGTATCCCGTGCCACCCAACGTGCTCTAGAAGGTGTAAGTCAACTACCCTGGCCAGCAAGATCTCCGGATCTGTCCCCCATTGAGCATGTTTGGGACTGGATGAAGCGTCGTCTCACGCGGTCTGCACGTCCAGCACGAACGCTGGTCCAACTGAGGCGCCAGGTGGAAATGGCATGGCAAGCCGTTCCACAGAACTACATCCAGCATCTCTACGATCGTCTCCATGGGAGAATAGCAGCCTGCATTGCTGCGAAAGGTGGATATACACTGTACTAGTGCCGACATTGTGCATGCTCTGTTGCCTGTGTCTATGTGCATGTGGTTCTGTCAGTGTGATCATGTGATGTATCTGACCCCAGGAATGTGTCAATAAAGTTTCCCCTTCCTGGGACAATGAATTCACGGTGTTCTTATTTCAATTTCCAGGAGTGTATTTTTGTGCATTTTGCTTAGATCTGCTACTCATGTATCAATTTCATTGTTTGTGCCATGAAAAATCAAGATTGTATCATCAAGATATCTTTTGTAGTAGATTATTTTGTTTGAGATGCGCTGGTTGGTTGAGACACTATGGTTCAGATCCCTCCCCAGGGACGCGAAACACTGCTGTGAGCAACACCCAAGTCCTGGGCTACTCTCGTCATACTTCATCCTTCCAGTTCCCAGATGATTCTTCCCCTGTGAAGTCACCCAGATGTTGTCTCCGGGCCTTGTTGTAATGAAGGATTGACACACGCTGTCTTCCCTTGTTGCTTCAAGTTCTTCGTGTTGCGAGGCAAGCCCCACGCGACACATGTCCAGGTTTCTGAGCACGACTGGGAGACTCCTGGCAGCATGCTCCCGTACTTTCATTCATTCCCACCAAGTTGTTAGCATGTTATGGTACATACCTAGCTCGGTCTTAAGTTTTGCACAGCAGTAAATGTGCTCTGTTAGCGCGTTACGACACTGGCTTTGTACAAAGGCGACAGTAAACACATCTGTTAAAGACGAAAGTGGTGACACAATCGCCATGCTTTATCCAAACAGATTTGTGGCTCAGTTGCGTAGAAGGAGTTGTCCACGTTCCACATTTAGGCGTGCCTAAATGAACGACAATAAAAAACAGCCGTGAAGCGAGGTATCCGTTATCTGCAACGTCACACCTCTCCTGTATCATCCAGGCGGTAATTGTACCCACGCCACCCAGCTATTTTTTGTTCGTTGTGCGGTCACGATCTCTGTCCTAAACGACTTAATTACGTGCCCCTGGTAGCATTTAGCGTCTCGTCACGAACAAACCGACGAATTCGATGGCAGTTCCCCGGAACCGTGAAAAGTCACTTGAGAACACGAACGGAAATCTGTTTTTTACCTGTGTCAGCCGCATTTCATCCATTAAGGAATCGCCTTCTGGTAACCGGCCGCCTCAGTGATTTACTGGTTAGCGTTGGCGACTGCTATTGCTGAAATCCGAAATTCGGTTCCTGTAAAATAATCAGATTGTTCTGATTGTGTATAGACTGGTAAACGGTCTCCACAGTTTTGTAGTACAAACTTAGTAGCCACTGTAATAAAGAAGCAGCTAAAACAGTATGCAAGTTCACAAGTTTGACGTCAAATCGATTACTGGCAGCAGTATTGAACTAGAAGTAATTTCCTCATACAGTCGTTGTTGAACATGGAACGCCTGGAGTTCCGAATAACACGGTGACCGCAAAGGTTCATTAAATGAGGAATTATATCGAATTGTTTTCGAGAGTTACTAACACGCAAAACGAAACCGACAATTCCCCTCTTACAGCTCACGAAAGCAGGCCAGTTAATGAACTAATCGCATCCATCAGTGTTGCGGACGTCACCTGAGCAGCAACAGCATGGAGGATTTTGAAGCCGCTGTAGGTCTAACTAGGTACTAGAAATGTTCTAGGATGGTCGACCATTGTTGGTTAAAAAAGCAGCACTCCGTCTTTAGGCCACAAGTGGCCCACCGGGACCATCCGACCGCCGTGTCAACCTCAACTGAGGATGCGGATAGAAGGGGCGTGTGGTCAGCACACCGCTCTCCCGCTCGTTATGATGGTTTTCTTTGACCGGAGCCGTTACTATTCGGTCGAGTAGCTCCTCAACTGGCATCACGAGGCTGAGTGCACCCCGAAAAATGGCAACAACGCATGGCGGCCGGATGGTCACCAATCCAAGTGCCGGCCACGCCCGACAGTGCTTAACTTCGGTGATCTGACGGGAACCGGTGTATCCACTGCGGCAAGGCCGTTGCCATTGTTGGTTAAAAGTGTTTGACAATTCCTGTATTGTCTGACATGGATTTTGCTTCCACTTCTGTCCTTAATACTTCATTGGCTAGAGATGTTGGTCTTCCTGATTTATAAGAGTCGGAAATATCAAAGCTACCAGATTTGAACTTAGAAAGTCACGTCTGGCATTTACAAATTTCTGATGCACTTGGATAAACTTCTCAAATGTTTTTGGCAGCAACTGTTGCGTTACTACACTTGATACCCCATAAAGCATACGATGTAAATCTGTGGCCTACTTTTTTGCGATATTTAACTGTCCATTTCACCTTAAATTGAAAAAAAAAGAAAAGATATACCTACTTAGAAGTAAATATTTCACTCTAAGCTTAAAATGTCTTTGGCACGACTTTGAAGTACACGATAAGCTGATAAATGAGGAACAAATATCGACATGCACAGAAACGACACTACTTTCCCGTCGGCGTAATACATCCTCGCGCATGCGGCAGACTGAGGAACTCGACAGCCATCACAGTCATATCACAACAAAAGTGGTTTATTTTGTTTTTGATACAGGTTTCTGCTGCAGTTTCTTTATACGTAATAATTACAAGCTACACGAAGAGCTGATTTCGGTGTTTGGCCATTATCAATCGCACCTATGCAGATGGTATAATAGGTATAATATTGTTCCTTACGCCTGTGTTAGTTACTATGTCGACATATGGCACGTTATCCTTACGTCTTAGCTAGTACGATGTGGTCCATATTGTATCTTGGAGCGTAGGTTTAAAATGGAAATTATGGCAAAACGCCGAAAGGAGCTCTCGTGTAACCTTATAATTACTACGAGTAAATAAATAGCAGCAGAAATCTCTTACCAAAAATATATATCATTCTTCGACCTCTCGCATGCGGTGGACCCACTAGAAAGATAATTGTTGAATATAACAGCTTGGTTTAGTTAGGCTATGTGGTAAAACTGATCTTCGCAGTTCAAAACGGAAAGCCACATTGTGGCTCCTTATAGCCCTAGATTTGGACAGCGTCGTTGTCTGTTCTGCGCCAACTAATTCAGTACGCTCGCCGTTTCTCCGAAGTGCACAAAAATGTCGTGAATGGGTCAAAAAACTGTATAGGAACACGAGAAGCTAACTGTATTTCTCGTACTGGCCTAACAGATTTCCAGTCTTACTTCCAGTGCACAACGGTCAGCATTGTTAACAAGTGATCGTTGACATCACCACATCACCATCAAAGTGCAGCAGAACGTAACTGTCATACCTACGCTGTTGTCATGGTTTCTGCTCCGGTAAGGCACAAATTGTAGCGACAGTTCTAGGCAGAATGTGATCGTCTCAGTCAGTTGGGACACCCAAGAGGATATCGAAAACAAATGGTTCAAATGGCATTGAGCACTATGGGACTTTTAACATCTGAGGTCATGAGTCCTCAATACTTAGAACTACTTAAACCTATGTACAAAGCCACAGTCGGATACGTCGGGAGAAGAGAGATATGTGGCGTAGCTCGACCAAAAAAAGTGAGTAGGTTGATAGGACACATCCTGAGCCATCAATGAGAAGTTATTTTAGTGATGGACGATGTGATGTATCACTTTGAAGGCTTTCAAGAGAAATGTTTGAGGAAACAATAATAAAATTCGAATTTTGACTGCAGCAAGAATTTTATTACTTTTTGAGTTTGAATCAATAGTCGCGCCATGTGTCTCACATTTAAGACATTCTGCGGATGTTTCAGCGAAACGCGAACATCGTTAGTAGCCAGATACACGAATAAAACATATTAGCATCTTAATTGCTGTGTTACTGTAAGATATTTATGAGAACCCTTTTAATCGTTTAATTTACTTCGCATTGTTTTTTGACAGCCTTAATGCACTGAGGTGGTATTTCATCTACATCTACATGGATACTCGGCAAATAACATTTAAGTGCCTGGCAGAGGGTTCATCGAACCACCTTCACAATCATCTATTATTCCAATCTCATATAGCGCGCGGAAAGAATGAACACCAATATCTTTCCGTACGAGCTCTAATTTCCCTTATATTGTCGTAGTGATCGTTTCTCCCTATGTAGGTCGGTGTCAAAAAAATATTTTCGCATTCGGAAGAGAAAGTAGGTGATTGGAATTTCGTGAGAAGATTTCGTCGCAACGAAAAACGCCTTTATTTTAATGATTGTTTTTGTTGTTGTGATCTTCAGTCCTGAGACTGGTTTTAATGCAGCTCTCCGTGCTACTCTATTCTGTGCAAGCTTCTTCATCACCCAGTACCTACTCCAGCCTACATCCTTCTGAATCTCCTTAGTGATGATGATGATGATGGTTGGTTTGTGGGGCGCTCAACTGCGTGGTTATCAGCGCCCGTACAATTACCCAATCTTTGCTCAGTCCAATTTCGCCACTTTTCTGGATGATGATGAGATGATGAGGACAACACAAACACCCAGTCATCTCGAGGCAGGTGAAAATCCCTGACCCCGCCGGGAATCGAACCCGGGACCCCGTGCTCGGGAAGCGAGAACGCTACCGCGAGACCACGAGCGGCGGACTGAATCTCCTTAGTGTATTCATCTCTTGGTCTCCCCCTACGATTTTTACACTCCACGCTGCCCTCCAGTACTAAATTGGTGATCCCTTGATGCCTCAGAACATTTCCTACCAACCGATCCCTTCTTCTAGTCAAGTTGTGCCACAAACTTCTCTTCTCCTCAATCCTATTCAATACCTCCTCATTAGTTATATGATCTACCCATCTAATGTTCATCGTTCTTCTGTAGAACCACATTTGGTAAGCTTCTATTCTCTTCTTGTCTAAACTATTTATCGTCCATGTTTCACTTCCATACATGACTACACTCCATACAAATACTTTCAGAAACGACTTCCTGACACTTAAATCTATACTCGATGTTAACAAATTTCTCTTCTTCAGAGACGCTTTCCTTGCCATTGCCAATCTATATTTTATATCCTCTCTACTTCGACCATCATCAGTTATTTTGCTCGCCAAATAGCAAAACTCCTTTACTACTTTAAGTGTCTCATTTCCTAATCTAATTCCCTCAGTATCACACGACTTAATTTGACTACATTCCATTATCCTCGTTTTGCTTTTGTAGATGTTCATCTTATACCCTCCTTTCAAGACACTGTCCATTTCGTTCAACTGCTCATCCAAGTCCTTTGTTGTTTATGACAGATTTACAATGTCATCGGCGAATCTCAACGTTATAATTTCTTCTCCATGGATTTTAATACCTACTCCGAATTTTTCTTTTGTTTCCTTTACTTTTTGCTTAATATACAGATTGAATAGCATCGGGGGTAGGCTACAACCCTGTCTTACTCCCTTCCCAACCACTGCTTCCCTTCCATGTCCCTCGACTCTTCTAACTGCCATCTGCTTTCTGTACAAATTGTAAATAGCCTTTCACTCCCTGTATTTTTCCCCTGCCACCTTCAGAATTTGAAAGAGAGTATTCCAGTCAACATTGTCAAAAGCTTTCTCTAAGTCTACAAATGCTAGAAACGTAGGTTTGCCATTCGTTAATCTTTCTTCTAAGATAAGTCGTAGGGTCACTATTGCCTCACGTGTTCCAACATTTCTACGGAATCCAAACTGATCTTCCCCGAGGTCGGATTCTTCCAGTTTTTCCATTCGTCTGTAAAGAATTCGCGTTGGTATTTTGCAGCTGTGACTGATGAAACTGATAGTTCGGTCATTTTCGCATCTGTCAACGTCTGCTTTCTTTGGGATTGGAATTATTATATTCTTCTTGAAGTCTGAGGGTATTTCGCCTGTCTCATACATCTTGCTCACCAGACGGTAGAGTTTTGTCAGGACTGGCTCTCCCAAGGCTGTCAGTAGTTCTAATGGAATGTTGTCTACTCCCGGTGCCTTGTTTCGACTTAGGTCTTTCAGTGCTCTGTCAAACTCTTCACGCAATATCATATCTCCCATTTCATCTTCAGCGACCTCCTCTTCCATTTCCATAATATTGTCCTCAAGAACATCGCCCCTGTATAGACCCTCCATATACTCCTTCCACCTTTCTGCTTTCCCTTCTTTGCTTAGAACTCGGTTTCCATCTGAGCTCTTGATATTCATGCAAGTGGTTCTCTTTTCTCCAAGGTCTCTTTAATTTTCCTGTAGGCAGTATCTATCTCACCCCTAGTGAGATAAACCTCTACATCCTTACATTTGTCCTCTAGCCATCCCTGCTTAGCCATTTTGCACTTCCTATCGATCTCATTTTTGAGACGTTTGTATTCCTTTTTGCCTGCTTCACTTACTGCATTTTTGTATTTTCTCCTTTCATCAATTAAATCAGTATCTCTTCTGTTACCCAAGGATTTGTACTAGCCCTTGTCTTTTTACCTACTTGATCCTCTGCTGCCTTCACTACTTCATTCCTCAAGGGTACCCATTCTTCTTCTACTGTATTTCTGTCCCCCATTCCTGTCAATTGTTCCCTTATGGTCTCCCTGAAACTCTGTACAACCTCTGGTTCTTTCAGTTTATCCAGGTCCCATCTCGTTAAATTCCCACCTTTTTGCATTTTCTTCAGTTTTAATCTACAGTTCATAACCAATAGATTGTGATCAGAGTCCACATCTGCCCCTGGAAATGTCTTACAATTTAAAACCTGGTTCCTGAATCTCTGTCTTACCATTATATCATCTATCTGATACCTTCCAGTATCTCCAGGATTCTTCCATGTATACAACCTTCTTTTATGATTCTTGAACCAAGTGTTAGCTATGATTAGGTTATGCTCTGTGCAAAATTCTACAAGGCGGCTTCCTCTTTCATTTATTACCCCCAATCCATATTCACCTACTATGTTTCCTTCTCTCCCTTTTCCTACTCTCGAATTCCAGTCTCCCATGACTATTAAATTTTCGTCTCCCTTCACTACGTGACTATTTTTTTTCGTGTCTATCTTGACCGCATTAATGCGTTCACTATGCTGTTTGTAGTAGCTTACCCGCACTCCTATTTTTTTATTCATTATTAAACCTACTCCTGCATTGCCCCTATTTGATTTTGTATTTATAACCCTGTATTCACTTGACCAAAAGTCTTGTTCCTCCTGCCACCGAAATTCACTAATTCCCACTATATCTTCCTTTAACCTATCCATTTCCCTTTTTAAATTTTTTTTAATGATGTCCAGCCCAAATCCTGTATCATTTCTGTGACACTCTTTCACTTATTTCGCGATAATACAAAACGTGCTGCCTGTCTTTGAACTTTTTCGATGTACTGTGTCAGTCCTACCTGGTAAGGATCCCACACCGCGCAGCAGTATTCTAAAAGACGGACAAGCGTAGTGTAGGCAGTCTCCTTAGTAGGTCTGTTACATTTTCGAAGTGTCCAGCGAATAAAATGCAGTTTTTTGTTAGCCTTCCCCACAACATTTTCTGTGTGTTCCTTCCAATTTAAGTGTTCGTAATTGTAATGCCTTGTTGTTGTTGTGGTCTTCAGTCCTGAGACTGGTTTGATGCAGCTCTCCATGCTACTCTATCCTGTGCTAGCTTCTTCATCTCCCAGTACCTACTGCAACCTACATCCTTCTGAATCTGCTTAGTGTATTCATCTCTTGGTCTCCCCCTACGATTTTTACCCTCCACGCTGCCCTCCAATACTAAATTGGTGATCCCTTGATGCCTCAGAACATGTCCTACCAACCGATCCCTTCTTCTGGTCAAGTTGTGCCACAAACTTCTCTTCTCCCCAATTCTATTCAATACCTCCTCATTAGTTATGTGATCTACCCATCTAATCTTCAGCATTCTTCTGTAGCACCACATTTCGAAAGCTTCTATTCTCTTCTTGTCCAAACTATTTACCGTCCATGTTTCACTTCCATACATGGCTACACTCCATACAAATACTTTCAGAAATGACTTCCTGACACTTAAATCTATACTCGATGTTAACAAATTTCTCTTCTTCAGAAACGCTTTCCTTGCCATTGCCAGTCTACATTTTATATCCTCTCTACTTCGACCATCATCAGTTATTTTGCTCCCCAAATAGCAAAACTCCTTTACTACTTTAAGTGTCTCATTTCTTAATGTAATACCCTCAACCTCACCAGACTTAATTCGACTACATTCCATTATCCTCGTTTTGATTTTGTTGATGTTCATCTTATATCCTCCCTTCAAGACACCATCCATTCCGTTCAACTGCTCTTCCAAGTCCTTTGCTGTCTCTGACATAATTACAATGTCATCGGCAAACCTCAAAGTTTTTATTTCTTCTCCATGGATTTTAATACCTACTCCGAATTTTTCTTTTGTTTCCTTTACTGCTTGCTCAATATACAGATTGAATAACATCGGGGAGAGGCTACAACCCTGTCTTACTCCCTTCCCAACCGCTGCTTCCTTTTCATGCCCCTCGACTCTTATAACTGCCATCTGGTTTCTGTACAAATTGTAAATAGCCTTTCGCTCCCTGTATTTTACCCCTGCCACCTTTAGAATGTGAAAGAGAGTATTCCAGTCAAAATTGTCAAAAGCTTTCTCTAAGTCTACAAATGCTAGAAACGTAGGTTTGTCTTTCCTTAATCTTTCTTCTAAGATAAGTCGTAAGGTCAGTATTGCCTCACGTGTTCCAGTATTTCTACGGAATCCAAACTGATCTTCCCCGAGGTCGGTTTCTACTAGTTTTTCCATTCGTCTGTAAAGAATTCGTGTTAGTATTTTGCAGCTGTGGCTTATTAAACTGATTGTTCGGTAATTTTCACATCTATCAACACCTGCTTTCTTTGGGATTGGAATTATTATATTCTTCTTGAAGTCTGAGGGTATTTCACTTGTTTCATACATCTTGCTCACCAGATGGTAGAGTTTTGTCAGGACTGGCTCTCCCAAGGCCGTCAGTAGTTCCAATGGAATGTTGTCTACTCCGGGGGCCTTGTTTCGACTCAGGTCTTTCAGTGCTCTGTCAAACTCTTCACGCAGTATCATATCTCCCATTTCATCTTCATCTACATCCTCTTCCATTTCCATAATATTGTCCTCAAGTACATCGCCCTTGTATAGACCCTCTATATACTCCTTCCACATTGTAATGCCTAGGTTCCATAAAAACACGGGAGAACTGCCGTAAGTCAGTAACATCTTGCCACGATATTTCGGCACAAAGTCTTTTGGCCATCTTCAGGTGAGTACAGCTGTAAAAGTACTGGCGAATACGCGCTGAGCTCTGCAATTTAAAGCCAAAGTGGGCTGCATTGCGCATACGCTGCGCACGTACTGTTTAGCGTGCGCGCTCACAACTCCGTGCGCTGCGCTTGGCGCCCTCGTCGGTGAAAACTTGGCATTTCGATATCAGATCGATCTTCATCTTTATACCTATAACTACGTTGACTACGAAGTTTCTTTACAACTGGATTCCAAGCGGAATTTAACTGGAAACCACTATCTCGATTGATAAGAGTCTCGCTGTCTGACAATTTTATTTCTATGGATTCATTTATAATTGAACTCCAGAAATTTGATGTTTGAACCATAATTTTTGTGTCATTGTAATTCATAGAGTGGCCAGTAGAAATGCAATGTTTTGCGATTGCGGACTTGGTGGGTTGGAGAAGGCGAGTATGCCGCTGGTGTTCCACAATACGTTCCTGCACCGTTCTTGTTGTCTGCCCTATGTATGACTTGCCACAATCACACTGAATCTTGTAGACACCTGATTTACGTAGGCCCAGGTCATCCTTAACGGATTCCACCAGTCATGATATTTTAGGAGGAGGGCGAAAGATGACTAACTTGATGCTTCCTCAATATTCTACCTATCTGTGACGAGATGTTCTCAATAAAAGGTAGATAAGCCGTTGACCTGAAGACTTCTTCTTCCTTGTTGCGTCGTTTGTAGGACTGCATAGCTCTGTTCACTTGCATCGTTGAAAAGCCATTCATCAGGAATACTTTTTGCAGGTGTTTCAGTTCCGCTTGAAGACTGTCAACGTCAGAAATAGTACGAGTATGGGCCCGGTGGATTAAAGTTTTAAGGACACCCATTGTTTGTGCCGGATGGTGGCAACTGGTAGCTTACAGACACAAATCTGTGTGGGTCGGTTTCCTATACACCGAAGGACCAAGTGTGCCATCATTCTTGCGCCGTACCAGAACATCTAAAAATGGCAAACGACCATCTTTTTCAGTTTCCATAGTGAACTTAATATTTTCATGTATGGGATTCATATGATGTAAAAATTCCTGGAGACGGTCCACGCCATGAGGCCATACTATAAAGGTGTCATCCACGTAACGCCAAAACACTGTCGGTTTAAAAGTGGCAGAGTTGAGAGCTCTCTCTTCAAAATCTTCCATAAAAAGATATACCACCAGGGGAGACAAAGGACTCCCCATGGTGACATCGTCAGATTGTTCATAAAATTCATTGTTGAATTTAAAATATGTAGAAGAGAGAGTATGCTCAAACATCGTTGTAATATCTGCATCAAACATACACTCCTGGAAATTGAAATAAGAACACCGTGAATTCATTGTCCCAGGAAGGGGAAACTTTATTGACACATTCCTGGGGTCAGATACATCACATGATCACACTGACAGAACCACAGGCACATAGACACAGGCAACAGAGCATGCACAATGTCGGCACTAGTACAGTGTATATCCACCTTTCGCAGCAATGCAGGCTGCTATTCTCCCATGGAGACGATCGTAGAGATGCTGGATGTAGTCCTGTGGAACGGCTTGCCATGCCATTTCCACCTGGCGCCTCAGTTGGACCAGCGTTCGTGCTGGACGTGCAGACCGCGTGAGACGACGCTTCATCCAGTCCCAAACATGCTCAATGGGGGACATATCCGGAGATCTTGCTGGCCAGGGTAGTTGACTTACACCTTCTAGAGCACGTTGGGTGGCACGGTATACATGCGGACGTGCATTGTCCTGTTGGAACAGCAAGTTCCCTTGCCGGTCTAGGAATGGTAGAACGATGGGTTCGATGACGGTTTGGATGTACCGTGCACTATTCAGTGTCCCCTCGACGATCACCAGTGGTGTACGGCCAGTGTAGGAGATCGCTCCCCACACCATGATGCCGGGTGTTGTCCCTGTGTGCCTCGGTCGTATGCAGTCCTGATTGTGGCGCTCACCTGCACGGCGCCAAACACGCATACGACCATCATTGGCACCGAGGCAGAAGCGACTCTCATCGCTGAAGACGACACGTCTCCATTCGTCCCTCCATTCACGCCTGTCGCGACACCACTGGAGGCGGGCTGCACGATGTTGGGGCGTGAGCGGAAGACGGCCTAACGGTGTGCGGGACCGTAGCCCAGCTTCATGGAGACGGTTGCGAATGGTCCTCGCCGATACCCCAGGAGCAACAGTGTCCCTAATTTGCTGGGAAGTGGCGGTGCGGTCCCCTACGGCACTGCGTAGGATCCTACGGTCTTGGCGTGCATCCGTGCGTCGCTGCGGTCCGGTCCCAGGTCGACGGGCACGTGCACCTTCCGCCGACCACTGGCGACAACATCGATGTACTGTGGAGACCTCACGCCCCACGTGTTGAGCAATTCGGCGGTACGTCCACCCGGCCTCCCGCATGCCCACTATACGCCCTCGCTCAAAGTCCGTCAACTGCACATACGGTTCACGTCCACGCTGTCGCGGCATGCTACCAGTGTTAAAGACTGCGATGGAGCTCCGTATGCCACGGTAAACTGGCTGACACTGACGGCGGCGGTGCACAAATGCTGCGCAGCTAGCGCCATTCGACGGCCAACACCGCGGTTCCTGGTGTGTCCGCTGTGCCGTGCGTGTGATCATTGCTTGTACAGCCCTCTCGCAGTGTCCGGAGCAAGTATGGTGGGTCTGACACACCGGTGTCAATGTGTTCTTTTTTCCATTTCCAGGAGTGTATTACCGATCAGGTGTAATGAATCTACAAGAGGCACCTTGGTAAAGAGAGAAACCACGTCCAGGCTGACCAGCAAGTTGTTACTTTGCAACTGTAAAGACTGAATACGGCTGATAAAATCACGAGAGTTTTTTATGTGATGAGGGCATTTGCCTATAACTGGTTTAAGCAGTGATGCCAGAAATTTTGCTAGGTCGTAGGTGGCTGCCCCAATGTTGCTCACGATCGGACGTAATGGTACATTTTCCTTATGGATCTTAGGCAGTCCATATAGCCTGGGAGGAACCGCACTATTTGGTAATGCCTAGGTATTTAGTTGAATTTACAGCTTTTAGATTAGACTAATTTATCGCGTAACCGAAGTTTGAGTCCCTTTTAGTACTCATGTGAATGACCTCACACTTTTCGTTATTTAGTGTCGTTTCTGCTTAGAATCATAACGTCTTTGAAAATGTACTGATCATTACGATCGTTACGTTGTTCTGTTGATAAACAGTCTTGTCAGGCCTTGAAAACTTCCGAGGACGGGAAATACTCGATGCTCAATTAGTTAATAACTGTACATTCATGAAAACAATCGCAGATTTAAAGTAAATGTGGTTCGGAATCCGCATTAAACTGTGTCTCTCTCCCTATAAATGGCTAATTCAGTTCAAATGTCGGACGTAGGCAACGGCATACCACCTCCAACAGGTGTTGGAATGAAGATACGAGTGATGATTACTTTACCTTAAAGCTACTGTAGAGGGTATCCTGACATCAAACAGATTTCACATAACGAATCAGTCTGCTAAAGCCAACAGTTGAAGATCAAAGTCTACTGATAGAGAGTAGGGCAGTGTTGGGAACTGCTACATCTGAAAGCAGTCTGAGTAGAACTGCATAAGCAAAACGTTCAACCTACAACTGCTATCGCAAAACATCTTGTAAATTATACAGAGCGAAGTGGCGGATTAGTTCGCAAGCTGGACTCGCATTTGGGAGGAGAAGCGTTCAAATCTATCTCCGGCCTCCCAGATTTGCGTACCTTCTAGTTTTCTAGAATCATTTACGGAAAATGCCGGTACGACTGCTTTGAGAAGGACACGATCGATTTCGTTCCCCTTCATAGTCCGTTCAGTGTGTGTGACTCCGTCTCCAACGAGCTTGTCTTTAAAAGGTTGCTGCTGCCTACCTAGTCTTCGATTCTGACAGCGGAGGGGTCTCACAGTTTCCTACTACCACTCCTCCCCCACTCCCACCTCCTCCTCCAAATATAAATTACCTCCTCCCTCCCTTTCAGTGAGACATATGTGCCTAAGACTTAAAATTAGTAACTATTATTATTATTGCCGGCCGTGGTGGCCAAGCGGTTAAAGGCGCTGCAGTTTGGAAGCGCGCGGCCGCTACGGTCGCAGGTTCGAATCCTGCCTCGGGCATTGATGTGTGTGATGTCCTTAGGTTAGTTAGGTTTAAGTAGTTCTAAGTTCTAGGGGAGTGATGACCTTAGAAGTTAAGTCCCATAGTGCTCAGAGCCATTTGAACCATTTATTATTATTATTATTGTTATTATATTATTATTTAAATAAGTTACGTATTATGTTTAGTGCTTAGGACTTCACTTAGGCTTACGTTATTATTATTATTATATTATTTAAATATGGAACATAATTTGTTTAGTGGTTAGGACTTCGCTACGGCATAACTTCCAAGAAACTGTAGTGCAGAGAAATACCTCATCAAAAATCATTTATTCAAAAACGTGAGAACAGCTTGTGTTTTTAAATTATTTTAAGAACTTTAACAGCGACACAATTTCCCAGGTTTGAGAACTTCATAGTACGAATTAAAATCGAAGTGTGCACTCACCATTATTAGTATTTCACCTAGCTCTAAGATTATGAGATGAAGGAAGGAAGATAGGGGTCATTAGAGACGGGACACAAGCTCGGAATGTTTCAAGGATGGAGAAGGACATCGGACGCGCCCTTTTAAAGAAGCTGTCTCGGCGTTTTCTTGCAGCGATTTAGGGAAATCGTGGTAGATTTCAATCAGGATGGTTGGTCACAGACGTGAACCGTCGTCCTCCCGAATGCGGGACCAATCAATGTCTATTTAGGGGACGTCTGGACACCAGTGTTCCTTACGGAGCCGTCACATTGGGGCTGGAGCAGACGACACGGTATAATGTCGCTAGGGAGGAGAGCATTACTTTCGGAAATTATTGCCGTTGTGAAGGTAGTTTGCATATCTTTTGGATTGGAAATTATAAAATGTTGTTTCTACATCTACATTTATACTCCGCAAGCCACCCAGCGGTGTGTGGCGGAGGGCACTTTACGTGCCACTGTCATTGCCTTTCCGATTCCTGTTCCAGTTGCGTATGGTTCGCGGGAAGAACGACTGCCGGAAAGCTTCCGTGCGCGCTCGAATCTCTCATTTTACATTAGTGATCTCGTCGGGACGTATAAGTAGGGGGAAGCAATATATTCGATACCTCATCCAGAAACGCACCCACTCGAAACATGGACAGCAAGCTACACCGCGATGCAGAGCGCCTCTCTTGCAGAGTCTGCCACTTGAGCTTGCTAAACATCTCCGTAACGCTAT
Source organism: Schistocerca cancellata (assembly GCF_023864275.1). Taxonomy (NCBI): domain Eukaryota; kingdom Metazoa; phylum Arthropoda; class Insecta; order Orthoptera; family Acrididae; genus Schistocerca; species Schistocerca cancellata. Next base: position 1,113,919,267 of record NC_064626.1, on the reverse strand, counting down.
CACGGTTACCAAATAACCCTGTGACGAAACGCGCCGCTCTTCTTTGGTTCTTCTCTATCTCATCCGTCAACCCGATCTCGTACGGATCCCACACTGATGAGCAATACCCAAGTATAGGTCGAACGAGTGTTTTGTAAGCCACCTCCTTTGTTGATGGACTACATTTCCTAAGGACTCTCCCAATAAATCTCAACCTGGCACCCGCCTTACCAACAATTAATTTCATATGATCATTCCACTTCAAATCGTTCCGTACGCATACTCCCAGATATTTTACAGAAGTAACTGCTACCAGTGTTTGTTCCGCTATCATATAATCATACAATAAAGGATCCTTCTTTCTATGTATTCGCAATACATTACATTTGTCTATGTTAATGGTCAGTTGCCACTCCCTGCACCAAGTGCCTATCCGCTGCAGAACTTCCTGCCTTTCGCTACAATTTTCTAATGCTGCAACTTCTCTTGTTTATGTGTAAGACCAGTTTTGCTCAGTTAGTTTGAGTAAAACGGTACACCTTCATAAATGTTCGTACCTGCTCAACGTAAACACTTTATAAGAAAATCACCATCAAGCCGTGGCTGTTACGTCTGCTGCTGAAGCAGCTGGACGAACAGTTACATACGTTGTGCATTATTACTGGTGCTATCTTTAAGTAGATAAAGTTATGTAAGCGTGTGAATATGGAAACACCATCATTTGCAAACAATTAGTTTCGAGAATATTTTTTTTAAAAAATCTCGAATTTAACTTAGCGTTTAAGACATTTCGTCTTTATCGTATCCTGAGTGAAAATACATGTCACACGGAAACTGTGTATTCCCTGGGAAGTTGTCCCGTTTCATATACTTACAGAGAATGGTTCAAATGGCTCTGAGCACTATTGGACTTAACTGCTGAGGTCATCAGTCCCCTAGAACTTAGAACTACTTAAACCTAACTAATCTAAGGACATCACATACATCCATGCTCGAGGCAGGATTCGAACTTGCGACCGTAGCGGTCGCGCGGTTCCAGACTGTAACGCCTAGAACCGCTCGGCAACTCCGGTCGGCCACTTACAGAGAATGCTAGGAAGCGAATCAAAACTGGTCAGAGAAGCTCAGTAAGCATGCCCTTCCACCGCCAACCTCCCTCAGACATTCTTTTTATTTGTAATATTGTGCTTAAATGATTGGAAGATATGGGAGATTTGCCGATTATTTTAAGCATAATACACAGGTTTATGTTCCCTAGATAACTTTGGAGATAGAATTTTGTTAATGAAAAGGCAGTTTGCCTTTCAGTGCAAGACAATTTACTGGTTGTATATTTAGCCAAAAATCATACTTTCCAGTATTGCAATTCAAATGAGTATGGTTACGTTCTCTGTAATCTGCATAATTCATAGTAAAACTGGGCATGTGTTCGGTATTATTTTGCGCAGCCCTGTGCTTGTGAGGATATCCTCAGCTGTTGCGGCGGCACGCGCCAGCGGCAGGTGGCGGGAGTTGGTGCCAGCAGGTGGTCACTCCAAGCGCCAGACGGCCCCAATTATCCGGACAGCGCACACTCACGCTCTCCACGACACAGTGGGCCAGGGGACCTGAGCGCTGATTTTGTAGCTCCGTGCCCCGTAACGTAATCGCTTGGGGTCGAGGCCCACGAGAAAGACAGGCCGCGGCGCCTACGTCACGAAAGTAGTCCTGAACTCGCTCGCTCCCTCAGCTCAGCAGACAAAATGCGTTTCTAAACCTGTTAACTAGCAGCCGGGCGTATAAGTACTAAAGAGAAATGCATCTTCCACTGGAATCTGCTATTATGAAGTCTTACTGATTGACAGTACGGCAGCAAAATTTAATTTCATATGAATACTCGATATAAATGGTATAACGGCGTGTTTATAGCATTTAGTCTCTTCTGCTTAACAGTACTCATTACATGCTGGAAGTGGTGCCTTATGCAACTGATAATCATTTTAGCATGATTTTATTTTATTGTACGCCAGTACAGCCCTAACAAATTATAAGTAGGTCCATGGACTTGGTTCAAATGGCTCTGAGCACTATAGGACTTAACAGCTATGGTCATCAGTCCCCTAGAACTTAGAACTACTTAAACCTAACTAACCTAAGGACATCACACAACACCCAGCCATCACGAGGCAGAGAAAATCCCTGACCCCGCCGGGAATCGAACCCGGGAACCCGGGCGTGGGAAGCGAGAACGCTACCGCACGACCACGAGATGCGGGCTCATGGACTTCCCATCACTATAGGATTAATAACAGTAAGATTCCATAATAGCTGATTCCAGTAGAAGATTCAGTTTTAGTTTGCTCGGACATGCCTAGTTACGAGGTAACAGGTGGAGAAACGTAGTTTGTCTGCTGATTTGAGCGAGTGGGCGAGCGCAGGACTATCTTCGTGACGTACGCGCCGCGGCCTGTCTTTCTCGTAGACCTCGCTTGGGGTAGACTGGCATAATAGCTCGTGACACCCACTGCGATTGCTACCTGCAAATGCTGCAATGGGATACCTTACGAACTAGCATGTGGTTCTTAAAGTCCAGTGTTACCGAAGACCGAAAGAGACACGTCTGGTTGAGTCTTGGTGGACAGTTAGAGAGGTGTTTAACCTTCCCTCGGGTTCTCGCCCCGCAGTCGTGACTTTGATTTCTGTGTCCAATGTACAGAACACCAGTGATTTGTAGTTTGTCATTAAAGCACTGTTAACGGGAAAGGCCACTAACTATAACAATCATTCAGTTTATTTCTTCGCATTCACTGATAAAGAAGCTCCTTCAAAAAGTATATTGAAATCTGTAAGTTGTCTTCTTGTTCTTTAAAAATGTCTTCCTCAATTCACAGTGTTGCTACTTTTGTCCTTGGAAATATTTATTGCAATTTTATTTTTCTTGTTTTTCCGTAAACTGTGTTAAATTCTTAAATGTTCGCGAAAATTCGCGGTAATGACTTCCGTAATGCACATTTCTCTAGTATTTTATATCAAAGTCCTGCTTCTAGCTGACTGTCTTAAATTTTGAATTAGTCTTTTGGTGAGCCTTGTTGTCAGTTCCATAATTATAAAAAAAAATGTTCAAATGTAAGTGAAATCTTATGGGACTTATCTGCTAAGGTCATCAGTCCCTAAGCTTACACACTACTTAACCTAAATTATCCTAAGGACAAACACACATACCGATCCCCGAGGGAGGACTCGAACCTCCGCCATAATTATACTGCCGCAATTTAGCTGTGTGCTGCACGTGTTTCAAACTGGTATGCGTACTTCCATCTGAATCGTGCTATGATTGTCAACGACTCACTGCAGCAAATAATGCGATTTACACGCAGTTTTTCAAAAAAAAATGGTTCAAATGGCTCTGAGCACTATGGGACTTAACATCTATGGTCATCAGTCCCCTAGAACTTACAACTACTTAAACCTAACTAACCTAAGGACAGCACACAACACCCAGCCATCACGAGGCAGAGAAAATCCCTGACCCCGCCGGGAATCGAACCTGGGAACCCGGGCGTGGGAAGCGAGAACGCTACCGCACGACCACGAGATGCGGGCGCGCAGTTTTCTGGTGACCATCTGTGGAGTAACGCAGTTCAGCGCGAGACACTGTGACGTGCCATCCATCGTGTGGCTATTGAGATTCGATAGCAGTCTCCGTATTCTTGACGGAAGTGTAGATTTATTTCACTAGATAGAATTTTATCAAATGCATTTACTTCGTGCACAGACACCATATTATAAAATGCCTCCATGTTACCGTTTCCTGAACTGTATGGAAGTTGCAAGGCGTAGTCGAGATAGTTACGTCCCTTCGGAACTAGGATCAGACATAGATCCACAAAGGAAAGGAAGAATCGTTTGCGTTGTTGACAAGGAGATGTAAACGGGCCGTTCCACGTAGACTGGATTTCTACAGCCCCCACACTTCAGCATTTTTTCTTTTCGAAATGACTGTTGCCTGTAGCGTAGCTTCTTGGTGTAAACGACTAATGTGAGTATTTATTTATTTACTGTATGGCATACATTATGAGTTTTGAATCGGAAGGATACGTATACAAATATCACTAAACTACTACAAATCAGTATTTCGATCAACTCTTCAGCGTAATATAACACAAATGACTACAGCTGCAGGTGAATAACAAGGTCACAAGTCGTCACTGTCAGGAGTTCTTCGAAAGGTCCCTTGTGGGCACGTGTGGGACGTGTTGATAAAACACGAGTAACTGTCTATCGTTCCGCACCACAGTCAAAAGATGGTGATGAAGATTTGCCCCACCCGCTAAGAGTGTCTGCACATCTTTCATGGCCCGTTCGGATGCGGTTCATGTTAGTCCCAATTGCACGGGGTTGGTCAATTCTAGGGGGTTACTCGTGGAGTCTGGGCAGAGTCAGGCGTTGTGGAGGACAGTTTTGTTTTCCATTCGTCGATGGCATTCAAATTATTTTCAGTAAGAGTCCTGGCAGTGACGAGAATGAGAAACCTCGACCATAATCTACTTCACTCCATGGGGAATATGTCGTTCAATATTGGACGGTCGGTGTCATCAACAGTGTGTGGCATTCTCGTAGTAGCACTCTTTACCGTCTGATATCAGAAGGTGGAATGTGACTGAAGATAAGTAACCAGTATGTGGGAGTAGATAGTATTGATCCACTGACATTGCGATCCACTAACTTCGTTAAGTTGTACATTTATCTATTTCACATATCAACGATTAAGCATGATAGACGCATTGCACTCTCCTGTTGGGTATGCCAATCTGATTGCTGGTATTCGAAGAGTGTCTGCTGTCGATTGCCAACTATTGTGGCGAAGTTTATGCAGAATGTTATTTCTGCGCTTGAGCATAACAATTGAACGTGTCAAATGCTTCTTAAACGAAAGTGTTCTATCTACGTGTTCCGAAGTTTTTTTCGATGCGTGTTACGGCGAAGTCTGACTCTTTCAAAATGGAGACCAAGGGCTCTGTGTGCCAATTTGTTGGACAGATGAAAACAAGCAACTTCTGTTCTATTTGAGTTAATTTGTAACCTCTATTTACTGAAATATTGGCTTAAGATGTCTAAATCAGAAGTCAAGATTTCTTCAGTTGCTGGACTCGAGGTTCTTTAGGGGGGCATGGGAAACGTGTTACCGGTTACCTTACTGGAGCAGCACCATCAGAGCCATCAAACGTAGCTGTTCACTCCGAGAGATCGAGCACAATCAAAATGTCGTATTCCCACACTTCACGACCCACTCCATTAGGTTTTAATTTATAGGTCATTAGCACACAAGATGCCCGGAAAATCCCGGTAACAAATATTCCTCTCACAACTTGGCTCCACCCAACTACCTCCAGGTCACTCCGAAGGCGTTCACGTCATGTTCTCACGTTGTAACAGTCCAAGCAAAGAGGCAAGAGGGGACGCAGTAGATGATATTTTGAATTGGAACCCATGTCCGGAAACATACCGTTTCCTTGCTACAACCATTGGAAAACATGTTGATGATGCGACCACATTCACAAGTAATTTATTAGGCCTGACCCAGTATATCACTTGTCTTATAGTTCCACTCATTAATAACCAGAGAAACAAAAAAGAAACTTAATTAGTTTTCACAAACACTGTTGTTTACAGTAAACTGTTTTTGGCCCCTTCAAAAGATGGTTAGCTTTCGGACGCTCTATAAGTAAGGTTCGATGTGGCGAGCGTGAAGTTTGGTGCATGCATTCTTCCTACGAATGATGTTATGGTACACACGCTCTGTCACACCTGGCTCCTCCATTACAGAAGGATCATCCCGGTGTATTCTACAAAAGTGCTTTCAGTCATGTTGCTCTAACACTCACAGACGCTTGAATGAGGCCCGAACCAGGTCAGAGAGGTAGGATAGACGTCGAATAACATCAGCCGACCCGACGTAAGACCCCCATCATGACATTTATAGAACAGATCTGTTCTATAAAAACATGTCCTACTGTACTGCAGCCATAGTGGCATCGTCAAATGTTAAACATTTCTGATCTGAAGATGGTCATTATAAACCGAAACCGGTAGTCTGATGATAAAAGAATTCGTGAGACGTAAAGTAAAGGAAATTTATTGTCTACTCTGTACCCTCTACGAGTTCTAGAAGTTTGCAAGGCGAATTTTGGAGCATCCTGTATAACTTCATTATACCCTGGGAGCGGCAAGGCAACAACAAAGTGCTTGCTCTACTTCCATGCAGCTTTTTTAAATACAGAAGAACGATTGCAAACTGTGATCTTGACGTGCCGATAATGACTCATGTGGTGCTGGCGTTAGGTGTCACTGTAAGTAAACTGGAGGCCATATTATGGAAGCTTGACGACCTGCTCCGGTGGAAGGTGTGGAACCTTGAGGAGGAAAATGGTAGTTGGGACACTTGTAAGAAGCTGATTTTAGGAGCTAAGAATGGGAAACGGGTCTTGTTAGGAGAGAAATACGAGGTTTCGTAGGGACTGGGTCAATTTTTTTATTTGGGCCTTTTTGTCTTGTTTAAAAGACTTCCTTATTGTCATTTCACATTGGGTAGCGGCCAAACTGAGAGTGTTAATTGCTGCTACCTATGACAGCATTGTCAACGTGATAAACAACAGTTGGACACAAGCCACTAAGTTAAGAAACAGATAGCCCAGAAAATTTCTAATGCTGCAACGTCATTGTATTTCTAGACTGAAAGTTGAAATTTTTTAAAATAAGGATCGCTCTTGGGGCTTCAGGCACTGGAAAGAAAGAAAGTCAGGTTAGGACTATTTTGGGTAGGGTTCAAAGTTGGTGATATTGAACAAAGGTATCTAATTGGTGCAATAGAGTATGAAAGTACTTTGAGGCGTATGTACAGTAGCTGTGGCATACAGAATGCAGGCCTTATTGTGGTTTATGTGGGGTGGGATAAGGTGCATGTGTTACAAGTGGTAGAGCTACATTGATTTTGGAAATTATTTGACTTCAGATGGGGACAAACGGAAGGATTTTTACAATTACTTTTTTAATATTATTTATCAGTTACTTACATCCCCATGTTGGGAGCTGGTTGGCAGCAGATAAATTGCTGATCATTAGCCATTTGTTGTATAATACACAATTTAAGGTAAAAAAAGTAAGAAGTTCTTGTACCTCTGGGTAAGTGACTGAGATATGGGAAGTATTTTAGGGGTGTTTATATGGATAAGGATATGGGATGTCCATATGAATATGAATTGGTAGATGGAATGTAGATGTCAGGAGATGAGTAATGTGGCAGATGGGCAAGGAAATTGTAGATTGGAGCCTACGCTTGGTATCGTTTGGATAGGTTTCGGCTGGAAAGAAGGGTAGATTTCAGATATGTGTTCATGGTCCGCAAGGAGAAGCCGATTGAAATTACGTTAGGAAAGGACATGCAGTGTTCGGAGCTGAAGAGAAGCTTAGATATATTGATAGAAGTGCATCAGAAGGCCTGGGTTCTCAATAACAGATGAGATTATATGATAGAAGAAGCGGAGGTGTAATCAAGGAGATATGGGAACCTTGTTAGCTCATACAGGATAGAAATGGAAGAAAGTAATCGGATATGGAAAGTGAGGCAGAGTGCATATTGTTCCAGATTTAGGGGGAGGAGGAGCGGACGTCCAGTTACATTCGTAGGTAAGAATGAGATGAATCAGGGTGTTGTAGGTATGCATGATGATCGTGGGGTATAGTGTCAGTCCAAATATGTTAAGGTTTTAGTTAGGTGGATTCGGCGGTTGTGGGGATGGAATGCTCAGGCCGTTACTGGTGAATCTTCCGGGTTGTATGGTCGTGGTCCATGAAATTTCTTTATTCCTGACGTTTTGGGCTGAGCGGCGCTGGGTAACTCCAGAGGTTCTCCTGGTTCTGCTGAATCTTGCGAACCAGACTAAGAGCACCTTGGAATCAGGAGCACCTCTGAAGGTGTCTAGCACTGCTCTGGACGAAACGACAGGAACGAAGTTTCCTGACCACGACCATACAACCCGGTAGATTCACCGGCGGCTAAGGCGTCTGGTCGTGAATTCCTTCATCGTTTTCTTATAATTATTAACTACTTTTTTGTGGATGATGCAAGGAGGTAATGTTGTTGAGATGGAGTGGGAATTAGAATGGAGGGTAGATTGACTGCAAGGAATGCGACGTCGTTGGTGTTTTAAAGTAGATACACAGGAAGGTTTGGGTTTGGGACGCAGGATGTGTATAGAAAATAAAGGAGCGGTGATAGGACGGACCCTTGGGGCAAGCCTGTGGTGGAATGGAAAATTCGGGAGTGGCTATTGTTGATTGTTACGTTGGGTGGACAGTTAGACTGAAAGGATGCAATTAGGCGGGTGTGATGTATTGGAAGCCCGTAACCATGAAGTCTGAACAGAACACCAGAATGTCAGACAGTCGTAGGCTTTTTCAATGCCTTGGGAGAGGAAGAGGGTGGGCCTGCGCTCGTTGTGTCGTTGATTCAGGCGGTGGACGAAGTGATTGTAATGATTAGTTAAATGATTCTTGGGACGCCCCAGCATTGGATGATAAATTTGGGGGATAGGTTTTTTGACTGAGGTGACAAAAGACATGGGATACATCCTAATATCGTGTCGGAATTACTTTTGCCTGGCGTAAAGCAGCAACTCGACGTGGCGTGGACTCTAGTGTAGTCCTCAGAAGTCCCTGCAGAAATGTTGAGCCATGCCGCCTTTGTAGCCGTCCGTAATCGGTAAAGTGTAGTCGGTGCAGGACTCTGTGCACGAACTAAATTCTCGATTATATCCCATAAATGTTCGATGGCATTCATGTTGGACGATCTGGATGGCCAGATCATTCGCTCGAATTGTCCAGAATGTTCTTCAAACCAATCTTGAATAATTGTGGCCCAGTGACATGTTTGGGAACATGAAGTCCACGAATGGGTGCAAATGGTCTCCAAGTAGCCGAAAGTAACCATTTCCGGGTGGGCCAGAGGACCCAGTCCATTCCATGTAAACACAGCCCACATCATTATGGAACAAGCAGCAGTTTGCACAGTGCCTTGTTGACAACTTGGATGCAGACTTCGTGGAGTCTGCGCCACACTCGAACCCTACGTCAACTCTTACCTGCTGAAATCTGCTTACCGGGCCACGGTTTTCCAGTCGTCTGACGTCCAGCTGATGTAGTCACGAACCCAGGAGAGGCGGTGCAGGCGATGTCATGCTGTTAACTAAGGCACGCGCGTCTGTCGCACGCTACCATAGCCCATTAACGCCAAGTTTCGCTGCACTGCCCTAACGCATATGTTCGTCGCACACTCCACGTTGACTTCTGTGGTTATTCCACGCAGTGTTGCTTTTTTAGCTCCGACAACTCTACGCAAACGTCCCATTCGTCTAGCTGCAACTGCTTAATCAAGTCGGAAACTTTCACACGGATCACCTGCGTGCAGGTGACAACTCCGCCAGTGCACAGCCCGTTTTATACATCTCCATCTACTCATCTACATCCATACTCCGCAAGCCACGTGACGGTGTGTGGCGGAGGGTACCTTGAGTACCTCTATCGGTTCTCCCTTCTATTCCAGTCTCGTATTGTTCGTGGAAAGAAGGATTGTCGGTATGCCTCTGCGTGAGCTCTAATCTCTCTGATTTTATCCTCATGGTCTCTTCGCGAGATATACGTAGGAGGGAGCAATATACTGCTTGACTCTTCGGTGAAGGTATGTTCTCGAAACTTTAACAAAAGCCCGTACCGAGCTACTGAGCGCCTCTCCTGCAGAGTCTTCCACTGGAGTTTATCTATCATCTCCGTAACGCTTTCGCGATTACTAAATGATCCTGTAACGAAGCGCGCTGCTCTCCGTTGGATCTTCTCTATCTCTTCTATCAACCCTATCTGGTACGGATCCCACAATGCTGAGCAGTATTCAAGCAGTGGGCGAACAAGTGTACTGTAACCTACTTCCTTTGTTTTCGGATTGCATTTCCTTAGGATTCTTCCAATGAATCTCAATCTGGCATCTGCTTTACCGACGATCAACATTATATGATCATTCCATTGTAAATCACTCCTAATGCGTACTCCCAGATAATTTATGGTATTAACTGCTTCCAGTTGCTGACCTGCTATTTTGTAGCTAAATGATAAAGGATCTATCTTTCTGTGTATTCGCAGCACATTACACTTGTCTACATTGAGATTCAATTGCGATTCCCTGCACCATGCGTCTATTCGCTGCAGACCCTCCTGCATTTCAGTACAATTTTCCATTGTTACAACCTCTCGATACACCACAGCATCATCTGCAAAAAGCCTCAGTGAACTTCCGATGTCATCCACCAGGTCATTTATGTATATTGTGAATAGCAACGGTCCTATGACACTCCCCTGCGGCACACCTGAAATCACCCTTACTTCGGAAGACTTCTCTCCTTTGAGAATGACATGCTGCGTCCTGTTATCTAGGAACTCCTCAATCCAATCACACAATTGGTCTGATAGTCCATGTGCTCTTACTTTGTTCATTAAACGACTGTGGGGAACTGTATCGAACGCTTTGCGGAAGTCAAGAAACACGGCATCTACCTGTGAACCAGTGTCTATGGCCCTCTGAGTCTCGTGGACGAATAGCGCGAGCTGAGTTTCACATGACCGTCTTTTTCGAAACCCATGCTGATTCCTACAGAGTAGATTTCTAGTCTCCAGAAAAGTCATTATACTCGAACACAATACGTGTTCCAAAATTCTACAACTGATCGACGTTAGAGATACAGGTCTATAGTTCTGCACATCTGTTCGACGTCCCTTCTTGAAAACGGGGATGACCTGTGCCCTTTTCCAATCCTTTGGAACGCTACGCTCTTCTAGAGACCTACGGTACACCGCTGCAAGAAGGGGGGCAAGTTCCTTCGCGTACTCTGTGTAAAATTGAACTGGTATCCCATCAGGTCCAGAGGCCTTTCCTCTTTTGAGCGATTTTAATTGTTTCTCTATCCCTCTGTCGTCTATTTCGATATCTACCATTTTGTCATCTGTGCGACAATCTAGAGAAGGAACTACAGTGCAATCTTCCTCTGTGAAACAACTTTGGAAAAAGACATTTAGTATTTCGGCCTTTAGTCTGTCATCCTCTGTTTCAGTACCATTTTGGTCACAGAGTGTCTGGACATTTTGTTTTGATCCACCTACCGCTTTGACATAAGACCAAAATTTCTTAGGATTTTCTGCCAAGTCAGTACATAGAAATTTACTTTAGAATTCATTGAACGCCTCTCGCATAGCCCTCCTCACACTACATTTCGCTTCGCGTAATTTTCGTTTGTCTGCAAGGCTTTGGCTATGTTTATGTTTGCTGTGAAGTTCCCTTTGCTTCCGCAGCAGTTTTCTAACTCGGTTGTGTACGTGTTGCTACCGCCATCTGTATATGTGCATATCGCTATCCCATGACTTTTGTGAGCTCAGTATAGAATAAACATTTAGTCAGAAAGGATGCAATGGAAACCCCGTCTCCGTGGAGTTTGAGACCATAGCACCAGACATGATCGTAAGCTTTTTCGATCTCTAGGAGAGGAAGAGGATACAACCTATTCTTGAGTACTGCTCGAGCGTTTGGGATCCCTATCAGGTCGGATTGAGTAAGGTCATAGAAGCAATTCAGAGGCGAGCTGCTAGATTTGTTACTGGTAGGTTTGATCATCACGCGAGTGTTACGGAAATGCTTCAGGAACTCGGGTGGGAGTCTCTGGAGGAAAGGAGGCGTTCTTTTCGTGAATCGCTACTGAGGAAATTTAGAGAACCATCATTTGAGGCTGACTGCAGTACAATTTTACTGCCGCCAACTTATATTTTGCGTGAAAGACCACAAAGATAAGAGAGATTAGGGCTCGTACAGTCATTTTTCCCTCGTTCTGTTTGGGAGTGGAACAGGGAGAGATGGTTCAAATGGCTCTGAGCACTATGGGACTTAACATCTGTGGTCATCAGTCGCCTAGAACGTAGAACTACTTAAACCTAACTAACCTAAGAACATCACAAACATCCATGCCCGAGGCAGGATTCGAACCTGCGACCGTAGCAGTCCCGCGGTTCCGGACTGAGCGCCTAGAACCGCTAGACCACCGCGGCCGGCACAGGGAGAGAAGATGCTAGTTGTGGCACGAGGTACCCTCCGCTATGCACCGTATAGTGGATTGCGGAGTATGTATGTAGATGCAGACTGATTTTTTGTGTTTTTGTTTGAGGTGGTGAACAAGGCGATTGGATTGATTCATTGAGGTGTCTGAGAGGAAATCAGTCTGTATCTGGGCTTTATAGCTTATGCGTCTAAGGTAGTATGTGGAAGACTTGGTGTGTGAAGGTCCTGCAGAGGATTTGATGGCGGCTGGATGGGGGGAGGGGGGGGGGAGGGGGCTGTGATCCGGAGAGCAGCGGTGGGCGGCAGCAGCTGTCCGGCCGCGCACGCGCCTCGCTGCGCCACCTGTAGGCCACAACCAAAAAGACCGCCCGCTGCCCCACAAAGGGCAGAGGCGGAAGGCGCGTGCCAGCTGCTAGCGACCCTCGCCTCGCCTCTCCCGCCTGCTGCCGTGTCACACCGACCTACCGCCCAGCTCCTACTATTAGGGCTCCAGGCCGGGGCTGTGCAGGTTAACAAATAACGAGGAGCTTCAGCTGCTGCCGCTGTTGACCTCCCGATAAAGAGTGCTTTTAGTTCCCGATGACGCCTAACCTCATCTCTACCACCTCCTCCTCCTAGCCACCCCGTGTGTGAAGGAACCGGTGTGGAATGCGAATTTGTTCAGGACAGAGATGCGCACAGGAGGGAGTAGGTGCACTCATCGCTCCACGAATCAGCACGGTTTTAGAAAGCATCCCTCGTCTGAAACTCAGCTTGCCCATTTGTCACATGATACACGGCGATCTATGGATGAAAGGTAACAGGTAGACCCCACATGTCCAGATTTCCGGGAAGTACGTGACACGGTGATCACTGCAGACTGTTAACGAAGGTACGAGCCTACGGAATAGGCTCCCATATATGTGAGTAATAGAGCCCGGTATGTTGTCCTCGACGGCGACTGTTCATCAGAAAACAAGGGAATCGCTGGAGTGCCCGAGCAAAGTGTGATAGAACAGCTGTTATTTTCTATATACATAAAGGATCTGACGAACAGGGTGGGCAGCAATCTGCGGTTGTTTGCCGATGATGATGAGGTGCGCGGAAAATGATAAGTTGGGGAGCCATCGTTTGACATAATCACATCGAATAAATATCTGGGAGTAACGTCGCAAAGCGATATGAAATGGAATGACCATGTGAGGATTGTGGTAGGGAAGACGAATAGTCAACTTGGGTTTATTGGGATAATTTTGGGAAAGTATGGTTTATCCGTAAAGGAGACCCCATACATGACGCTAGTGCGACACATTCTTGAGTGCTACTCGAGTATTTGGGATATGAACCAGTTCCAGTTAAGAGCAAGATATCGAAGCAATTCAGAGGCGGACTGCTAAATTTGTTCCCGGTAGTTTCTAAAAATGCGCAAGTGTTACGCAGATGCTTCTGGAACTCAAATGGGAATACCTGGAGGGAAGAGGACGATCTTTACGACGAACACTATGGACAAAATTAAGTTCAAATGGTTCAAATGGCTCTGAGCACTATGGGACTCAACATCTTAGGTCATAAGTCCCCTAGAACTTACAACTACTTAAACCTAACTAACCTAAGGACACCACACACACCCATGCCCGAGGCAGGATTCGAACCTGCGACCGCAGCAGTCCCGCGGTTCCGGACTGCAGCGCCAGAACCGCTAGACCACCGCGGCCGGCAGAAAATTAAGAGAAGTGGCGATTCAAGCCGACTGCAGAACGGTTGTACTGTTGCCAACATACATTTCACGTAAGGACCACGAAGATAAGAGAAAGTGCGGGGGCACGTAGGCAGTCGTTTCTCCCTCGCTCTATTTGTGAATGGAAAGGGAAACAAAGTGACTAGTAGCGTTCAGGGTACCCTCCGCCACGCACCGTACGGTGGCTTGCGGTGTTTGTATACAGATATAGGTCGCCTGGACTGACAATGACTACTACTCCAACCAGAGACGCAGAGGACCCCGCCTGGAATTTTCCTTCGAAGAATGCAGACATATGACTTGCTGCTGTAGGTTAATCGCTGGTGGCCGTCGCACCCTATCAGCACACGAGGAAGACCGAAGAGACAGCAGGAGGACGCGGTTTCAGAAAACAGTGTTTTCATGGTGCCACTGAATATTTTCGCATGGGGCCCGGAACCGCAGTCCGTAGCTCGTTGTCGTGCGGTAGCGTTCTCGCTTCCCGCGCCCGGGTTCCCGGGTTCGATTCCCGGCGGGTTCAGGGATTTTGCCTATCTCGTGATGACTGGGTGTTGTGTAATGTCCTTAGGTTAGTTAGGTTTAAGTAGTTCTAAGTTCTAGGGGATTGATGACCAAGTCCCATAGTGCTCAGAGCCATTTGAGCCGGAACCGCAAACAGGGCGCGAAATGAACAACAATTATAGTAGGACAGCGAGTCACTAACGAGGGAATCTTAATTCGCTGTAAGCGGACGACCAGGAAATAACGGATGAATGACTAGTCAAGACGCCAAATGTACTGCCTTATTTAAAAAAAAAAAAAAAAGAAGCACCCTGAAGACACGTACACGTACACACAGTCGGCAGGTATATAAATCACATAGTTGCAAAAAAAAAAAAAAAAATGGTTCAAATGGCTCTGAGCAGTATGGGACTTAACATCTGTGGTCATCAGTCCCCTAGAACTTAGAACTACTTAAACCTAACGAACCTAAGGACATCACACACATCCATGCCCGAGGCAGGATTCGAACCTGCGACCGTAGCAGTCGCGCGGTTCCGGACTGAGCGCCTAGAACCGCGAGACCCCCGCGGCCGGCGACATAGTTGCAGTTCTCTGTAATAGGTAGAATGATCACTAGAGTGCATTAACGTTGCAGTGTACATAAGGGGCGTAAAAAGCGTCATATGTTGAGTGGTCACTGTACAGGACTCGGAGATGCTGTGTACCCATGTGAGACAGCGCTGTCAGCACATGAGATAGTTCGAAAGGGGGCTAACTGCGGATCTCTGTTTGGTCAACTGCTCGAATCGAAACACCCAGATTTTTGGAGTATCCAGATGTGACAGCCGCCCGATGTTGAACAGCCTAGGAAAGTGAGGGCGTCGAGACACCATTCGAACATGACTGACCACCACAAGGGATGATCGCCCTATTGTATTGTACAGCAAACACGTCGTATCCCTTTCACATATGCGCTTGCCATCCGAGAACAGGTAATGGACTCTGTAATATTCTGTGCCATCCCACGCCACTGGTCGGAGCCTAGCAGCAGTCGGAGTAAGAAATTACCGTCCCATGCGTAGACTGCCGTTAAATCACAGCACACAGGTGCCGTGACCATGAAACTGGGCTCCCAATGTGTGGCGTCGCATCGTGTTCAAAATCGCGGTTCTGCACTACGCCGGATGACGATTGTCGGCGAGTATGACGATTGTTGGCGAATATGGCGGAGACCTGGAGGGAGGTCCCGTTCTAATGTTGTGGAGACGCATAGCCGAGTTATTCCTGCATTGTGGTGTGAGGAACCATCCGGTATGACTTAAGGTCACGGCTGGTTGTGACTGAGGGAATTATGACAGCACAATAGTACGTCACGGATATCGTGCATCTTCATGTGTTAACTCTCATGCTGCAGTATCATGATGCCACTTTTCAACAGGAAATGCTCGTCCACACGTGGCACAAGTGCCCATGAACTGTCTGCGCAGTGCTGAATTAGTCTCGTGGCCAACAATATTACTAGATGCACCCGGTGACAGAACATTTGTGGGACCAATTCGGATGTCAACTCTGTCCCAGTGGCAGTAGGCCCACATTACCACTGTTATGTGCCAACTTGCCTCAGGTGAAGATGAGAACGGCCTTACACACCGGTCATAACCAAATCAGTGCACGGACCCAAGCCAGAGGAGTTGCAACGTCATAGTGATAACTACTACCACGTCTTTGCAAATTTCACTCGATTTTGTAATCACTGAAGTAACATCACACACCATCTCAACCCGGGAAGTTTCGTCTCTTCCTCCGCTTCTGGGTTCTTCTCTTATTTTTGTCACGCAGTTAGGTTCATCATTGCTGTCTTTTTTTTTTAGGTCCCAGACAACATACAGGTAAACTCCCAACACA
This sequence comes from Schistocerca cancellata, assembly GCF_023864275.1. Classification (NCBI taxonomy): domain Eukaryota; kingdom Metazoa; phylum Arthropoda; class Insecta; order Orthoptera; family Acrididae; genus Schistocerca; species Schistocerca cancellata. The sequence continues at coordinate 1,113,903,053 of NC_064626.1, read as the reverse complement.
TCTGTAAACTCAGTCGGTGCCCAAACACACTTACCATGTTGCTCACAAACTGGAAATCACTGCAGCTTGTTATTTTACATTTTGGTTGCTCTACGTAATGTGTAAAAATGGTTAGACGGAGGGACATACATATGAGAAAATTATTTGATACATTAAGCTAATTCAGCACATAGTTTTATTTTCCTGACAGTTTGTCTGCACTGTTCACATAAAAAACGTGCCCTATACACATGCCTATATTATATTAACTGAGAACACGCACATTTAGCTCCTGCTCGTTTTTCCAACGACGCGCTGCTTATACCCATCAACAGCCATACCGCCAAAGATGCTTTTCTCGCTAGCTCTCGATCTGCTGAGAGTGGAAAGTACGAGAGGACCGCATTGTCGTGGTAATAAACATTCACGGACGAGAAACCTCGCAGTTGCGCAACAATTATCCGTCCGGCAAACCAGACGTTGGTCTCCCGTGGTTTCCGTAAATTACGGAAGGAGAATGCCGGATAGTTCCTTTGAACCAGCAAGAGCTAATTTTCTACCCTATTCTTTTTCAGTCTCAACTTGTGTCGTGTTGCTAATGACATGATGTTAATGTCACCCCAGATCACCTGATTACAGCAGTGATATGGGACGTCACGTTAAACCCTTCTGTGTTTCCATATTTAGGTAACAGTTATTATAAATGCGTGTTACTAATTCTGCGTTCGGTGGTTCGATGCCAGAAGCAAAACGCCCTCTCCGTGAAGACTGAGAACCTTAAGGCTAGATAAATAATTGCAGTGGAATTTTTTTGTAATTCTGCTGCGATCAATTACCTACATAAAGTGGACTTCATATTACATAAAAGTGGCTAATCGGAAGATGTGCAGTGACGAGAAGATGTTACCAAAGTGCTTGGTAGTCAATATAGTGTCAACCTCGGCAGCTGCGGGGTCAGCACGGAACATTACTAATTTAAGGGGCCTAGGATTGATTCCAGGGCGGTTGGAGATTTTTTTCTGCCCTGGGAGAAAAAAAAAATCAAATGTGTGTGAAATCTTATCGTACTTAACTGCTAAGGTCATCAGTCCCCGAGCTTACCACACTATATAACATAAATTATCCTAAAGAAAAACACACACCCATGCCCGAGGGAGGACTCGAATCTCCGCCGGGACCAGCCGCGCAGTCCATGACCGCTCGGCTAATCCCACGCGACTAGCCCTAGGAGCATTGCGGCGACTACGGCCGTTATGAAATACATGACATTTATTTGCACTAGCGAATACGAACAACGTATCAGCTGTATAAGGGAACGACGACAATTAATATTTGTGCCGGACGGGACATGAACCCGGATTCCAAACTTTACGCGAGCGTTGACCTTAATCGTTTTGGTTATCCTTACACGACCCACAGCCAAACGCAAACTTCCAATTGTTGTTGTTTCCTGCGTCACAACCAGTGCTCACACACACATGATGTAAAACCCATACTGGGGAACACATTTATATGAAAGTCGCTGCCTGGTATCGGCGGATAAATACTATATGCAATGCTGTGTTGTTCCTTCGGACATGCATGCATATCGAGCCTATGGCGGGCGACAGTCAGTTTGGTATCCCACCGCTGTCCGGGACTTCTCCAGGCATGTCTTCGGCCTGGAATCTCATTGTCTGGAGTAATAGAATTGTCGCCAGTGGTGAGTCACACTTCGAATTAAGCCAGCTAAGACATGTCTGGAAACATCCCGGACAGCAGTGGGGTGTCAATCTGACTGTTGCCTGCCATACGGCCCGACAAGCAGGTGTGATGGTGCGGGGTGCCCTTTGGTTGTCTTTCGCTGCACCGTTACAGCACTGCTCTACGTCGACGATATTTTACGCCCTGTTTTGTTCACCTCCACGCCAAGCCACCCTGGGCTTGCATTTCAGCAAGATAATGCTCGCCCGCCAACGACGAGAGTTTCTACTGCTTGTTTTCGTACTTACCAGACCCTACTTTGGCCAGCAAGGTCGCCGGATCCCTCCCCAATTGAGAACGTTCGAATTATTATGGGCAGGGCCTTCCAACCATCTCGGGATTTTCACTATCTAACGCGCCAGTTGGACAGAATCTGGCACAACATCCCTCAGGAGTTCATCCAACAACTCTGTAAATCAGTGCCAAGCCGAATAACTGTTTACGTAGGGGCCAGAGTTGGACCAAACTTTATTGACTTGCTTAATTTGTGAAGTGCTTTCTCTTGAACACATTGTCCAATTTTTCTGAAGTTGTAATCATTTTTTTTGTCTGTAAGAGGACATCACATCTACCGATTTCCGTCCCATTTGGATAATTCGTTCGTGATGCGTCTTTTTCGTGTCTTAGAGTGTAGTTGTTAAGGACTTGCTTATATGAGGTTGTAGCCTTCTGCTGTGTAAAGAAAAAGCTCCAATGGAAATCAATGGTTTCCTGTTGCGTGTTAGAAATTGCATGACATTGCGTGTCAGTGGATGTCTTAAAAGTTTCTGTGCTATCCTGTCCCGACCTCGTAATTTGACGCATGTGAAAGCGAAGCAGTCGCTTTTCGAACATGTGATTCCGTATGCGCGTGAAGTTATCATTGTTTACTTCCCTCTGAACAAATGAGAGGAAGAGTTTCATTTCCCATGTGACACTATTCCTCGAGGTGCCTAAGATACTGCGCAGGGACGCGTATTGGATTCGCAAGTGTGGTCTCTTTTTTACCTAATGGTGTGTACGTGGAAAGTACCTCCGAGGAATTCTAATACTGGCGCTTCTGGGACCAGGAAAGGAAGAAAGGGGTCTATTTAATCTAGAGGTGACAGTGAAAAAGCGTTCAAGTAAATTGTTCGTAATTGTTTGGTTGAACAAAGAGATTATTGTGTGTGTGTGAAATCTTATGGGACTTAACTGCTAAGGTCATCTGTCCCTAACCTTACACACTACTTAACCTAAATTATCCTAAGGACAAACACACACACCCATGGCCGAGGGAGGACTCGAACCTCTGCCGGGACCAACCGCAAAGTCCATGACTGCAGCGCCTAAGACCGCTCGGCTAATCCCGTGCGGCTAAGAGATTATTCGAGACCTCTAACTTCTGTGCATGTCAGTCTGGTTCAGTGTTGGCAAAGGTTGCCAACAAGGCTTGCGCCTCCTCTATTAATGAACCCCTAATTCTTTTGAGATACAGAACGAGTTAGTAGTAGTATTAGTGGTATGGTCATTACAGTTGCGTTTTCAAGGAGCGGCATTCGGCAGGGAATATTGGGGCTTAACGTCCCGTCGACGACGAGGTCATTAGAGACGAAGTATAAGCACTGTTTGGGGGAAGAATGGAAGAGGAATTCGGCCGTTTCTCTTTCAAACAAACCACACCAGCATTCGCCTTGGGCGATTTTGGGAAGCCACGATAACCTAAATCTGTATGCCCAGAAGGGGATTTGAACTGACATCATCCTGACTGCGAGTCCAACCTATATACTATCCCTCCCAGCAGGGTTGTGTTGACGTTTAGTAACTGAAAATCGTCATCGCGTGAGCGTTTCTTCAGACTGCACCTGGCGGGATGACGAATTGCTGCGTATACGCCGCTGGCAGTAGCTTTCCGAATCACTGCGTACCTTATTTATCGTGAGGTCCTTGCACGAGTAGAAAGCTTACATGTGTACATGGACATAAAATATGTACAGATTTTTTTTTCATTTCTGTGCTGTGTTTTAGGTAGTCATATAAATACACAAGATGCCCGTGGTATTGAATAACCAACTTGCAAAATATATTTTAATTGTGCGGCCTTTCAGTTGTGCTCATGGATCTACGTAAAAGACGTTATTTGCATTACAATAATTGTAATACGTGTACAGTGTTTGAATTATGAATTCAGTGTTGCAGTTCATCTTGTGAATGCTGTGACGTCATATACCACTACAGTTGTGTACAACACGAATCTTTTATATTTCCTTTTTTCTTAAGATAAAGAAACGTCTCCAATTACATCAGCAATAATCTGCTTCAGCAATCAAATAATTACAAAACTGAACAGCTATAAGAGAACAGAACGGATGGTGTCGTGGTTTCAACATCCGGCGAGAAATGTCAAGGCAGTCGGACGTGTCCTTGCGGGAGGGCGTCATCCCCTTTACCTCTGCGCCATACTGCTCTGCGAAGAGGGAACACTGGTATGCAGATTTAGATTTTCTTGGTTCCTCTTAATCACTTCAGGTGGATTCCGGATGATTCCATCCGGAAGACAACGGCCCATTCCCCTACCCACGCTTCTCAAACAGATCCGTGTGTCTTATGCCCTTGCTACCGACATGACTTTACAATTGCTGTCTTCTAGAAATGGCGCTATAACACCAATGAATTAAATTTATCCGGTCGAAATGGGAAGCCACTGCATACGAGACTCAAACCAGACCACCTGGTAGAAGCAAAAGATCCGTAGTAATGAGTTGTATTGCACTTTGAAATTTGTCACTACATAATGTTTATAACTGAAACAGCAACCACGCGTAAGTAGGATTTAACAGTTTATTTGGAACAAACCATGACAGGTTTCGGATTTTTTTTACAAATCTGCCTTTAGATGCTTGTTGCACGTTTCCCTTTTCTTTTCTCACTGGGGCCTCGTTTTGTATCCATTATTGGTTTGCTGCACTGGGACAGAAACGAAGTTTTCTGTTCACAGTTTGGTAAAGTTTACTATCGATTTATTTCTTATGATCTCTGTCAAAGCATTCATGAAGAGGTTTTAAAGTTAGTAAAACGTGAAATGTGCTTGTGGTTGGTTGCTGTTTCAATTGCAGACCTTACAGCAGGCCTGGTACAGCCACGGTTCTCATGTCAATTTTTGACAAAACAGCACTTGAGTCCACACCACAAGATGTAATGAAGTACCGTTATCATAACCAAGTATTTTTGGCGACAGGAATGGCATCCTGCCGCCCCTTAAATTAACCATGCCAAATCCGTTGATAATGGTGCCGACCGTGCACCGATGCGAAACAAAGGTAATAGACAAAGAAGATAGTAATTAACTACTATAATTTGTCGACCAACGTGTTGTCAAGTGCTTCGTATCTTCTTACCTCAAGCTTAAATGTTTAAATACTTTGCTTTTCACTGAATTTCTAATACGATTTTAACAAAACTAGCGAAAATTAAAAATGAATATGCTGCAGCAAACGCTGCCACGTGACTGAAGTTAAAATTTACTTAACTTAGATTATACAGAGTCAACATCTCTGGTAGAATAGTGTAAGTGGTACTTACAAACAATGGAAAATCCAGGATGGAATAATGACAGTATTATGAATTATGTATTATCTGGTCTCGGTAATCAGAGACAGTGGTCATATGTGTGTGAGCTACGATTGGTGAAAGTGTGTGTATGTTGTCTATTTCAGAACAAGGCCTCCCGGCCGAAAGCTTTCGTGTTTAGAAGTCGTTTTGTTGTGCCCGTCACTTGACTCCATATCTCCGCTGTATGATGAGTAGCAATCCGCCCCTTTCATATTATTGTAAGTCGTACTTTCAATTATGTATAAAAGCGACGAAACCTGCTCGTCCTATTACTTTGAGTGGGCTATATTTACGCTTTTTAGCTCCATGTGATCGTCAAATTGTTTGTTCGTAGGTCCGAAGATGGTCAGCATAGACCGAAATTAATAACATTATGTAAAATTTTGTGGTCCGTAACTAGAATAAACACAAAAGTAAATGTATGATTTGATCCTAAATGTTTGCCATGAATTAAAGTAATGCATGGTGGAATTGTGACTTTGATTATATAGGTCACAAGTCGTCACGGTTACAAGTTGTTCGTTTGAAGGAAATGTATAGAATTCCTTATTTTGTCGTGGAAAAGTAGAGTTTACGGGGCAGTACCTCATGTGTTAGAACAGGGTTCCATGAATGAGAGGGTCTGTAAAAAAAATAAAATTAGAATCATATCCTTAGAGGTCTGAGTGAGCAGGAATTATACGGAACGATTGGTACATACACGTACGCACTCCGCAAGCTAGTGTACGGTGAGTGTCGGAGGGTATCCTGTACCACTATTAGTCATTTCTCGTCTTTTTCCACTCGCAAACAGAACGAGGGAAAAATGAGTGTCTGTATGCTTCCTTATGAGCCCTAATTTCTCACATCTGTCTTCGTTGTCCTTATGCGAAATGTACAGGGTGATTCAAAAAGAATACCACAACTTTAGGAATTTAAAACTCTGCAACGACAAAAGGCAGAGCTAAGCACTATCTGTCGGCGAATTAAGGGAGCTATAAAGTTTCATTTAGTTGTACATTTGTTCGCTTGAGGCGCTGTTGACTAGGCGTCAGCGTCAGTTGATGCTAAGATGGCGACCGCTCAACAGAAAGCTTTTTGTGTTATTGAGTACGGCAGAAGTGAATCGACGACAGTTGTTCAGCGTGCATTTCGAACGACGTATGGTGTTAAACCTCCTGATAGGTGGTGTATTAAACGTTGGTAGAAACAGTCAGCTACCCGAGGCGATGGATCGGCCGCCAGGCAGCCCGTGACAGAGCACTTCATCACTGGCCTCCAAGAAGCCCTGATCTTACCCCCTGCGATTTTTTCTTATGGGGGTATGTTAAGGATATGGTGTTACGGCCACCTCTCCCAGCCACCATTGGTGATTTGAAACGAGAAATAACACCAGCTATCCAAACTGTTACGCCTGATATGCTACAGAGAGTGTGGAACGAGTTGGAGTATCGGGTTGATATTGCTCGAGTGTCTGGAGGGGGCCATATTGAACAACTCTGAACTTGTTTTTGAGTGAAAAAAAAACCTTTTTAAATATTCTTTGTAATGATGTATAACAGAAGGTTATATTATGTTTCGTTCATTAAATACACATTTTTAAAGTTGTGGTATTCTTTTTGAATCACCCTGTATAATGGCGGCGGTTGAATTGTTCTGCGGTCAGCTTCAAATGCCTGATCTCTAATAAATTTTCTCAATAGTGTTGCTCGAAAAGAACGCCGTCTTCCATTCAGGGATACGCTTTGCGTTCCCGAAGCATCTCCGTAATACTTGCGTGTCGTTTGAAGTTCGAATCTGCAGATAACAGATCTAGGAGCCCGCCTCTGAATTGTTTCGATGTCTTCCTATAATCCGACCTGGTACGGATCCCAAACACTCGAGCAGTACTCAAGAACAGGTCACACTAGCGTCTTATACGAGGTGTACTCTGCTGATGAACCACACTTTCCCAAAATTCCCCCAGAAACCGAAGTAGACCAACCGAAGTCGACCATTTACCTTCCCAACCACAATCCTTGCTTGTTCCATTTCATATCGCTCTGCAACCCTACGACCAGATACAAAACGACATGACCGTATTAAGCAGGAGCTGTATGCGAACATTACGGGTTTGTTTTTCGTACTCATCAGTGTTGACTTAAAAAATTTTCTACACTTAGAGCTATCTTCCATTCATCGCACCAGCTAGAAATTATGGCTAAGTCATCTTGTATCTATCCTCCTACAGTCACTCAAGTTCGCCTTCCTCCAGTATACTACAGAATCATCAGCAGACAACCACAGATTCCTGCCCATCCTGTCCACCAGTTCATTTATGCGTATAGAAAATAATAGCGGTCCTACCACACGTCGTTGGTAGTCAGCATGTAATGAATTCGGGTATAATGCGGTATGATATCACATGCTTTGTATATCGTCAGTACTCTTCATTCAAATGAGAGCCTCAGATAGCGTGTTGCAACGTCTCCTGTGACCAAGGACTAGAGCTGCTCACTAATAAATTATTGATCTTCGTACAATTTCCTTCGCCCATTACTCTCGTAATGTAGCACCACTTCTTTGATTTGCAACCATTGGCAGATGCAAGGAGGGGGGGGGGGCGCAGGAATCAGCGCTAAAGCGTTCCAGGTCTTCGAAACTCAGACTAAAAATTATATGCAGAGTGTAACAAAAATATACGACACAAATTGCAGGACAAATTCTTCACACTAGGCGAACAAATTACGTTACATAAATGTGGGTCTGGAAACGATTGGTTTCCATTTTGCAACTCATTTTCTCCAACTTATTAAACATGGGAAACACACACGAACAGAACGTACTAGCACACCACATGCAGCTTTTTCTCACAGAAGTTCAATGCAAGGTCTGCTCAAAAAATTCGGGAACTGTGGTGTCACCGCCAGACACCACACTTGCTAGGTGGTAGCTTTTAAATCGGCCGCGGTCCGCTAGTATACGACGGACCCGCGTGTCGCCACTGTCAGTGATGGCAGACCGAGCGCCGCCACACGGCAGGTCTAGAGAGACGTACTAGCACTCGCCCCAGTTGTACAGCCGACTTTGCAAGGAACGGTTCACTGACAACTACGCTCTCATTTGCCGAGACGATAGTTAGCATAGCCTTCAGCTACATTTGCTACGACCTAGCAAGGTGCCATTACCAGTATAGATATTGAGATTCTACTAATGTATCATCAAGAGCGATGTTCTACAAATGTGGATTAAAGTTAAGTATTCCAGAAGCTACGTACTTTTCTTTGTAGCATTCATTACGTATCCTGTTTCAGACCTCACGCCAGCCTGCGTGAGTTTAAGCGCGTGCCTTTCGGCTTCCTCTCATTGTGTCTAGGCTGTCTTGTCTAGACACAACAGAAACATTCGTAATTTCGCGCCAATGGAGCGAAATGCGGTTAGCATCTCTGCACACGCTTATGTTTAGTGTGTAACTGCCGGATGTTTCATTGTTGTGTGTCTGTTGGTTATTGTTCAGTGCTGTGTTGAGTAGAACGTTGTGTTGCACAGTTCGTTCAAATGGCTCTGAGCACTATGGGACTTAACATCTGAGGTCATCAGTCCCCTAGAACTTAGAACTACTTAAACGTAACTAACCTAAGGACATCACACACATCCATGCCCGAGGCAGGATTCGAACCTGCGACCGTAGCAGTCGCGCGGTTCCGGACTGAAGCGCCTAGAACCGCTCGGCCACGCACAGTTCGTCAATTTCGAGA